>NC_135898.1:2823563-2996063 GCF_964194155.1 Cetorhinus maximus | reverse complement strand
CACCAATATCCAACACAAGCCTACCGACTCCCACAGCTACCTCAACTACAGCTCCTCACACCCCGCTTCCTGTAAGGACTCCATCCCATTCTCTCAGTTCCTTCGCCTCCGTCGCATCTGTTCTGATGATGCCACTTTCCAAACCAGTTCCTCTGACATGTCTTCCTTCTTCCTTAACCGAGGTTTTCCACCCACGGTGGTTGACAGGGCCCTCAACCTTGTCCGGCCCACCTCCCGCACATCCGCCCTCACGTCTTCTCCTCCCTCCCAGAAACTTGATAGGGTCCCCCTTGTCCTGACTTATCACCCCACTAGCTTCCACATTCAAAGGATCATCCTCCGCCATTTCCACCAACTCCAGCATGATGCCACCACCAAACACATCTTCCCTTCACCCCCCCCTGTCAGCATTCCGTAGGGATCGTTCCCTCAGTGACACCCTGGTCCACTCCTCCATCACCCCCTACACCTCAACCCCCTCCCACGGCACCTTCCCATGCAACAGCAGAAGGTGCAACACCTGCCCCTTTACTTCCCCCCTCCTCACCGTCCAAGGGCCCAAACACTCCTTTCAAGTGAAGCAGCATTTCACTTGCACTTCCCTCAATTTAGTCTACTGCATTCGCTGCTCCCAATGCGGTTTCCTCTACATTGGAGAGACCAAACGCAGACTGGGTGACCGCTTTGTGGAACATCTTCGGTCTGTCCGCAAGCATTACCCAGACCTCCCTGTCGCTTGCCATTTTACCACTCCACCCTGCTCTCATGCCCACATGTCTGTCCTTGGCCTGCTGCAATGTTTCAGTGAAGCCCAACGCAAACTGGAGGAACAGAACCTCATCTTCCAACTAGGCACTTTACAGCCTTCCGGACTTAACATTGAGTCCAACAACTTCAGACCATGAACTCTCTTCTCCATCCTCACTCCTTTTTAAATCCCCTTTTTTCTACATTCATTTTTATTTTTTAATCCACTTATTCTTATTTTTATTCATTTATCTGTAGTTTTATCCCCCCTTTTATCCCATTTTCTATCCTTTTTGAAAAGGTTTGGAAATGAAATGTTAATTCTGTTTCTCTCTCCGCAGAAGCTGCCAGACCTGCTGAGTGTTCCCAGCATTTTCTGTTTTTGTGTGTGTCATTGTGTGTATGTGTGTCACTGTGTGTATATGTGTGTGTCACTGTGTGTATATGTGTGTGTGTCACTGTATCTGCCTGCGTTCATGTGTGTGTTTGAGTGTGTCACTGTCTGTATATGTGCGTGTGTCACTGTGTGTCTGCCTGTATTCGTGTGCATGTAGGAGTGTGTCACTGTCTCTGTATGAGTGTGAGTGTGTCACTGTGTGTCTGCTACATTCATGTTTGTGTGTATCAGTGTATCATTGTGCCTATATGTATGTGTCACTGTGTGTGTGCCTGGTTCATGTGTGTGTGTATGAGTGTGTCACTGTGTGTATATGTGAAGGTAAAGGTGAAGGGTGGGACCAACAAGTCCAGAGAACCCTGGATGTCGAGGAACGTACAGGTTTGGATAAGGGAAAAAAAGGGAAGCTTAAGGTAGATACCGAGGGCTGAAAACAGCAGAAGCCCTAGAGGAGTATAGAAAGTTCAGGGGGTTACTTAAAAAAGAAATTAGGAGAGCAAAGAGGGGGCTTGAAAAAACACTGGTGGTTACAATGAAGGAAAATCCAAAGGTGTTTTATGAGTATATTAGGGGCAAGAGGATAACCAGGGAAAGAGTAGGGCCCATTAGGGACCAAAGTGGCAATCTGTGTGTGGAGCCAGAAGGCATAGGTGAGTTTTTAAATGATTACTTCACTATGGAGAAGGACGATGTAGGTATAGAATTCAGGGAGGGGGACTGTGATACACTTGAACAAATTAGCACTGAGATGGAGGAGATATTAACAGTTTTAGCAGGCTTAAAAGTGGATAAATCCCCAGGCCCAGATGAGATGTATCCCAGGCTGTTATGTGAGGCAAGGGAGGAGATTGCAGGGGCTCTGACACTAATTTTCAAATCCTCTCTGGCCACAGGAGAGGTGCCAGAGGACTGGAGGACAGTGAATGTGGTACCTTTATTCAAGAAGGGTAGTAGGGATAAACCAGGTAATTACAGGCCAGTGAGTCTAACATCAGTGGTAGGGAAACTATTGGAAAATATTCTGAGGGACAGGATTAATCTCCACTTGGAGAGGCAGGGATTAATCAGGGATAGTCAGCATGGCTTTGTCAGGGGGAGGGAATCATGTCTAACAAATTTGATTGAATTTTTCGAGGTGACTAGTTGTGTAGATGAGGGTAGTACAGTTGATGTAGTCTACATGGACTTCAGTAAGGCTTTTGATAAGGTCCCACATGGGAGAATGGTTAAGAAGGTAAGAGCCCATGGGATCCAGGGCAATTTGGCAAATTGGATCCAAAATTAGCTTCGTGGCAGGAGGCAGAGGGTGATGGTCGAAGGCTGTTCTTGTGGCTGGAAACCTGTGTGCAGTGCGGTATTGCAGGGTTCGGTGCTGGATCCCTTGTTGTTTGTAGTGTACATTAATGATGTAGGGTGGAATTTTCCGTGCCCGCTAGCAGTGGGCATGATAGGTGACGTGAGCGGACAATATGGTGCAATCAGTTTCACACTGGAAATTCATGAGCACTTTATTGGACCGCAGAGCAGTTGGACTGCACACGTTGTACAATCTCCTCATTAAAGCTGGCCATGTAGCAGTCACTGCTGGAGGCGTTCACAGGCCCTTACAATCTCAGCATCCTGGTTTGGACCAGTCTTCGCCATGGTTCAAACTAACAGGGCAGCCATGCAGCGCACTCATCTCTGGCCATCTAAGTGGTGGCCAGCGCTCTCCGGGAAGTGTTAAGGGGCTGTCACACTTAACCAGGACAGGTTTTTAGTACACTCATGCTAACCACGTGACTCTCTCTTTCATCCTGCAGGAGGAGTACATTAGGATCATGGAGGCTGGTGAACTAGCTGTGTGCCTGATGGCCTACAGAGAGTGAAGAAGACGGAGGCGAGAGCGACTGGCTGCGCAGAGGCAGGAGCAGCAACCTCAGGAAGAAGGGGTGGCTGGGGCTCCTGTACACGCCGCCCAAGAACCACAATGCGCCATTCTGGTCAGTGCCCAGCGACATCCAGAGTCTACAGACGCCGCCTTTCATTCCTGCAGATGACCGAGAACCAGAGTCACCGAAGACTGCGCAGTCACATCTGCCACTTACTGCAGGACTTGGTGCCCACAGGGACATGGAGGGCATCCACTGCCAGTGGCTGTGAAAGTGACAGCGGCGCTCAATATTTCTACACCAGTGGCTCCTTTCAGGGCTCCACAGGTGACCTCTGTGGGATTTCACAATCCGCCACCCACAAATGCATCCATAAGGTCACGGATGCATCTTCTCAATGGCAACAACTTTGTGCATTTCGCCCGGGACCGGGACAGCCAGGATGCGAGCGTGATTGGATTCATCCAGATCTCGGATATCCCACAGGTGCAGGGCGCGATTGACTGCACTCTGTGGCACTCACACAGAGCAACATTTTCCCCCCTTTGTCGGGGGAGATGTGCGGGAGCGGGCGCGAGCGGACGGGTTCCTGATCAGCGCCCCCGTTCGCTGGGCCTACCCAGCGTGATGTCCGCCGGGAAGCGCTATGTGCTCCCTGTGCGGAGTGGGGGGAGGATTCCCTGAGCCGGGAGTGTGCCCTTTCACGCAGGCATGGGAAGGAGGGCAGGGATCTCCCTGAGGCTAAGTGCCGCCTCAGGTTTATTCGGCTCAGGTTTGAAAATTTCAATAAAGAAAGAGAAAAATATTACTGACGTGTCCACTGATGTGCCACTATCACATGAGCCAGGACATGTCAATTTCTTTTATTTAAAACATTTTATAAAAATTTAAATACCCTCATGAAACCTCATCCCGCCCGTGAGTGAGGTTTGATGCTTTTTCTGAAGCCCGCCAGGGCTCCCGGCCTCCTCGCCAACCATAAGGTTGGACGGGCAGGTCCATTAATCATGTTAATTTCTTTATTAACGGCTTTAATAGGCCTTTGACACTTCAGCAGGCGCACAGCGCCCGCCGAACTGAAAATCTAAATGATGCGGGGTGATGTCGGGACACATGGCCAACCTCATCCCGCGTCATTTTACACATCAGCGAGCGGGTCCCGCCCCTGTGCTAGCCGAACTGAAGATTCTGCCCATAGTCACATCAACCGCAAGGGCTTCCACTCACTGAGCGTGCAGCTGGTGTGCGACCACCAGAAACACATTCTGCAGGTGTGCGCACGGCTTCCAGGGAGTGTGCACCACACCTACATCCTGAGTCGCTCGCAGATCCCTCCAGTCTTCCAGGGTCCACAGAGGCTGCAGGGTTGGCTCCTTGGGGACAAGGTCTACCCACAGAGGCCGTGGCTGATGACACCCGTGGGGTGGCCTCAGACTGCAGCAGAGCGACGCTATAATGAGGCTCATGCTGCGACTCACAACTTGGTGGAGCAAACCATTGGGATGCTGAAGATGTGGTTCCGGTGCCTGGACTGGTCTGGTGGAGCCCTGCAATACAGTCCACAGAGGGCGTCACACATCATCATCGTCTGCTGCGCCCTTTACAACCTGGCACTGCAACAGGGAGATGAGGAGGAGATGGAGGAGCTGCACTTCTCCTCTGATGAGGAGGACGCTGACAGGGATGAGGCTGAGGAGGTCCTCAATGATGGGGATGAGGCCCTCTCACTGGCTAGACGAGGCAGGGGCGCTCAGGAGGCCCTCATAGCTGCTAGATTTGTGGAGGATGATGACGACATGCAGTGAGGTGACCCCCATAGATCCTCACATTGCATCTGTGAATGTTTGACTCCAATCTGGCTTATGGCAGCATGAATACCCTCTGTGAGAATGCTCCTGTCATGGAGAGGTGGTGGAGGCCCTAATAGTCGCTTGATTGCAGGAGGATGATGATGACAACATACATTGAGGACACTCCATAAATCTTCACACAGCCTCTGAGAATGTCTGACTCCTTTCTGGCTGAGGGCAACTTGCTTGCGCTCTGTGATCAGGGTCAAATCATGGAGACGCAGCCATGAAACTTTAGAAGCATCTGATCCTTTGTCTGCCTTCAGCACCTCAGCCCTTCAGGAGCTGGAGCACAGCTCAGTGGTTACAGATGCTGAAGAGATGGGGGCCAACTCCTCCATAAAGGTGCTGAGAGCACATCGAGAGAATGATGGAACTCTGTGGAGCCTGCCCACTACATTCTGGCAGCAATGACCAGCACCATCGAGGTGCAGACATCAGTAATGTGTCCAGGGAGTGTGAGGCCGGACCATCTGAAGGCTGCACAGACACAGGGAAGAGGCCCTGGACTGAGACACCTGCCTTTATCTTGTGCAGAAAGGTTTCACATCTGAGTGAGACGAACACTGCTCATCAGAACAAGGAGCCATAGGCAGGGAGACATTCTTGGGAGTTTATTGACAATAGTGAACATTATGTACAAGTGATTAACACCCGTGCCCAGGCTGTGCAACTCATTCTCCTTGACTGTCGTAACCCTGCCGCTATGTCTTGGCGCTCCCCGGACAGGCACAGCAGAGGTGGGGGCAGCCTGCTGTTATGCCACAGTAGTTGGGAAAGGCTGAGTTGTTTAAATCCCAGAGGGAAACTTGAACAACTGTCATAACCTATATTTTCAATTGGTATGTTTGAGGTGCAGATCTGAATTCAGGAATAAAACCACTAGGCCATTTAACAATAAATTTAAACACATACACATGTCTACAAATTACTACCGTAATAACTTTTAAACAAATCCCCAAATTAATCACTTCCAGGTAAATCTTAAGGCAACAGTAACCCATAGACTTTAAACGGACACCAGGCAAAGCACATTTGATCCTACAAATTCAAAATGAGCTTCCTTTCAATTTGGTTCCTTTTCACCGTTGTAGGTTTATAGGTTGGTTACACCTTAGATGCCTCTGACCTATACACACAAACTCCTTTCTGTTTATTCCTAGTTCCCCCTAGGGATGTTTTTGTAAATTTTACCTCTCCTAACAATAATCCTGTAATTCCACCAGTTTTATGAGTAATATAAACACATTGCTTGGTGTCTCCCAGCTGGTGCAAGGTTTTACCCATTCTTTTCAATGGTTTATTCAACAAATGCAAATTGCACTTTACCTTTTACTCCTTACGTTTATCTAATTAACACCTCAAACTACTACACATTAAAGCACCAGACTAGCTGGTTTTAATCCAATTAAGACACATACAGACACACACAGACACAGACCCTACTACAAGTCCAATTTAAAAATAATTTCCAATAACGTTATACATATTAATATCTCTTCATGACACTGCTGACTGTGATGCCCTGTCTGTGATGACTTTGGCAGGCGTCCTCTGGAGGGCTGAGACTTGGAGGGTCCCGGGCTGCTTTCAGGGTCCTGCTGTGTGGCAGTGACACCCTCTTCGGCCTGTGGAGCTGGAGCTGATGGGGTCACAGGAAGAGGGGAGTCGGATGGGCCGGACACTCCCGGAGTCACCTGGGTGGATGGGCCCAGGGGTTACACCTGCTGATCCTCCTCCCTATGGGTGCCCGAGGGCCCCTGGCTGACTCCGTGAGCGAAAGGGGAAGCTGGAGTGAGATCGAGCTGCCCCTCACCCATCTCGCGTACACACTGTTGGAGGCCAATGATGGCATCAGCGATGGAGTTGAGCCCGCGCAGCAGGGCAGGAGTGACGTCCTGGACCAAGGTCTCCATGGCGACTGTCATCCTACCAGGGTTGATCTTGGCACTATCACCTCAGAGTGAAGGTGGACAGACTCCTCCATTGTGCCTTGCAATCTGAGGAGTGCAGCGGACATCCCTTCCTGATATTCCTGAGTTTGCCTTTGCAGCTCCAGCAACTGTGACATGACCGAGACCAGAGGCTCCTCATCTGACTCAGACTCAACAACGTTCTGGCCTCCAGCCGTCCTCCGAGTGCCGGAAACCTGGGGAGTCCCTGCCGCCGCCTGCAGTAGATCAGACAGTGCGATGTGTTCACCAGATTGTGATCCCGAGGCTAATCTAAAGCTGGGTCCCACCGAGGTGTGTGTCTCTGCGCTGGTGGAGGGTGTGGGTGAGGCTGTGATGGGTCTTCAGGGAGGGTGCCTCCAGATTCCTCTTCAGAGGTTTCTTCAGAGCTTGTTTGTAGGCCCTGTGTCATGGACTCTGTCGGCTGTTTGGCAGATGTGCCTGTGAAAGCAAGGGGAGATAATTAGTGCATGACAGTGGCCTGTGAAACAGGGACACATCACTCACAGCATGGTTGTCTGATGGATGTTGCACTGCTGGATCCTCACTTGGTAGAGCAGCGCTGACCTCACTGTCAGCACAGGACCGGTCCTGGTCATCACCGGCCAGCTGGATGGCTCTGTTTTCAAAGTCCGTGAGGACCTTGATTTCGGGCATTCCTCCACCGGTCTGTAACCTCTCTCTTGTTGTGTGCCAGCTTGTCCTGCATGAATAGAGATGGAGACAGTGTAAGCAGGATGCCTGCCTGGCCAGATGACAAGTATACATGGCCTGTGTGGGTGGTGAGTGGTCCCATGGACGGGATGAGGACAATGACGGTGAGTGTGAGAGAGTGAATGGTGATGTCCCTTGAACCAGCAGTGAGTGAGGGCCCTGTGGATGTGTGATGTGTTTGTGAGTGTGTGAGTTGAGAGCGATGAGAAGAGTGACTTACCCTGGCGGAATGGAGGAGATCATTCATCCTCTTGCGGCACTGGGTGGCTGTCCTCCTCTGCAGGGCGTTGACACTGACCACCGCTGCCACTGCCTCCCAAGCCGGGTTAGTGCTGTTGCTGCCCATCCTGCGGCCAGAGTGGGGGTAGAGGACATCCCGGCGGCCTCCACGGCATCCAAAGATCACTCGAGAGACGTGTCGCTGAACCTGGGGGCTGCAGTCTTCTTCAGTTTCAGGGCCATGTCTCCCGTGCAGCAGTGGTGGTCTGGAGGCGCTGAGATGTGTGTTTACAGCTGGAATTTAAACATGGCGCCCGGTGTGATGCAGCAGCTGGGTGATGGCGGGCGGGCGAATGAGAGCTCGCCCACCATGGAAACAGCGTGTTTCCCGGGAGCGCATAAATAATGAGGCGGGTTCGGGATGATACAGGGTGAAAACCCGACATCGCGGCCGGCGGGTAATACATCGATTTAACCACCTGCTACCGTACTGAGTGCAAATTTGGGAAAATTCCACCCATAGACATGAATGTAGGGGGTATGATCCGTAAGTTTGCAGATGACACGAAAATGGGTGGTGTTGTAAATAGTGGGGAGGAAAACCTTCGACTACAGGACGATAGAAATGGGCTGGTAAAATGGGCAGGACAGTGACAAATGGAATTTAATCCTAAAAAGTGTGAAGTGATGCATTTTGGGAGGACTAACAAGGCAAGGGAATACACAATGAATGGTAAGACCCTAGGAAGTACAGTCTGCCTGCGTTCGTCTGTGTGTATGTGTGTCACTGTGTGTATATGTGTGTATGTCACTGTGTGTCTGTCGGCGTTTATGTGTGTATGAGTGTGTCACTGTGTGTATATGTGTGTGTGTCACTGTGTGTCTGCCTGTGTTCATGTGAGTGTATGAGTATGTCACTGTGTGTATATGTGTGTGTCTGTGTCACTGTGTATATGTGTGTGTCACTGTGTGTATATGTGTGTGTGTCACTGTGTGTATATGTGTGTGTCACTGTGTGTCTGCCTGCATTCATGTGTGTGTATGAGTGTGTCACTGTATGTGTGTCACTGTGTGTGTATGTGTGTGTGTCACTGTGTATATGTGTGTGTCACTGTGTGTATATGTGTGTGTCACTGTGTGTCTGCCTGCATTCATGTGTGTGTATGAGTGTGTCACTGTGTGTGTGTCACTGTGTGTGTGTCACTGTGTGTCTGCCTGCGTTCATGTGTGTGTATGAGTGTGTCACTGTGTGTGTGTGTCACTGTGTGTATGAGTGTGTGTCACTGTGTGTCTGCCTGCATTCATGTGTGTGTATGAGTGTGTCACTGTGTGTGTGTCACTGTGTGTGTATGAGTGTGTCACTGTGTGTCTGCCTGCGTTCATGTGTGTGTATGAGTGAGTCACTGTGTGTGTGTCACTGTGTGTCTGCCTGCGTTCATGTGTGTGTATGAGTGTGTCACTGTGTGTGTGTCACTGTGTGTGTATGAGTGTGTCACTGTGTGTGTGTCACTGTGTGTGTATGAGTGTGTCACTGTGTATCTGCCTGCGTTCATGTGTGTGTATGAGTGTGTCACTGTGTGTGTGTCACTGTGTGTGTGTCACTGTGTGTGTGTCACTGTGTGTGTATGAGTGTGTCACTGTGTGTGTGTCACTGTGTGTGTATGAGTGTGTCACTGTGTATCTGCCTGCGTTCATGTGTGTGTATGAGTGTGTCACTGTGTGTATATGTGTGTGTGTCACTGTGCGTGTATGAGTGTGTCACTGTGTGTCTGCCTGCGTTCATGTGTGTGTATGAGTGTGTCACTGTGTGTGTGTCACTGTGTGTGTATGAGTGTGTCACTGTGTGTATATGTGTGTGTCACTGTGTGTCTACCTGCGTTCATGTGTGTGTATGAGTGTGTCACTGTGTGTATATGTGTGTGTCTGTGTCACTGTGTGTCTGCTTGCATTCATGTGTATGAGTGTGTCACTGTGTATATGTGTGTGTGTCACTGTGTGTATATGAGTGTGTCACTCTGTGTATATGTGTGTGTCCCTGTGGCAATTAAGTCCATTAACAGCACAATTCTCTGCTACTTTCAGTTGCCTGTCCAACCTTACAGTTGGTGGATTGGTGAATCGGCCAGGCGGCCTTTACATTTTTCATGAAACTTCATCCAAGGGTGGGATGAGGATTCTGTTATGAGATAAAATAAAAATAAAAACTTGTGGGCAGGCAATGATCTCAGTGGTCAGTGTCCCTGTGTGAGATGGATGAGGCACCCAGTATCTCAGCTAGGTGCCTGTCCATCAATGGCGAGCAAGGAGGTCCAGAGCAACCTCACATTGGTGTTTAAACTGCTTGTTGTCTCTGCGGGCTCCTCTCAGGGCGCTCTGGATGATGGAAGCAGCTCCTTCTGCAGTGACCATGGCATCTGATGGGGCTGCGATAACTGGGGAGATGCCAGTCATGATGCTGGCTGCTTCCTCCCAGGCGGGGTCAGCACTGGCTCCACTGGCCAGAGGACGACCGCCAAGGTCATCGAGGCCAACAGGATACCAGAGTCAGCAGCTGTGTCCAACACCCGCTGCCAGTGAGTGGGGGCAGGAGGGGGTGGGGCACCAAGGCATAGCACTCACAAATGTAAGTTTAAGGCACCATTAGCACAAGAGGGACTGGTCACAGGTGATCTTCTGTTGTGTAATGTTTTGTTTATGTTTACTGGTCTGGGAATTAAGACCACAGAAGGTGATGTTAATTTCTTTGAATTGTCAAAATGAGATAAATGTTGTTTTTGTTGTAATGGCCTGAGTAAGCTTCACCTTTTTGTTTTTTTGGTGCGGGGAACGCCAGTGTGTAACGCTGGACATAAGTGGCTCTGATCTTTATTGCACAGGCACTGAGTGGACTTTGGGTTCAAATGAAAGGGTCATTTCAGAGATCGGGATGGAGGCGGCAGCCCTGGCACGTGTTTGAAGCTGATCTTTGGTAGCCTGGCTGAAGGAGCATTGGATCGAGGTGTCCCTGGTGTCCCTGCCTCCCTGGAGGTTACTGAGGTCTGGCTCCACACCCTCAGTGTTCTCCTCACCGTGCTCCTCTTCAGACTCACTGCTGGACTCATGCTGTGCAGCTACATCAAGATCCTCTTCCTCCAGTGGGTCCCCCCTTGCCAGTGCCAGATTGTGGAGGGTGCAGTCTGCAACCACTATCAGTCACACCCGCTCAGGGAGGTATTGTAGTTCTCCCCCTGAACCATCCAGGCTTCAGAAGCGCACCTTGAGAAGACCTATGGTCCTCTCTATCACTGCCCTTGTGGAGCATGACTCTTATTGTACCGCTGCTCAGCTTCTGTTCTTGGATGGCAGAGAAGCGTCATGAGCCACCTTCTGAGGGGACAGCCCTTGTCACCCAGCAGCCATCCATCCAGCCGGGCTGGAGCACTGAAGAGCCTCGGCACCTGGGAGTGTCTGAGGATGTAGGCATCGTGGGAGCTGCCTGGGTACCTCTCACAGACTTGTAGAGTCAGCATCCTGTGGTCACACACTATCTGCACGTTCATGGAGTTTTTTTTGTTTTTTTTATTTGTTCATGGGGCGTGGGCATCGCTGGCTGGGCCAGCACTTATTGCCCATCCCTATTTGCCATTGAGAACTGAGTGTCTTGCTCGGCCATTTCAGAGGGCATTTAAGAGTAAACCACATTTCTGTGGGTCTGGAGTCACATGTAGACCAGACTGGGTAAGGACGGCAGATTTCCCTCCCCTAAAGGGCATTAGTGAAGCAGGTGGGTTTTTAATGACAATCAGCAATGGTTTCATTGGACTTCTAATTCCAGATTTTTGATTGAATTCATTGATTCAAACCCGGGTCCCCAGAGAATTACCCTGGGTATCTGGTGTACAAGTCCAGTCACAATACCAATACACCACCCCCCCACCTGTTGACGAAGGCACTCGGCTGACCCACTGGCACCTTGATGGCCACATGTGTGCAGTCGATTGCACCCTGGACACGGGGGAAGCCAGCAATGGCCGCGAAGCCTCTGGCTCGCTCAGCCTGTCTGGCCTCGCCTATATGGTAAAGAATAAAGGTCAATACCCACCTGACCAGCCTCTGTCACCAGCTTTATGCAACTGTGGACAGCTGATTGGGAAACTCCACACAGATCCCCCACTGAGCCCTGGAAAGAGCCGGAGGCATTGAGGTTGGGGACCACTGTGACCTTCAGAGCCACTGGCATGGGGTGTCCACCCACACAGTCGGAGCTGATCTCAGGCCCAATCATCTGACAAATGAGGTCACGGTCTCCCTTGAGAGGCGGAGCCTCCTTCAGCATTGCACCTCAGACATATTGAGGTAGCTGCATCACTGCCTGTAAATCCTGGCAGCAGGAAAGTGGTGTCTTCTGCGGCCCCTTGCACCTTGGACTACCTGCTGGCCCTGCGCCCCTTGTGCCTGCGCCTCTCCTCCCACAGGTCCCTCCCCTGGAAGCTGCATTGGGACACCCGGCCTCCTCTCCCTTCTGCCCCTCTCCCCTTCCTCAGAGGAGGTGCCTCCAGCAGAGACCACAATCCCCATTCCCAGGGTAAGGGAAGGCTGTCTGATACCTGGAAGGGTCTACACGGTCTGAATCCTCCGGGGGCCTGGCAGACAGCAATGAGTCCTGGAAGGAAGCCTGGAAATGCTAAGAATGAAGCCCCGAACAGAGATGAGGCTGTCAAGTACCAATAAGCAACCAGCTGCAAACTATCTCCAAAGCTCCTCACTCCTCACACTGGCAATGCTGTTGACCATTTTATCCTGCCCTTGGATGAGGGTTTGCAAAATATTGGCTGCCCGCCTGCCCATTTTGCCTGTGCAATGAGTGCGAAATCGCCCAGGCAACATAAAATCGAATTCAGTTGGGTTTTTAATGGCCTTAAGTGGCTTCTTAATTGATGGTGGGCCTGGCTCTGACTGCTGCCTGTGCCCGCCAACCTTAAGGTTGTGTGCGTGAAGGATGGTATTGGGATGCCCGCCCGATGTCTTCTCATGTTATTTTACCCTCGATCGGGTTGGGCGCACACCTGAGTGTATGTATGGGTATATCTGTCATTTGCTGTGTGTATATATCTGTGTGTGTGTGTATATATCTCTATGTGTGTGTGTGTGCATCTGTATATGTGTGTGTGTATATCTCTATGTGTGTGTATATCTGTGTGTGTGTGTATCTGTATATGTGTGTGTGTGTGTATATCTCTATGTGTGAGCATATCTGTGTGTGTGTGTGTGTATATTTCTGTGTGTATATTTGTGTGTGTGTTTGTATATCTGTGCGTGTGTGTGTATATATCTCTATGTGTGTGTATATCTGTGTGTGTATATCTGTGTATGTGTGTGTGTATATCTGTGTGTGTGTGTGTATCTGTGTATGTGTGTGTGTATATCTCTATGTGTGAGCATATCTGTGTGTGTGTGTGTATATTTCTGTGTGTGTATCTGTGTGTGTGTTTGTATATCTGTGTGTGTGTGTGTGTTTGAGCGTGCTTGGGTGTGTTCAAGCATTTATAAGCACCTTGGAATTGCAGTTGTTTGAACCTGGTTTGGGGGGGGGAATGAAAGACTAAAAAAGAGTGAGGTAATCAAAAAGAAATGTGAAATAGTAAGGTTTGCAATCTGTCAGAGAGCAGGGGACAGGTCACTGAAGCAAGAAATGTATGGAACTGATCTCCCTACGCTGCAGAAAGCTGAAATCTCCAATCGTTTGCTTCTTTTCAGTTGAAAGCTAGGCACATTAAATACCATTAGTCACAAAAACTGTGACAATCTTTCTATTTCCCCCTCTTAAGTATTCCTGAGCGTTTTAAAATAGACACATAAATCATTCTCTGGAGCTTTGCTGTGCTACCACAGTCACATTGTGTTACGTGTTCCTCCCAGTCTCTGCAATCAGATTCCAACAAAGATTCCAGCCACCTAATGGAACCTGACAGATACTTTTTAACGGGGCAATGTTCGTGGAGCTGTCTCAAGTGTGTCACACGGGAACATTGAGATATTTGATGAATGTGGTTCGAAAAACAAATTCTGAAATAAAGCTGTCAGTCAGTCTACAAAACTAACATTTTACTTCAGCAGCTTAAGTATGCTTCCAGTCAACTATAAGCACCTTTCGATAACTTTCATAGAACATTACATTTCTCAGTGTGTGGTTTAAATCACTGCTGTGCTAGGAATCATTCATTTTATTCTTGCCTGAATGAGTGCAGCTCCAACAACACTCAAGAACCTTGACATCATCCAGGACAAGGCAGCCCGCTTGTTCAGGACCCCATCCACCACCTTAATCATTCAGTCCCTCTACCACTAGCACACAGTGGCAGCAGTGTGTGCCATCTATGTTGTAAGGTGTTGGATACTGTTCAGTAGGTCTTAATGAAGTCTTCATAGTCTTGAGCAGTTAACTGTATGTATTTATTAACTACAAGAACTATGTACATATATTTATATACAGGAAAGGGTACAAACTAGAAGCTGTCTCCATGCTTGCTGGTTCACACAGCTCTGTCCAACACTGTCCAACTAGGTGTGGGTCATGTGATCTCTTACATCACTGTGAGGGCGGTACTGTACTCAGTCTCATGTTAACCCTACAGGTGTCAGACCCTTACACTACAACCAACAGGATACACTCCAGCAACTCCCTAAGACTTCTTCGACACTTTCAAACTCGGGACCTCTACCATCTAGAAGGACAAGGGCAGCAGATACATGGGAACACCACCACCTGGAAGTTCCCCTCCAAGTCACTCACCATCCTGACTTGGAACTACATTGTCATTCCTTCACTGTCATGGGATCAAAATCCTGGAACTCCCTTTGCAACAGCACTGTGGGTGTACCTACACTACATAGACTACAGCAGTTCAAGAAGGCAGCTCACCATCACCTTCTCAACAGCAACTAGTGATGGGTGATAAATGCTGGCCTAGCCAGCGATGCCCACAATCAAGGAATGAATTATAACCAAACCTCTAATCATGTGTTTCCACTTACCTTTAAGCATGACATGGCTATTTTTAGAAAATTAAAAATTTAAACTTCACTGAATGTTGTAATTATATTGACCTCTCCATCATTAACCTGTTTGCGCCTCTTTTATCCTGTGCTGATTGAACAGGTCAGTCATTGAAGTTGCTGCATTCATGCTGCACGGAGGGAAATTCAGGAGTAAGAAGTTTAGTGTTCAGAAGAAGTAGAGTTCCAGAATAGGTGGTAACAGAATCAGGACATGCATGTGTAGCTCAATCCTGGTTTAAATTTATGTCCTAATTTTTAAATGACTATTATAAATTCCTATGTCAACATTGATCCTGGAAACTGTCCATATACACACGTCACGCTGTAAACAACCATCCTGCCAATGGTGGCACGAATGTGATTTCTCTGGGAGTAAGCATGTGACTGTGTAAATCTCAAGACGTTGTCACACACAAGCACAAAATACAAACACAACAACAGGGTGGTCGTCATTGTCCGGGATAATAAAATTTGTTATCCATGCTTTTGTTTGAAGGAATCGTCAAATTTAACACAATCCCCAGGAGCACACACACCAACTTGTATTTATATAACACTGAAAGCATAGCAAAACATCCCAAGGCACTTCACAGGGTCAATTTCAAACAAAAAATTGACACCAAACCAAAAGAGATATTAGGATGTGTGATCAAATGCATGACCAAAGAGTTTTAAGGAGCATCTTAAACTTGGAGAGCAAGATTGAAGAATCAGAGATTTTTTTATTAAAGGAACTCTAGAGCTTAGGGCCCAAAGAGCGAGAGGCATAGCTGTCAATGGTGTGATAAAGGAAGCTTGACACCATCCAGGACAAAAAGCAGCCAGCTGGATCAGTATCCTATCCATTAGCTGAAATATTTACTCCATGAGCTCACGGCCACCGTGTGTACCATCTACAGGACACACTGCAGCAACTGGCCAAGGCTCTTCGACAGCACCTCCCAAACACAACCTCTACCACCCACAAGAGCAAGGGCAACAGGTGCATGGGTCACCACCCACCTCCAAAGCATGTAGCCGACCTGCAACTATATCACCGTCCCTTCAGAATCCTGGATCTCCAGACCTAACAACACTGTGGGTATACCTGCAGGTTCAAGAAGGCAGCCCACCATCACCTCCCCAGAGGTCTCCTAGGGATGGGGGCAATAAATGCCAGCCTTGCCAGCATCCCAAGATTGACTAGATTACTTAAAAAGTTTGAAGTGTTGTTAAATTGCAGCATGCCACACCAGTGTTTAGTAAGATCCACTTTTCGAATGCATGCGCTTGACTTGGAGAGTGGGAATTTTGGTGAAGAAAACTGCCAGTTTAATGATTGCTCTTCCAGGAGCACTGTTTTCTAACAGCTCGTAATCTTTTGTAACATTTTCAAAGTTCACAGAGCTTTGCTGAGCTAGCCAGTGCTTTATGGGAAAGAGAGCAGGCTGGCTCTAGACCAATGGGTAGAAGCGTTCCAATGTCACATGTTTCACCTCTAGTGCCACTTTCCCAACTGCAATCAATCACTTTGTTTGTTGAGGTTGTCAATCCAGGTTAATTGTTAGGCTTTTGTGAGCTGACTGCAAGACTGATGCAATCTGAGCTCGCATATATACACACACAAAAAGGGAGGCCTTTTGAATGGAGGCTTTCAGCAAGGAGGACATCAATGACTGTGCAAAATAATCCAGTTTGCACGGCTTTGTGATGTGGAGCTGGCAGTGAGACTAGGCTTTCAGCTCCCAATGTTCTGTAAGGAGCAAGCCTGCCCACTTTACACTCTCTCCTTTGGCTGAGAAATTGGAGATGACACTTTCGATTTGTCAGCTGTGGTTCAGTCAGCGGCACTCTCACTCACTGAGTCAGAAGGTCACAGCTTTAAATCCTACTCCAGGGGCTTGAGCACAATCCCAGGTGGAGGCTTCTCCTGCCAGTATTGAGGGAGCGCTGCATTGTCAGACATGCCTCCTCTCAAAAGAGACGTTAAACTGAGTTTGAACCCTCAGCCGGATGCAAAAGATCCCATGGAACTATTTCGAAGAGAAGCGAGGGAGTTCGCCCCATGTCCCAGACAATATTTATCCCTCACTCAATATCACTATAACATATAGATAAAAGCAAAATACTGCGGATGCTGGAAATCTGAAACAAAAACAAAAATACCTGGAAAAGCTCAGCAGGTCTGACAGCATCTGCGGAGAGGGATACAGTTAACGTTTCGAGTCTGATTGATCCTTCAACAGAACTAAGGAAATAGAGAAATGAGGTGAAATATAAACTGGTAAAGGGGGGTGAGACAGGTAGAGCTGGATAGGGGGCCAGTGATAGGTGGAGGCAAAGAAGAGACTGCCAAAGATGTCATAGACAAAAGGACAAAGGGGTGTTGACAGTGGTGATATTATCTATGGAATATGCTAATGGGGACATTAAGGGTAGCAAGCAGGACAAGCTAGTGGTAGATGGCCCTAGTGGGGGTGGGTTGGGGGAAAGGGATCAAAATGGGATAAAAGGTGGAGATAAAACAATAGATCGAAATAAATTTAAAAATAGGCGGGAAAAGAAAAATATATTTGTTAAAAAATTATACATTTTTGGAAAAGGGGGATCGGAAAGGGGGCGGTGATGGAGGAGAGAGTTCATGATCTAAAATTCAGTCTGGAAGGCTGTAAAGTGCCTAGTCGGAAGATGAGGTGCTGTTCCTCCAGTTTGTGTTGAGCTTCACTGGAACAATGCAGCAGACCAAGGACGGACATGTGGGCATGAGAGCAGGGTGGAGTGTTGAAATGGCAAGCAACAGGGAGGTCTGGGTAATGCTTGCGGACAGACCGAAGGTGTTCCACAAAGCGGTCACCCAATCTGCGTTTGGTCTCTCCAATGTAGAGGAAACCACATTGGGAGCAGCGGGTGACTTCCGGGACACCCTGGTCCACTCCTCCATCACCCCCTACACCTCAACCCCCTCCCACGGCACCTTCCCATGCAACCGCAGAAGGTGCAACACCTGCCCCTTCACTTCCCCCTCCGCACTGTCCAAGGGCCCAAACACTCCTTTCAAGTGAAGTAGTGCTTCACTTGCACTTCCCTCAATTTAGTCTACTGCATCCAGCCCATAAAATATATTCAAATCCACAACATCATTCCATAGTGCATACAACATGACCCTATTCAAGCTGTCAATTATTGCTTGAGCAGATTTCATCAGATGGAATTGCAAAACATTTATCCCCACAAGTCTGACATCTGGGCTCTCAGTTTACCTGGTGTCAGTTCTGAACCTGTGATGAAGGGAAGGAGGTCATGCAGAGAGCAAGTGCATATAGGGGTGAAATGTTTTGTGAGGAACCAGTGACACAGCTGTGGCATGGCGCAATATTGATGTGAAAGAGAGTTGGTTAGACAGTGAGGGGATTATTGAATGGGGATGTACAGACACAATTCAGTCTCAGTTGTAAAGTGATAATCATTCTATTCTTGTTTCTGTATAATATTTTTACAAAACTCTTGTAGCATTTTGGGAAGTAGAGAGGTGAAGTTGGTTGCAAGATGTGTGTTTCTCCGCAGTACAGGCTGAGGAGATAGGAAGGGCAAAACTGAGGTAGTATAGTGCGACTACTGGCAGGAGGGTGTCATTACAGCGTGACTGGTTTACACAGGCAGTTTCCATGAAAAGTGTGGACAGGAATTTGCAATGCAAGTGCATACAACCAAGAGATAGTTTTGAATTTATTGTACATATGACACTAGCCATTCAAACAATCTCTTTCCTGAGGGTAACACAAAGGCAAATTACTGCAAATTGTGGAGTATTTCCAGCATTTTCTGTTTTTATTTTTTTCTCGGGTGAATGGGCTTTATAATGGGAAACTAATTGATATATATTGCTCCTGATCACCCCAGTAACTTTGAATATTCCCACAGATCAGATTTAACCTGTTACATTTGCTTATGATCCCCTGGGCTTGGAGTTGACAGAAAGGATGGTAGGCAAAGAAATCAGCATAGTGCACTGGACCATCGGCCTCATCAAGCACCTGTGGTTTGTTTTAATTTTAAAACATTCCTAACCTTCTAAAGGTTAATTTAAGAAAGAAATCTATGATCTGCTTGTACATAGTTATAGCCAGTGAGGAGAGCAAAACAGAAACAAAATGTACCCATGTCTTTGGACTTGTTGCTAAATTGTTCTTTTCAGTCTTGCCCTCAGTTTTATTAGGAGTCCCTGGACTACATGAAACTTCAACCAAGGCATTGTATAAAACCATACAACACTGAAGGAGGCCATTCAGCCCATTGTGCTTGTGTCCGTTTATTGAAAGAGTTGTCTAATCTGTCCCTCTCTCCCGTGTTCTCCCCCATACCACTGCAAACTTCTCCTTTTCAAGTATTTCTCCAATTCCTTTTTTAAAAGTTCCTATGGAATCTGCTTCCACCTTATCAGGCAGTGTCTTCCAGATCACAACAGCTTGTTGTGAAAAATAAAATCTTCCCATCTCCCAGCTCTTTCCCAATGCTCAGAAATCTGACCCTCCTTCCACTAGAAGCAGTTTCTCCCTATTTACCCTATTAAAGCCCCTCATGACTTCAAACACCTCGATGAAATCTCTCTTCACTTTCATTGATCTAAGGAGAACCATTCCCGCTTCTCCAGTACATCATATCAGAAATCTAGATGATTGTCTTTGATCCCTCTTTAATTTATATCTCAAATCATAGAAATCAGAATGAGATTTGAAATCTCGATCACCTCAAAAGATGAGACACTTCTTAAAACCGACCTTTTTAACCAGGCTTTTGGTCGCCTGACCTAATAGCTCCTCATGTGGTTCGCAGTCATACTTTGTTTAACCGTGCTCCAATGAAACACCTTTGGGAAACATGGGATGTTTCATTCCATTAAAGGCATTTTATGCGTTGTTGTTGTAAAAGACATCACCCGATGTGAAACAAAACCTTCTTGATCTTCAGGAGTTCTCTTCCTGAAAAGGCGGTAGAAGCAGAGTCTTTGAACATCTTTAAGGCACAGGTGGATAGGCTCTTAGGAAGCAAGGTGGGGTGATAAGTTATCGGGGGTAGGCAAGATGCAGATTTGACGATACTATCAGATCAGCCATGATCTACTGAAGTTGTTGTTAAAAGTGATGATGTGACCAGGACACTCTAAACCCATTCATTCTCCCAATCTTTCAATAGCTTGCCATTCCCTCTAGGTCTTGTTTTCTCCTGAGGAGCAGGGTTGGGGGTGGTGTAATGGATAATTGGCAGAGAGGGTGAAGCAATGGCTAGAAGTGGGGAGAAGTAGTGGAGGAACTGATGTGTCATTGCTCATTTTTCTGGTTCAGGCCTGGTAACTGATAATCAACCTACAAAGCCAAGGCCATTCAAAGGGTAATGGAAAGACACACATACTTACCACTGGGAAACATCTTGAGATTCCAAGAAGAAGCATGGGATTGAAGGAGCGCACAGGAACATCAAGAACAGGAGGAGGAGGCCATTTTGTTCTGTCAGTAATCACAACCAACAGCTCATGGAGTCTAACTTCACGGTTCCAGTGACTGCAACCTCTGCCACTATAAAAGCCAAGAATTATGGGAACACCATCGCTTCAATGTTGCTGGGTCAAACTCCCTACCCCACAGCACTGTGGGAGCTGTTCTTAACCACATGGACTGCAGTGGTTTGAGGAGGATCACCATCACCTTGTCAAGGGGACAATTGGTGTCGGGTAATAAATGCCGGTCTTGCCAGCGACACCAAGTTCCTGAGAATGAATGAAATTAAACAGTAATTGGTTAATTGTATTAGCAACAACCTGAGATTCAGTCTCCACGGATTTCACTGTACCTGGCATTTTTACAAAAATCTGCTGTCAGGGTTTGAAGGACTAATTCACTGCACCCCTGACCCCTCTAAAACATTTAGTTTCAGTTATAAAAGGGAGCAAAAGGACAGGCTCTTTCCAAAAATACACATTCCCCCCCCAGCCTGTACAAAACAACTTCAGTTCCAGTATTTGACCAGAGAATTCTATATACCCATCACAAACCAGCCAAGACAATTCAACATTGGGCTGGGTCTCATCCTTAAATAGGCTAAGGGTCTTATCTTACAAGCCTCCATTTTTCCTGCTTCTGCTAACTCAGCTGCACAAGTTGAACATTACCTTCAGCTCACAGTTTTGCAGAAAGCCTTCCATCCCCAACAGAATTCAGCATTCTTCAGTTGGCACACTTCTCCTTTGAGCAGAAAAAGGTTCAGAGAAGGTTTAATACAGAGCTTCAAAATTGTGAAAGTCTTTAATAGAGCAGATAAGGAGAAACAGTTACCCCTGGGAGGATCAGTAACCACAGGACACAGGTTTAAGATATTTCTCCAAGGACCAGTGGAGAGATGAGGAGAAGGTTTTTTTGACATACTAATCTGGAATGTGCTGTCTGAAAGGATGCTGGAAGCAGATTCAATGATAACTTTCAAAATATTACTGGATAAACACTTGAAAGAGAAAAGTTTACAGCAATTTGGGGAAAGAATAGGGGAGAGAGACTAAGTCAGCAGCTCTTTCAAAGAACCAACACAGGCCATAAAACCATAAGACGTAGGGACAAAAATAGGCCATTTGTATGGGATTCATGCATGACAGCTCCCAAATCCCTCTGTGCTGCAGCTTTCTGCAGTCTTTCTCCATGTAAATAATATTCAGCTCCTCTACTCTTCCTGCCAAAGTGCATAACCTCACATTTTCCCACATTATATTCCATCTGCCAAGTTTTTGTCTACTCACTTAACCCTGTCTATATCCCTCTGTAGACTCTTTGTGTCATCCTCACCACTTGCCTTCCCACCTATTTTTGTGTTATCCGCAAACCTGGCGCTAGTACATTCACTTTAGGGACATTGGCTCAAATGTCTCCTCTGTGCTGTATCAGTATATGATTCTGAAGACACCAGGTTGTTTGACATAGACTTAGTTCAGCTAATTACGATAACATTCAGATGATCTTATATACTATACCCTAGGATAACTAATTAAACCAAAATACAACCCAGAGACCAATCATTTTATATGTTTTGGAGGGTCAGTACTGAGGGAATGCTGCACTGTCAGAGGGTCAGTACTGAGGGAGTGCTGCACTGTCAGAGGGTCAGTACTGAGGGAGTGCTGCACTGTCAGAGGGTCAGTACTGAGGGAGTGCTGCACTGTCAGAGGGTTAGTACTGTGGGAGTGCTGCACTGTCAGAGGGTCAGTACTGAGGGAGTGCTGCACTGTCAGAGGGTCAGTACTGAGGGAGTGCTGCACTGTCGGAGGGTCAGTACTGTGGGAGTGCTGCACTGTCAGAGGGTCATTACTGAGGGAGTGCTGCACTGTCGGAGGGTCAGTACTGAAGGGGTGCTGCACTGTCGGAGGGTCAGTACTGAGGGAGTGCTGCACTGTCAGAGGGTCATTACTGAGGGAGTGCTGCACTGTCGGAGGGACAGTACTGAGGGAGTGCTGCACTGTCGGAGGGTCAGTACTGAAGGGGTGCTGCACTGTCAGAGGGTCAGTACTGAGGGAGTGCCGCACTGTCAGAGGGTCATTACTGAGGGAGTGCTGCACTGTCGGAGGGACAGTACTGAGGGAGTGCTGCACTGTCGGAGGGTCAGTACTGAAGGGGTGCTGCACTGTCAGAGGGTCAGTACTGAGGGAGTGCTGCACTGTCGGAGGGTCATTACTGAGGGAGTGCTGCACTGTCAGAGGGACAGTACTGAGGGAGTGCTGCACTATCAGAGCCTCAGTACTGAGGAAGTGTTGCACTGTCAGAGGGTCATTACTGAGGGAGTGCTGCACTGTCAGAGGGTCAGTACTGAGGGAGTGCTGCACTGCCAAAGGGTCAGTACTGAGGGAGTGCTGCACTGCCAAAGGGTCAGTACTGAGGGAGTGCTGCACTGTCAGGTGGTCAGTTTAAGGGAGCACTGCACTGTTGGAGGATCAGCTGAGGGAGCGCTGCACTGTCAGAGGGTCAGTGTTGAGGAAGTGCTGCACTGTCAGAGGGTCAGTACTGAGGGAGCACTGCACTGTCGGAAGGTCAGTACTGAGGACATGCTGCACTGTCGAAGGGTCACTACTGAGGGAGTGCTGCACTGTCAGAGGGTCAGTACTGAGGGAGTGCTGCACTGTTGAAGGGTCAGTACTGAGGCAGTGCTGCACTGTCGAAGGGTCAGTACTGAGGGAGCGCTGCACTGTCGGAGGGTCAGTACTGAGGCAGTGCTGCACTGTCGAAGGATCAGTACTGAGGGCATGCTGCACTGTCAAAGGGTCAGTGCTGCATTGTTGGATGGTCAGTACTGAAGAACTGCTACACTGTTGGAGGGTCAGTCCTGAGGGAACACTGCACTTTTGGACGGTCAGTACTGAGGGAGCACTGTAATGTCAGAAGGTTAGCACTGAAAGTATGCTGTACTGTCGGAGGAGACAGGACTGAGGGGAAGCTGCACTGTCAGATGTGGTGGCACTGAGACAATACTGCGCTGTGGGAAGGTAGTGCTGAGGGAGTGCCTCAATGCTAGAGGCGCTGCCCATTGGATGAGGCATTAAACTGAGGCCACTTATGCCCTCTAAGGTGGATGTCACAGATCCTTTGCCCACTATTGGAAGAAGAATAGGAGAGATCTTCCCAGTCATGGTCAACATTTATCCCTCAATCAACACCACCAAAACAGATTTGTGGCAGGTTGCTGTGTGCAAAATGGCTGCTCTGTTTCTCCCATTCTAACACTTCAAGCATACTTCATTGGCTGTAGGGTGATTTGGAATGTCACAAGTTTGTCAACAGTGCTGGCTGTTGAAATACATCTTCTTGCTATGAGTCTTTGAACATGAACCTCCGAACACGAGTATGTCTTCCCCATACCAATGGAATTCCGAAGCAGCTTCACCTTCTGATGGCCAGTGGGCTGTTTGGTGCACCTGAGGTGGGGACATTGCAATAGCCCCTTCCTCTGGTGATGCCCCACTGTTCCTGCTGCATGTTTGACAGCCAAACAGAGGGAAAGAGATGGAGACTCGAGTGACTGGCCTCGTGGTTCTTACTGTAAAGTAAGCCTGGAGTTGGAAAGGACTTTGGAACTTGGGGGGGGGATGGCTTCATTGCTTTAACCTGTTTCCACTCTTCAGTAACCTTCCGATTGATTTAGTTTCCTGGTGAGAAAGAGGGCAGATTAATCCCAGGGGTGGTGGTGGGAGGAGGTCGGGAATTAGAGGGACTGCCATTCATGGCACCAACATCACCCACTCTCCCAAACCCTCCTGTCGTTTGCAGCCACCCAAAATTCTCAGTGTCAAACTGACTGGTTTTTTTATTCGGTTGTCAATGGCCTAAATCTTGTTATGTTCTAAATTTGAGTCAAATTTTGCACCCCCACCCCCCCTACCCCCCCCATTCCCCTCCCCTCTCAGTGACACACACACAATCCCAGTCCAAGTTTCTGATCACCAGCCTGAGTTTGAATGGGGAGGGGGAGAGGGAGAGTGAAATGGCAGGGGCAGCCTGCCTGCTCCCTGTACTGACACCAAGGCACCTCTTCCTCGGTAACACTGACACACCAGGAACAGAACCCAAAAACTTGCTCAGGCCAAAACTTTCACGGCTCAGTTGGGAGCTGCTCCCGCTTTCCTGAGGCGGTGAGCATCTCTCTGTCTCTCTGTCTCTCTCTGTCTCCCGGTGACAGATCCGATCACTCACTCACTCACTCACTCAAACACACACACACATTGGCCGCAGTGGGATTTGTGAGAGCGAATTCCTGCTCTGATACAAACCAGTTTTTGGCGAGGTTAACCCTAATTTCGCAGAGGCATGAGCTGGAATGCGGGAAATGTGTTGTTTTTTTTTTGTTGCTTTTTTTGGGGGGGTGGTTTTGTGGGGAGAGAGAGAGAGAGAGAGATTTTCCTTTTTTCAATTGCAATCCTTTTTGTGAAAACTCTGAGTATAGTCACAAGACTTGGGTTGTACTTTTCACGGATTGTATTCGTGCAGATCACAGTCTCAGATAGAATCGTTTCATGAGTATTGGGGGGGGAGGGAGGCTCCTAAATCTGCTTTTATTCAGGAATTGGGAATTTTCAGAGAGCTTTTCTCCACCACCGCTTTCCTTTTTGGGGGGGTTTGAGGATTTAGTGCAAAGCTTTTGATGTGATTTGGATTGAGGCGGTCAATTAAAAGCCTATCAGTCTGTAAGTAAATCAATGTCTAGCAAAGGCTGTCACATCAAACAAACGATTATTGCTTTAACCCGCCCACCCCATTAATCTCTGTGGTATCGCTTGACAGGCCAGGGTCAGGGCTGCAAACCCAGAACTGGATTCCTGCCATTTGGATCGGGATTAAAGGCCCCTTTCTGCTGTTGCACTGAACTGTATTTACGAGCAGGATTGGAAGCAGATTTCAATGGCTGTGTACAGAGGAACTTGGAAAGTTCCCAAATCCCTGAGCAGGGAGATGGAGGCTCTACATCTTAATAAAAGCCCATTGATTGTGAGATGGCACAGATTCATTAAATATTGATTGAATGAACTAAACCCAGCGCCGTTAAAAGGTCTGCACTGATCAACGTCAAGAGGCCATGGGGAGGGGGGAGAGAGGAGGGGGCTGGGAGGTGAGGACGGGGCTGATCACTGGATGAAGCTGCCTGCTGATATCGGTCATGGGTGGCTCACCTGTACCTGACAGCTTCTTCCCAGCCTCTCCTACCCCTACCCTCAACCTTCATCTATCGCCCCCAATCTGCTCGCTGACTTAGATTGGCTCCCAGATCATCAACGCATCCAATTCAAAACTCTCACCCTCATGTTCAAATCCCTCCATGGCCTCATCCCTCACTATCGCTAGGTAACCTCAACTAGTTCCTATCATGTGACAAAATCTCCGTGTTCCTCTAATTCTGGTCTCTTCTCCACACTGCTGTGTGGAGGCCTTAAGGCCCTGGCTTCTCTCTCCTATTTTAAGATTTTTTTTTTAAACCCACCTCTAAATCAGTGTAAAGCAAGATACTGCAGATGCTGGAGATCTGAAATAGAAACAGAAAATGCTGGAAACTCTAAGCAGGTCTGGCAGCATCTATGGAGAGAGAAACAGAGTTGACATTTTGAGCCCAATGTGACCATTCTCGGGAACCCTTTGGAACGTGACCTCTTTCAATGAGGTTTTAGTTACCATAGCTGACTGAATCTGTTCAGACAGGAATTGGTCCACAGGTTGGTAAGTCACATTACTCCTGCCATATTCTCAACATCATTGAGTCTTCAGAGTCAGAGGATCAAACACACACACAAGGGCCATTTTCCCCAGGGTTTCAAGAGCGGACCAATGGGATGTGGGCAAGGCCAGCTTTTGTTTCCCATCCCTAATTGCCCCTTGAGAAGGTGGTGGTGAGTTGCCTTCTTGAGCCGCTGCAGTCCATGTGGTCCACATATGATGTTTTCTGTAGTGCTTTGAGACAACTGTGTGGCTTGCTTGGTCAGTTCAGAGTCAAGTGCATTGCTGTGGTTCTGGAGTAACGTGTAGGCCCAGACTAGGGAAGGACAGCAGATTTCCTCCTGAAGTGAACCAGATGGGTTTTTATGACAACCCAGCAGTTTCCTGATTATGATTAATGAGACTAGTTTTTTTTATTCCAGATTTATTAATGAATTGAATTTAAATTCTCCCAGCTGCCATAGTGAAATCTGAGCTTATGTCTCTGGAGCATTAGTCCAGGGATCTGGATTACTCATCTTGTAACATTCCCCTGACTCTACTGTCCCACTTTTCCTCTGCAAGTAGTTTTCCAATTCCATTTACAAAGTTACGATTGAATCTGCTTCCACTGTCCTTTCATGCAGCACATTCCAGATCACAACAACTCACTGCGTAAACAAAATTCTCCTCCTCTCCCCCTGCTTCTTTTGCCAATTATTTTCAATCGGTGTTCTCTGGTTACTGACCCTCCTGCTGGTGTAAAGAGCTTCTCCCTATCTACCCTAGAAAAATGCTTCAGAATTCAAACGCCTCCATTCAATACCTCTTCAATCCTTTCTGCCTAAGGAGGACAACCCCAGCTTCCCCAGTCTCTCCGCCCAACTGAAGCCCCTCGTCACTTGTCTCAAACCTCCTGTGCACCTTCTCCAAGGCATTGACATCCTGCCGAAATGGGCAGAAGGTACTCCAGCTGAGGCCTAGCCATTGTATTCGTTTTTTTTATATAAAATATGCTGCTTTTTTTTGCACTATTTGCATTACATGTACATTGAAAAGTGAGAGACTATCAAATTGCTAAACTATACCTAGGGAGATAATAAGAAATGCTTTGTTTTCACTGTGAATAGTGCTTTGTTCAAGGCTGTTTAATTGAATTTGACCTATCCACTGTTTACACCACACCTCCGCTTTGAATCAAGCCCTGCACTGTTTAGTATTACACTGCAGCTTTGCCACATGGGCAAGGCAATGTTGTTGGGCAAGAGGAAATGAGAGGTGATAAATCAAAATGTCAAAGCTAGCTGGTTCAAGCCCAAGTGTGAGGGTGAATTATGCTTTCTCGCATGAAACAGATATCAAAGTCAGTTCATATTTTTAAACGCAGGCTTGTGATTCTAATTCACCCAGGCCATTTTATTCATGTGGGAACTTTCAGCCTGGCGATGGAAGCCTCATGGCTGCCAGCTTTTTTAGCCCGTATTGTCTAACTACCTGTCCAACAATGCAGGGAGTGGAATAGGTCATCTTAGCGCTCCCCAAGCTTTCTCGAGTTATCTAGGGGATAGCTCAGTGACTGGTACAGCACATGGCAAGCCCATCGGCCTTGCTTACAAAACAAAAATAAAAATACCTGGAAAAACTCAGCATCTGCGGGGAGGAGCACAGTTGACGTTTCGAGTCCGTATGACTCTTCAACAGAACTAAGTAAAAATAGAAAAGAGGTGAAATAGAAGCTGGTTTAAGTTGGGGGGGGGGGTGGGGTGGTGTGGGACAGGTTCAGGTGATGGGCAAGAGTGAGCAGAATGTCCATCTACGTACTCAGCACAGGAGCAAAGAAAGGAGGGAAATGGGCCCATTGTACAATCAGTGTCGTATAAAGAAAAAGAAAATTGGGGTTTCAGTGAGCCTTTCATTTTGAATTGAGGATTGGCCCTCGTGTTTGATTAAGAATCAAGGCCCTATAAGTGGGACACTTGAACTGAAGCCAGTTCACCACAATATGCGTTTAACATCAAAAAACACCCAAGTCGCTTCACAAAGGCACAAATGGACAAACAATGGAGAGTGGGAAAAGTTAACTGGAGAGCTGATGGAAGGTTTTGAAAAGTAAATTAGGTAAAACTATTTCCACTGCTTGGTGAATTGGGGAGCAGCAGAGCTCGGTTTAAGATCATCAGCTAAAAAAAAAGGGAGTGGCTGGGGAATTTATTTTTACGCAGAGGGTTGTTAGCACTTGGAGTACTGCAGCTAGCAACTGTGGGGGACGAGAAACAGAATAACCTTTCAAAGGAAAATAATACAGATTTGAAAAAGAAGATCTCTGGAGAAAGGGTGGGAAATAGGGCTATGAAATGAGCTCTTTCAGATAGACAGGCACAGACATGATGGGCCGAATGGGCTGCTTCTGTTTTGCAAGATCTGCTGATTCAGGGCATGGCAGGATAATTTATGAGTGCTAGTGAGTGCCAAATTGAGGGAAACAACCTCTATTTGATTGACTCTCTGTCTCGCATCTGCACTGTGTTAAACTGTGAAAGTGAGCAAAATGAAGCAAAGTTAATTAAGACCACGTTTGTTAAATCACACTTAGATTCCCCATGTAAACATGGTTCAGTAAAGTTCTCTTCATCCAAAATTCCTTGGCCGTGTTAGTACACTGGGGATATTAAATTGGTTGCTTTGTGCATATGTAGGCAATTGCAGTTACTCTGTGCAACTCTCTTTTAATGCTGTGTTATTACAAACAGTTTCAACATAAACATGTTCCTGCATTAAAAGCATTCAGCGTAGCCTGGATTAACAAAAGGACCAGGTTTCAGCCTGATCTGACTTCAATCGGATTGAAATGAGCTATAAGATTCCACTGATTTTTCTGAAGTTTTTAATTTGGGATGGATTTGTGCTGAGGAGTAAGTATTACATTGAATGTACAGTACAAAAGTAGGCCATTCAGCCCAACTGGGCCATTCCATGTTTCTGCTTCACACAAGTCCCACCTAATTTCATCTCATCCTATCAGAATATCCTTCTGTTCCTTTGTGCCTCTTTGTGTTTCTCCAGCTTCCCCTTAAATGCATCTACACTTATTTGTCTCTCTGTGGCAATGAGTCCCACATTCTCAGCGCTCTCTGGGTAAAGAGGTTTCTCCTGGATTGCCGATTGATTTATGAGTGGCTATGTTGTATTTCTGGCCCCCTGGCTTTGAATACCGCATAAGTGGAAACATTTTCTCGCCGTCTATCCTATTATTATTAGCCTGTTTGTCAGAAAATCTTCACTTCCCGCCCAGCTTTCAGTTGACGCAATTCTATAGGCCCATTTTTATGTCAAAATTTCACGATGAAGCTGCCTATATAAGCATTTAGTATTGAAACTCCAAATGTAAACATTTGTCTGTCATAATGTAGTGGCAGACTCCGGCCACTAGATGGCCCTAGTGGGTGCTTTTCTGAAGTCTGATCTCGTCCAATCTTTAGTGTGGATGCTGGGAATGGGATCTAAGCACAGGAATACACAGAGAGCAGGGCTCTTTCTCTCTCTCTCTCTCTCGCACTTCCTTTACGTTTGCGCCCTGTTTTTCTGAGAAAGGTGTCTACATCTCTGCAGCAAACAGAGACTCTACTGTTGGATCTTCTACAACAGTGATTCCAGGTGAACAGGAGATCTACCAGCCACAACTGAAAAGCAATTGCTTCAGTGAAGAAGCAGAGTCTGGACACGATCAGTGAATCTTCTGTGACTTTGCCTTTTTATCTGCACCTTACGTGACGAAGTTTGCATTTGATCCTCTGTAAAGCTCTTTTTCCTAAAGTATTTCTTTTTTGCATGCTTGGGGAGTGTGTGTGTTTGCTTAGATAAGTGGGAAGGAGCATGTATTTGTACATTTTAAATATTTTTACCTGGCTGGGCTTCAGCAATAAAATTCACTCGTAAATGTTTAACTCAAGAATACCTGTCTGGCTTATTTCTCACAAGGCTGCACACAGTCAAGTGCATTCTGAATTGGCAACACCACATCCCTTTTAATTTCAGGCCTCTGATAGAACCAACTGTGGAGTGGGAAAAGAGAGGGGTCAGTTCAGTGCTCCTCACCTGGCCGTTAAATAGTTCTTCATGGATTTGCATCAATAGCTTTCTGAAGATCAGATACTGTCGTGATGGACACTTCAGCAGAAGGTAATGCAACTTAGCTGAGCAACATTTAACTCATTCATTCTCTGATGAACTTCTTTACAACTGATGAAATAATCCAACTTGGGCACCTTCAAGGAAGAAAACTTTGAATTTTTACAACCTCAAGATGTCCTAAAGTATTCCCAAAGGAACCAAAAGCTTAGGCCAAGAGACAGTTTTTGAAAGAACGTAGTAAAGGAGAGGACCTAAGTAGAGACATTTTAGAGAGGGAATCCCAGAGCTTCAGGTCTAAGCAGCTGAAGGCAAATGAAAGGATGGGGTAGGGAGGCAGAATTGAAGGAACATGAGTGTTGTGTCTCGTTACAGTGCAATTCTGGAAATTACAATGCAGGGGGAATGTGTGGCCTGGTGACAGTCTGGCTTTGGATACAGTTACAACCTGTTTCCTTTAGCTTTATTTACCTCATCCACATTATTTACCTTATCAACATTTACCTAATGAATGGAGTCATACTTTGTAAGCTGTGGAAATGGGGCAGATTCTCCAGGTGTACCATGGACTGAATGGATTGAACTTGCGAGGGTGGCTTGTGGGGAATGCAAAATGGCGGAATAATGCAGCATTGAGGATTTCCCAGTTGGGAATTTTCGTTCCGAATATCTCACTTGTCAAGCTCGTCAGTGCAAGGAGGCTGGTCACTGATTCAAACTACAAGAGATAAAATGTTAATTTATAATTAAAAATCAAGCACTTCCAAGCCAAAAACCTTGCTTCTTGTTGACACAAGTTTTGATCAAGCCTTTGGATCACCATTGTTAATTGTAACATTAGCTTTTGCTATGTCAACAGTCACAGTGTAGTTACAGGCTCTGACTACCAGGTGGCACTGTGGGGCGAGCTTCTGAAGCCTCCTTCCTGACTCCATTGCCACCTTGTGTGAACTGTATTGACCAGTTGACTGCAGATAACACCCTGGATTTTTATTCTGTTTTGTGTTTACCAACCACATCCTTGTTGCCAAGCACTCGTTAGGTCATTTTCTGATGCAGATTGACCATCACTGTGACTAACGGATATGGAGCCCACATCATAATACTGAACTGACAGCTCATACAAGAGTTTGGAACTGTCCTCAAAAAACACTCAAAGAGAACATAAAAATAATCTTTTCCTGTGTTAATATCATTCACTTCAGGTATATTTTTTTAAAAATGACTAATTAATAACTTATTTTTGTTCATGTCAGCTTGTCATTGAAGCGAATGATGACAGTTCTGGGAAATGGAGCACTCATTGCCAACCATCAGCATTACTTGGCTAGGTATTAAATGGTCTCTGCACACAGTGTTATTCCTTCTCTCAGTCCAATAATATGTCTCAACTCCTACCTCAAAGAAATAAGCACCTCTCACTTCCCCTTTGACACCAGCTGTCTCTCTCGTCTTCTCTCTGAGTTCAATGCTGTTTAAATTTGCACCATCTAATGATTGTCCCTTTTAAGCCATCTCCTCCCTCTCTTCCTGCCCACTAGAAAACAGAGCTTCATGAACTGTCTCTTTGCTTCCAAATTAAAGGGTAAATAAGTCTCTGGCGGTGTCAGTGCTGTCCATGGCTCAGTGAATAGCACCACTGCCTCTGAATCACAGGGCCGCAGGTTCATGGTCCCACTCCAGAGACTTGAGCCCCATAATCCAGGCTGACACTTCAGTGAAGTACTGAGGGAGTGTTGCACTGTTGGAGGTGGCATCTTTCAGATAAGACGTTAAACCTCTTCTTTCTCAGTTGGGTCTAAGAAATCCCATGCCACTAATGGAATAAGAACAGGGGAGTCCTTCCCAGTGTGCTGGCCAATATTGACCCCCTCAGCCAAAATCACAAAGGAAAACACAGATTATCTTGTCATTATCTCCTTGCTGTTTGTGGGACCTGACTGTGCACAAATTCTTCCTGTCTTTCCTAGGTTACAACAACGATTTGACTTCAATCATTCTTAATTGGCTGTAAAGCGCCTTGGAACATCCTGAGACCTCCGAGACACATCCTGGAGCAGCTCATTGTGTTTGCCTCCGCATCAGATGAAGAGTTCCGTCCTTTGCTGACTTTCACATGACAGCAGCCTCACAACCACTGACTTCCTGCGCCCTTTTCCTCGACAATTAGCCTCCTTCTTCACACGGCCCGAGTCAGCCATGTCGGTCGATGAGTTTACGAGGGCCTTGCAAGATGCTGCAGCTTTCAGCTGTGCCTGTAAAGGGAGCTGCTTGTGATCCTTCAACCAACAGCCCCATTAATCTCCCCCCCTCTCTCACAGCCTGAAACCTCCAGGATGGGGAAAAAAACAAAACACCAGGCTGTGGATCACGAGTGACACAAATCATTAGCCCGTGTCTCAGAGCACTCTATCATCGACCAGATAATAGATCCTCCTTTCTCTCCCCCCACCAGCAAACACTCCCCACTCCCCCCCCACCCCATTCTTTCTACAGGACTTTCTACAATCAATGCGTCCAGCACACTGAGGCTATGGCAACACATTTCAAACCTTGCAAAGGTTATTTAGTTGCTTGCTATGCAAGGTTGCCAAGAGGCTGCAGTGCCTGTGGGCTGTAAATTATTGCAGACAGGAGGGCGAAAAAGAAAGAGTAAATGTAGGACCAACTTTCTTTATTGCTGGTGAAATTGATGTTCATCGAAACAAGGCAGAAAATACATCATAGCACCTTTAATGGGGACACATTTCTGCTGCCATAACTCACCATTTTAAAATAGAAAATTGTGAAATATGCTATCATATAATTCAAGTGCTGACATATTTATGGGGCCTTCACTCCACATAAATACAGTGATTGCCATTACAAAGTACCATGTCAGGTACAGGCTGAGTGCAAACATCTGGTGGAGCACAGAGAGAAAAAAAATTAAACCTCAAGCTGGGCATCTTTCAAAAAAAAAAAATCCTCCCTTGCAGTTTAAAATTTATGATGTTTGTACTAACTGTTATTAAAAACTGAATCCATAACTTGGCAACAGTCAGCCATTCCTTTGAGAAAGCAAGGATGAGAATCCTTAGCTGACAGCTAGTTTAAGTTGCTGAAATAGAGGAGGATTAATGACGTGTCTGGTTGTTTTCAATGACTCCCAGCCTTGTTATTTCATTTTCCCTGCAAGTTTTTTTTTTAATGAGAAAGAATCCTTTAGTCTTGAGGAAGCCATTTTGTTCTCCACTCGGCTGTGTACAGCTCAGCTGTCAGGGCACCTTACGCCCTGAGACCTTCTCTGGCCAACGTTTCATCCTTCAAACAACACCACCAAAAAAAAAACGATCCTGAGGGACTGACTAAGAAGAAGGAGAAGAAGAACGGGAAGGATGTGGCGTCTTTCTGGGTAGACGAGTTGAGTTGGGAATAGTGTTGCTGGAGGATTATATTCCTGGAGGATTTATCATATGACCTCCTGCCCCTAATCTACCTGCCCCCACACTCGCGCCATGAACCTACAGACATGTCCATCCTTCTGGTGGCCAATTGAAAGCGAGCAGAGTCTTTGTCAGCGGATTAAATGATTCTCGGCTCTCAAAGGACCAGCCTTTTCTCCCACATCTTCAACATTTTTAGAACAAATAAGTGAAAGTGTTCAAAGAAAATGAAAACGTCTTTCATTTCTCGCTTGCATGTTTCTCCAAACAGTGTCACTAAAATGGAAGCAAAATACTGTGGATCCTGGAAATTGGAAATAAAAACAGGAAGTGCTGGAAATACTCGGGAGGTAGAATCACGGAGTGAGCATTTCGAGTCCAATATGATTCTCTTTCAGAAGAGGTTCTGAAGACTGTTTTGAAGAAGAGTCATATTGGATTCGAAACACAAACTCTGTTTCTCTCTCTCTACAGATGCAGCCAGAGCTGCTGAGTTTTTCCAGCGCTTTCTGTTTTCGTTCCTGATGATTAACCTCCAATTCCTGAAGATTCCAGGTCAACCCTGGAGTGTTGGCAGCCATAAAGCTGTGGTCAAATAACTTCCTTGAATTGCACTGATCTTGCGATGAGACAGAGTAGGCCTTTTCTACTTTTGCCAAAGAGTGAAAGCGAAGGTGAAGGAAATTTTTAATTCTTCCATTATTGACAACATCTTGTAGCCCACTTAATGTGGAAGAATATCCAAAGGAACCACATATGAGTGGGGAAACGAGGTGTCAAGACAAAGAAGGAGAGATTAGGACGGGGCCACTGGGTCTGAGTGCAAGGTAAAGGGGGCTGAGAATGATGTTCCGAGATGCATGAAGGCATGGGTGTCAGTGCTGGGACAAAGGTGATGCATGAAAGCAGAGCCTATATAAATACCAAGGAATTTCATTATTTGTTGAGTACCTGTTCAAGGAATACCCAATTTGTTCACAGCTAGATCCCATAATCAGGGATGTGCAGATTATCTGTTTTAGGGTTATTGGTTGAAGAATAAATATTGGCTAGGGCATGCCCTGTTCTTCTTTCAGAAAGTGCCATTTGATCTTTTACATCTACCTGAGAGAGCAGACAGTGCAAAAACAAAAATACCTGGAAAAACTCAGCAGGTCTGGCAGCATCTGCGGAGAGGAACACAGTTAACGTTTCGAGTCCGCATGACTCTTCAACAGAACTAAGGAAAAATAGAAAAGAGGTGAAATATAAGCTGGTTTACAGACAGTGCCTTGGTTTATCATCTCATCTGAAAGATGACAGTGCAGCACTCCCTCAGTACTGCGCTCGAAATGTGGGCCTGAATCTTGTGTTTGAAGTGACTGGCGTCGGATTTGAACCCATGACTTTCTAACTCAGAGGTGAGAGTGTTACCCACTGAGCAAAGCCTCACATTCGGCTTAGCTTACATTTGTAAACTGCAAGTTTATTGTGTCAAAGACCTGGAAACTTCCTGCCAAACCTCTGCCTTTGTTAATTGTCTTTTCCATGACAGTGTTAGCGAGGAGATCCACAAACAGCAGAAAATGATCCGGCATCTTCAAGCCTTTGTTTCTCAGATGAGCTGTGAGGACTGAACAGAAGCCACAAATAAAATATGCGCCCCCCACCCCCCAAAAAAAAACAAGCAGCCACAGGACTGGATGAAAAGTATCACACCATAGTGGCTAGAGGAAGTTGCTGAGTGGGCTTCAACAACTATCCTCTCCTTTCACATTCACCAGCAGGATTTGATTTCTGGATACATTTTCTGAAGGCTGCTATCACACAAAGCTGTGTGCATACACCCTGTTGTTGGGTTTGTGCGTCTTTGTATAAATTGTGCATATTCTCAGTCTGCATATATCAAAGATTAGCTGTCAGCCTCCTGTAATGTTAACATCAATTCTTTGTCCTAAGGATGTGAAGGTCGCTGGTGAGGCTGGCATTTATTTCTGATTCTCCAGTTGCTCTGGAAAGATGGTGGAGCTGAGCTGCCTTATGGAACCACTGGTGGAGGTTTGATAATAACTGAGCATTTTGCTAGGCCCCTTGCACAGTAAACCAGACTGGTGTGGGACTGGAGTCGCAAAAAGGCCCAGACCAGGTGAGGGACAGCAGCTTCACTTCCCGAGAGGACCTCAGTGAACCAGTTGGGTTTTTACAACGTTCATGGTCACTTTTACTGCTCATTGTCGCTTCATGTGTGCTCTGCCTGAAGGCTGGTCCTTGGCTCATTGTCTGCTGATGCTTCATCCTGAGCCATTCGCTTGGCAGTCTTGGTCAGTGGTGGGTTGTCATCACTTTCAGGGGCAGGACGAGGCAGCGGGTGCCAAGTCTACCTCAGCCAGAATGGAAATCAAACCTAGGCTGTTGGCATTAATCTGAACCACAAGCCAGCCATTTTGCCAACTGAGCGAACTGGCCACTTTTACTGGTGCCAGGTTTATTTTTTTAATTTTTCACCTGAATATAAATTCTCCAACTGACAAGGCGTGATTTGAACTCACGTTCCATGAATTATTAGTCTTTGGCCTGGAACATAATGACTCACTATCCTGCTCATGTGGTACACAGAGATAGTCGAGCCATAGATCGTCTTCAGTCGGTGGAGGATCTGAGGGAAGCCCCTTGCTTCTGTCCCAGTCCTGGAAAATCAAGTTCACCTCAGTACAGGAATGAATGAACCTTGTATACTGTGTGGTTGAAGAAGTTACAGTCCAATCTCAGAAAATAAGTGGTCTCAGGTTCACAATGGCAAGCTGCAAAGCTGAGTTCGATACATCTGGTCATTGGTAAGTTGGGACCAGGGGATAAAAATGACCTTGAAAACTGCTGGATGGTCATAAAAGCTACAACATGTGTCCCTCAGGGAAAGGAAGCTGCTGCCCTTCCCCAGTCTGGACCTGCATATAACTCCAGACCCAACCTAACGGGACTGGCTGAAGTGACCAGACAAACCACCAAATTGAAAAGCAAGTCAACTAGTAGATGGGTGGCCAACATGGCCTTGCCAGCTAGCTCACCGCCTGAGAACAAGTCAAAAGGAAATTCGGCTTAAGTATTAAGCCCTCTGCATATTAGGAAGTGTTGGGATCCTTTGACTATATTAGATCCAACATGTTGTCTCCTGCCTGAAAGTAAACCCCTCCATTTGGAGAGAAAATGTCTGTCTGTCCATATATCCCTCCTGTAAGTGATGATACAAATGGCCCAATATTTCTGAGGCCAGGTTCCTGACACTGATTTTCCTTACTCTGATCAGCAAGATTACTCTTGGTTGCTTCCTCCACAGGCTCCTCCCACATCCTGGTATAAATCTAGATTCTCCTTCTGGTGCTGTGCAGCAATTCAGTTGCAGCTGAGCTCTATCGATGACTGTATTCATCCATTGTAAGGTAGATGTCCTTGTCTGACGAGACTCTTGCTGCAGATATGGGCACTGCAGACAAGGTGGCTAGCTGAGTAACTGCCTTATCAATTTCCTTCCAAATCTCCTTAAGAACACGAGGATCAAGATAAGGCAATTCAACTCTTCAAGCTTACTCCCCCATTCAGTTGGGAATATCTAATCTGCACCGCAACTCCCTTTTCTGCCCATCACTACATAGACCCTGACACAGTCCCTCATTATATCTCTATCGATCTCAGTCTTGAAAGGGACAAATGCGGAAGGGTTTTCTAAATGTTTGCCCCCGTTTTTGGTGAAACATTGCTTCCCTCTGACTTTGAATAGCCTATCCCCAAACTGAGACTTGAGCACAACCTGTTAGATTCATACTCGGGTGCAGGACTGAGGGGGCTGGCTTTTGGATGAAATGTTAAACTGAAGTCCCGTCTTCTGCCTCAGATGAAGTTAAAAGACCTCGTGCTTTGACGAAGGATGCGGGAGGTATCCCTGCTATTGTGGTCAATGTTTATCAGTCACCAACACCACAAAAACAGACGAGCTGCTTATTATCTGATTGCTGTTACTGGGAGCTGACTGTGTACAAATTGGTTGCAGTGTCTCCCTACACTGCAACAGTAACAACAGTTTGGCTGTAAAGTGCTTCCAGATGCCCTGAGCTGCTGAACAGCGCTGTAGAGCTGCCAATTATTTTTAACCCATAGCCTAACAAGGAAGGAGCTTGCAACGGAACCAAAATGCACTGTGAATCTTGTGTAACCGCCTTGGTTGGTGTTGTAACTAGCTGGGAACGAAACATCGTTCTGCTTCAGCTGAGATCTGTCTTTGATTTGTCGTGCTACGCTCCGAGGCTCCAGAGCATTAAACTAGAAACTGTAAAATTTATTGGTGCTGGTATAATGTACCAGATGTGGAATCTTCAGTGTGCGCCAAGCTGGAAGAGAACCAGGGTCCAATCCGCTTTCTGGACACCAGGCATTGAAGTCGACCAGAAACAAGCTGTTAACTCATTGAGCAACAGTCCAAAATAGAGCCTCTGAGACATGGATAGAATTGAGGACATGCCGGAATGGCAATCTAAAGTCTTGAGCCCATAATCCAGACCAATTCTCCCAATGTGGTACAGAGGGAGTGCTGCACTGTCAGAGGGACAGTGCTGAAGGAGGGTTGCACTGTCGGAGAGTTAGCACTGAGGGAGTGCTGGACTGACAGAGGGTCTGTACTGAGGGAATACTGCACTGTCGGAGGGTCAGTACGGAAGGATTGCAGCACTGTTAGAGGGTCAGTGGTGTGGGAGTGCTGCACTGTTGTAGGGTCAGTGCTGAGAGAGCGCTGCACTGTTGGAGGGTCAGTTCTGAGGGAGCGCTGCACTGCCAGAGGGTCAGTACTGAGGGAGCACTGCACTGTTGGAATGTCAGTACTGAGGGAGCGCTGCACTGTCAGAGGGTCAGTACTGAGGGAGCGCTGCACTGTCAGAGGGTCAGTACTGAGGGAGTGCTGCACTGTCAGAGGGTCAGTACTGAGGGTGTGCTGCACTGTCAGAGGGTCAGTTCTGAGGGAGCACTGCACTGTTGGAAGGTCAGTACTGAGGGAGTGCTGCACTGTCAGAGGGTCAGTTCTGAGGGAGCACTGCACTGTTGGAAGGTCAGTACTGAGGGAGTGCTGCACTGTCAGAGGGTCAGTACTGAGGGTGAGTTCACAGAATCACAGAATTGTCATGGTGCAGAAAGGAGCCATTCAGCCCATCCTGTCTGCACCAGCTATCCAAATGAGCGTTATGAATTAGTGCCATTGTCCTGCCTTTTCACGGTTCCCTTGAACATTGTTTCTATTTAAAGCATCATCCAGTGCCCTCTTGAATGCCTCAATTGAACCTGCCTCCACCACACTTCCAGGCTGTGCATTCCAGACTTGAACCACACGCCCTGTGAAAAAGTTTTTTCTCACGTCACATTTGTTTCTTTTGCAAATCACTTTAAATCTGTGCCCTCTCATTCTTGATCCTTTTACGAGTGGGAACAGCTTCTTCCTCCCTATCATCTCTGTCCAGCCCCCTCATGATTTTAAATGCCTCTATCAAATCTGCTCTTAGCTTTCTCTTCCCCAGGGAGCATAGTCCCAACCTCTCCAATCTATCTTGATAACTGAAGTTTCTCACCCCTGGAACTATTCTTGTAAACCTCTTCTACATTCTCTCCAATGCATTCACATCCTTCCTATAGTGTGGCGCCCAGAACTGTACACAATACTCCAGCTGAGGTCTAACTGGTGTCTTATATAAATTCAGCATAGCCTCCCTGCTCTTGTACTCTATGCCCCTATTAATAAAGCCCAGGCTACCATATGCTTTATTAACTGCTCTCTCCACCTATCCTGCCACCTTCAATGATCTATGACCTGGGTAGGTCCCTCTGCTCCTGCACCCCCTTAAGAATTGTCCCCGTTATTTTATATTGTCTCCTCATGTTCTTCCTATCAAAATGCATCACCTCACACTTCTCCGCATTCAGCTTCATCTACCACCTATCTGTCCACTCCACCAACTTGTCTATGTCCTTTTGAAGTTCTACACTGTCCTCCTCACAGTTTACAATCCTTCCAAGTTTCGTATCATCCGCAAACTTTGAAACTGTCCCCTGCACACCAAGATCTAGATCATTAATATATATCAGGAAAAGCAAGGGTCCCAATACTGACCCCTGGGGAACTCCAGAACAAACCTTCCTCTAGCCTGAAAAGTATCCATTGACCATTATTCTGTTTCCTATTATTCGGCCAATTTTGTATCCATGTAACTACTGCCCCTTTTATTCCATGAGCTGCAACTTTTCTCTCAAGTCTATTGTGTTGTCTATATTGAATGCCTTTTGAAAGTCCATGTACACCACATCAACAGCATTACTCTCATCTACCCTCTTTGTTACCTCTTCAAAAAACTCCAGCAAGCACGATTTATGCTTTAGAAATCCATGCTGGCTCTTCCTAATCAACCCACATTTTTACATGTGACAATTAATTCTATCCCGAATAATTGTCTCTAGAAGCTTCCCCACCTCTGAGGTTAAACTGACTGGTCTGTATTGCTGCGTTTATCCTGACAACCTTGCACATTTGGAGGGTCAGTACTGAGGGAGTGCTGCACTGTCAGAGGGTCAGTACTGAGGGAGTGCTGCACTGTCAGAGGGTCAGTACTGAGGGAGTGCTGCACTGTCAGAGGGTCAGTACTGAGGGAGAGCTGCACTGTCAGAGGGTCATTACTGAGGGAGTGCTGCACTGTCAGAGGGTCAGTACTGAGGGAGTGCTGCACTGTCGGAGGGTTAGTACTGAGGGAGTGCTGCACTGTCAGAGAGACAATAATGAGGGAGTGCTGCACTGTCGGAGGGTCAGTAACTGAGGGAGTGCTGCACTGTCGGAGGGTCAGTTCTGAGGGAGAGCTGCACTGTCAGAGGGTCAGTACTGAGGGAATGCTGCACTGTCGGAGGGTCAGTAACTGAGGGAGTGCTGCACTGTCGGAGGGTCAGTTCTGAGGGAGAGCTGCACTGTCAGAGGGACAATAATGAGGGAGTGCTGCACTGTCGGAGGGTCAGTACTGAGGGAGTGCTGCACTGTCAGAGGGTCACTACTGAAGGAGAGTTGCACTGTTGGAATGAGCGTACAGGGGACCTGCTGAACATTTGGAGGGTCAGTACTGAGGGAGTGCTGCACTGTCGGATGGTCATTACTGAGGGAGTGCTGCACTGTTGGAGGGACAGTACTGAGGGAGTGCTGCACTGTCACAGGGTCAGTACTGAGGAAGTGCTGCACTGTTGGATGGTCAGTACTGAGGGAGTGCTGCACTGTCGGAGGGTCAGTTCTGAGGGAGTGCTGCACTGTCGGAGGGTCAGTACTGAGGGAGTGCCGCACTGTCTAAGGGTCAGTACTGAGGGAGTGCTGCACTGTCAGAGGGTCAGTACTGAGGGAGTGCTGCACTGTCAGAGGGTCAGTATTGAGGGAGTGCTGCACTGTCGGAGGGTCAGTGCTGAGGGAGTGCTGCACTATCAGAGGGTCAATACTGAGGGAGTGCCGCACTGTCTAAGGGTCAGTACTGTGCGAGTGCTGCGCTGTCAGAGGGTCAGTATTGAGGGAGTGCTGCACTGTCAGAGGGTCAGTACTGAGGGAGTGCTGCACTGACAGAGGGTCGGCACTGAGGGAGTGCTGCACTGACAGAGGGTCGGTACTGAGGGAGTGCTGCACAGTCGGAAGTGACTGCTTTTGTTTGAGATGTTCACTGAAATCTTGTTTGCTGTCTAATGTGGACCTATAAGATTCAATAGCACTTCTTCAGAATGTGTCGTTGATTGTTCCCTGGTGTCTTCTTCAAAGTTTTGCTTTGAACCAATATCAGTGCAATGGGTTCATTGGTCTCATTGCTTTGGTGGGATAATACTACGTGCAAATTGGCTGACCCAATTCCTGCATACCAACTGGGCAAATTTTCAAACATAGTTCATTGGTTTTTTTGGGATGGCCTGAGGTCATCAATGGTGCTATCGAAATGCAAATTCTTTCTTTTGCTGCATGATGAGGCTAACCTGCTTTACAACAACGTCAGATGCCAACCAGCACTTGGCATGTGAGCAATCAGCTAATCAGGTGGCATCGCATCTCCCCGATTGCTACTAATTGTTTTAACACCACCTTTTGTGGGATACAGCCTTGTTCATGTCCCTGCAGAAAGTCCTGAAAAGAGGAATGCACTGGCATCTGCTGTGCAACCATTGCTGGGTACTTTATACGGCTTCCATGTTACCCACAGATGTGGTGAGCAACACCCAACAACCATTCACCCAGCACAGTCAGCACCTGCATGCGAGCAGAAACAAAGAACTTGCGTTTGTAGAGTGACTTTGCTGACCTCAGGAGCTTGGCAGCCCATGCAGTGTTATTGAAATGTAGTCGCTATTGGCCATGGACAGGGGAGAACTTTGTTGCTCCGCCTAGCCCATGGTCAGTTCAGAGGTCTGCATGTGCTTCAGAAGTTTCTGTTTCCCTAACACTGGGACTGCATTGTTGCCCTGTATTCAGGTTTGAGAGCTTAGCTGTAAACCCTTTTGGCTTATCCTGCCCTGCCAGTTTGCTCAGTTGGCCTAAGGTCATTGTGCCCTTGACACTGTCAGAAATGAGATATGTCCCAAAAACATTTTGTGCACTAGGGTAAACAGTGCAAAGCTCTGAAAAGAAGAATGGCATTAGTTCCTGAAGCTTAAAGGTGCATTCAGTCCTGAGCACCACATCACAAGAAGGGTGTATTGGACTTGGAAGGAGTGCAGCCAATTCCGCAGAATGAGACCCAGGCAAAAGGTTAAATAATGAAGCCAGGTTACATAAACTAGGGGCATATTCCCTTGAATGTCAAATGACTAAGGAGTGATCTCATCAAGATGTATAAGATAACATAAGAAGTTGATGGAGTAGATTTAGAGAAAATCTTTCCTCTGTTTGCTGAGTCCAGAACAATGAGAACAGGACCTTAAAGTTAGAGCAAGGCCCATTCAGAGGCAATGTCGGGAAGCATTTCTTCAAACCAAGGCTAGTGGGTGGTGGAAATCTGGAAATCACTTCCCCACAAAAAAACTGCTGAGACTGGGAGTCAATTGTAAATTTCAAAACTGAGATTGATAGAATGTTGGGTAAGGGGATTAAGGATTACAGAATCAAGGCTGGAAGATGGAGTTAAGATACAGATCAGCCATAATCTAAGTAAATGGTGGAAAAGGCTCAAGGGGTTTTCTCCTCTTCCTGTTTTATTTTGTTCTTGCGTTCAACACCTACAGTCTTTCTGTTATAAATCATGGAGAACCTGAAATCAGGTTTATTCCAATGAATGACTCAATCTCCCATGATCCTGCAAATGTACTAAAGTCAGGAGGCCATAGCAAACCGATACTAATCACTGGCACAGCCCCTGCTGGAATATTGAGTCCGTTCTGGGCTTCTTACTTGGAGAAGGATGTCAAGACCACAGAGAAGGTGCAAGAAATAATCCCAGGGAAGAGTGGCAGAGAATCCAAGAGGAAATCTGACATAAAGGTTCAAAATTAGAAAGGGATGTGGAATGTTCTGATAGAAATGGGGGAATGGGAATTCAGAATAAAGGTAGATAGATGGATATTTGAAAAAAGAAAGAATTGAAAGGGTCTGTGGAAAGAACAGGAGAATGGGAGTAAGGAGAAAAGGGTATAAAACATTGGCCCTGATGTTCACAAGGAGCAGAAAAGGAACAGCTTCGAAGTCAGGAAATCTACAAGTCTGGGATTCCTTCGACCCTGCCAGACTTAACAGCATGACATGAGTGCCATTTTTGGAATCGTTTCCCAATTGAGAAGCTGTCAGGGTGGAAGGTCAAAGGTACCAGAGGAGCATGGAGGAGGGACGGAGAGAACGGGATCGGGGAGCTAAGATCATGGTGGGGTGGGGGGGGGGAGGCCATGGAAGACCTCGGGAGCGCATTGGATAATGGGGAGGAGTGGGGCTTCAATCATGGGGATGGATCCAATTGCTAGGATGGTCAGGTCTGGTGGTCAGGGGCTGTACTCCTGCTCCTCTTGGCCCACGAGCAAGTGCTAGAAAGTCACCTACATTTTCCATTCAGTAGTGCTCACCTCCCTATAACTGCTGGATTTCTGAGGCCTGGGATACCCTGGGAAAACTAATGTAAATAGTGTTGGAAGAGTGATAAAATCTGAGGCATTAAGTTTCATTAAAAATATTTAAATTACTGACCTGCCTCTTTAGGGTGGATTGATCACTCAACCTGTCTGTTAAAAGCGGAAGTGAACATGTTTGATGTGGCTCGGAGTTGGTGTTTGAGATTTTTGACTCCTTAACTTCCTACCCAATCTAAGTGTTCCCATTTGTGGAGGTTCAAAGATGGAGAACTTGCAGAAAAATATTTGGTGCAGTTTGAAACGAGCCAATCTTCACTGACAAGTGGTGTATCATAACCAAGCGAAAGACCTGATCCCATGAATAGAACATGAAGACATTGTGTGAAGAGCATTTGTTTTAATGACCGAAGTAAATCTAATGGCCCATGAGCAGTGAAGTCAGAGGTTGTGTAATTTTCAATTAATATCTGCTATTTAAACTGAGAAATGGTGAGTTCTGCTGGTGAGTTTTATGCATGACGAGACTAAGTGTTTATACCTCATTGAATTCAATAAAATAAATGGCAGCTGCAGTGAACGATTAATTTAAGCATAACGCATAATGATATTTGCTGATATTCTGATCTTTGGTCAAAATATGACCTTGTGAGTGAAACTTGTAAATAACCATTAATTGTGATCATAGCTGGGCGATTTTCTTCTCGCTTTTTTTCTTGTTGAGGAAGTAATTAGTGAGAGTCCACGAAGGATCATCGGCCTATTTCTTTAGTGGAGAGGGACAACTGATTCTATATAGTGTAAGGAACACCATTCCCCAAGAGTGGGGCAAGGCAAGGAGGCAGGCTTCCATGAGCTGCCACAGTTGGAATGGGGGTTAGACCCATGCCCTGTTGACAAAATAGAATTTTTTGCCTTTATTTACAAAAACATTCTGGTATTTCACCTGATAGGAAAGGTGATTTTTTAAACTTCATTTTTGGTCATTAAGTTGAGCTGCAGCATCAGAGGACTGAAGTTGCAACAGATGATCAGTTATAGCTTAGAGGGTATGGAACCAGATAACTGGGAGCAGTGTGCACCATCTACAAAATGCGCTGCAGCAACTCGCCAAGGCTCCTTCGACAGCACCTCCCAAAACATGGCCTCTACCGCCGAGAAGGACAAGGGAAAAAAGAGCATGGGAACACACCACCTCCAAGCCACTCACCACCCTGACTTGGAAATATATCACCGTTCCTTCACTGTCGCTGGCTCAAAATCCTGGAACTCCCTCCCTAACAGCACTGTGGGTGTACCTACATCACATGGACTGCAGCGGTTCAAGAAGGCAGCTCACCCCCACCTTCTCAAGGGCAATTAGGGATGGGCAATAAATACTGGCCCAGCCAGCAATGCCCACATACCTAGAATGGATAGAGGAAAAGTCAGACAGAAAGGGACAATAAAAACAGGATAGATCATGTGAAGCATTGCATTTGGAGAAGATTTAAAGGGAATTGGGAAAGCTGCAAGTCGAATTTAAGAGACAAATGTTTGCTCAAAGTTTTTATTTTGGCTTTGGCTGCAAAGACCAAAATTTGGCCAGCTTTTAGCCAGGTGTTTGATTTGGCGTCAAATCTGATCTGTTCATACTGCTGCAAAGTTCCTTGGGATGCTTTGCTGCAGTGAAATGCAAGCTATTGTTATTTGCCTACATGACAACAGTGACTACACTTCAAAGTAGATATGTTCAAAGCAGTAAAAATTCATATTTTACCAAAGTTGAATGATAAATGGTGTTCTTTGATGCTTCTGAATCTTGATGAATAATTGAAGGGATGTAAGATAACACATCCAGCTGATTTTGTTCCGACAAACTTAGGAAAATAATACTTTCTGACATGGCCTGTTTCTACGTCAGCTCTCATGACAATGAAAGAGCAGTCCCAGCTAGCGGCAATTTGAAAAATGTCTGATAGTGAGATCTGAAATACTGCTGAAGGCAGAGCAGCCAATGGTGGGGTGAAGGGAGTGGGAGGCGATGAACATGAGCCAGAGGGACACAGAGATCTCGAAGGTTGTGGGACAATAGGAAGGTACTGAGATAGGGAGGAGGCGATGGAGGGATCTAAACACTTGGAATGTTCAAGAGAGCTGGTGAATTCAGCTGAAGATTGAAGTATTTTGCACACTATGTAATATGGAATGCTTTTCAAGACAAATCCTGGTTTAAACACTGTTTACAAATGTTTCGACTTCTTTGTAAGTGATGCTTGGGGACAACCCCTTCATTAGCTGGTAGAACAAAGGGATCCTTCAAACTCTTTCAATTTACAAGGCTGATTGGTTTGAGTTTGTCATAAGCAGCAGCAGGCCTTACACTCTCTGTGGTCTGGAGAGCATCTATTTAAACACGTTTCATTCATCATCAAAGAGTTGGCAATCTCCCAGCTGCTCATTGTAAAAGTTCTCAGTCGAGCTCGTGATTAACACTTCAGCCACTCAGACTTTCCCAAATTGATGGGCGTGAGTTCACATCTTTATCTCAAACCAGCAGTGATCAACATCTTACAACATGGGAGCTCATGTGCTGGTTTCTCTTTAGCCGTTCTTCCAACTGTCATCCGCCCATCGCCCTCTGAGACAGTCAAGGCCTCAGAGAAAGTGCACTTCACTCCCTGTGAATGTCTCACAGGTGGAAAACATAAGAACAGAAGAAATAGGAGCAGGAGTAGACCATCCAGCCCATTGAGCCTGCTCTGCCATTCAATACGATCATGGCTGATCTCGAGCTGCAACTCATTTTCCCGCCTGCTCCAATGTCTGTCTATCCCAGCCTTCGATGTATGCAATGATGGAGCATCCACAACCCTCTGGGGTAGTGAATTCCAAAGATTCACAATCCTTTGAGTGAAGAAATTTCTCCTCATCTCAGTCCTCAATGATTGGCCCCTTATCCTGAGACATGCCCCCATTTTCTGATTCCCCATCCAGTGGAAACAATCTCTCAGTATCTACCCTGTCAAGCCCTTCAGAATCTTGAATGTTTCAATGTGATCGCCTCTCATTCCTCTAGACTCTAGAGAATATAGTCCCAATTTAATCAGCCTCTGCCCATGGGACAACCCCCTCATCCCAGGGAACAATCTAGTGAACATTTGCTCTAGTGCCTTCTATGTAAGTAGGCCCTTCCTTAATTATTGAGACCAAAACTACAGGTGTACAGAGTAAAAACAAAAAGCTAAAAGCTACTGCGGATGCTGGAAATCCAAAACAAAAACAGAATTACCTGGAAAAACTCAGCAGGTCCGGCAGCATCGGCGGAGAAGAAAAGAGCTGACGTTTCGAGTCCTCATGACCCTTCAACAGAACTGAAGTATAGTTAGGAGAGGGGTGAAATATAAGCTGGTTTAAGGTGGGGGAGGGGGGAGAGAGAAGTTGAGGGTGGGGTGGTTGTAGGGATAAGCAAGCAGTGATAGGAGCAGATAATCAAAAGATGTCACAGACAAAAGGATCAAAGAGGTGTTGAAGGTGGTGATATTATCTAAGAAAAGTGCTAATTAAGAATGGATGGCAGGATACTCAAGGTACAGCTCTAGCGGGGGTGGGGTGGAAAGACTAACAAAGTTTTAGTTGTAGATTTAAAAATAATGGAAATAGGTGGGAAAAGAAGAATCTATATAAATTTTTTTAAAAAAGGTGGGGGAGGGGGAAGAAACGGGATGGGGATGGGGGGAGGGGGAATTTAAGATCTAAAGTTGTTGAATTCAATATTCAGCCCGGAAGGCTGTAAAGTGCCTAGTTGGAAGATGAGGTGCTGTTCCTCCAGTTTGCGTTGGGCTTCACTGGAACAATGCAGCAAGCCAAGGACAGACATGTGGGCAAGAGAGCAGGGTGGAGTGTTAAAATGGCAAGCGACAGGGAGGTTTGGGTCTTTCTTGCGGGCAGACCGCAGGTGTTCTGCAAAGCGGTCGCCCAGTTTGCGTTTGGTCTCTCCAATGTAGAGGAGACCGCATTGGGAGCAACGAATGCAGTAGACTAAGTTAGGGGAAATGCAAGTGAAATGCTGCTTCACTTGAAAGGAGTGTTTGGGCCCTTGGACGGTGAGGAGAGAGGAAGTGAAGGGGCAGGTGTTGCATCTTCTGCATGGGCATGGGGAGGTGCCATAGGTGGGGGTTGAGGAGTAGGGGGTGATGGAGGAGTGGACCAGGGTGTCCCGGAGGGAATGATCCCTATGGAATGCCGCCAGGAGGGTGAAGGGAAGATGTGTTTGGTGGTGGCATCATACTGGAGTTGGCGGAAATGGCGGAGGATGATCCTTTGAATGCGGAGGCTGGTGGGGTGATAAGTGAGGACAAGGGGGACCCTATCATGTTTCTGGGAGGAAGGAGAAGGCGTGAGGGCGGATGCGCGGGAGATGGGCCGGACATGGTTGAGGGCCCTGTCAACGACCGTGGGTGGAAAACCTCGGTTAAGGAAGAAGGAGGACATGTCAGAGGAACTGTTTTTGAAGGTAGCGTCATCAGAACAGATGCGACGGAGGCGAAGGAACTGAGAGAATGGGATGGAGTCCTTACAGGAAGCGGGATGTGAGGAGCTGTAGTCGAGGTAGCTGTGGGAGTCGGTAGGCTTGTAATGGATATTGGTGGACAGTCTATCATCAGAAATTGAGACAGAGAGGTCAAGGACGGGAAGAGAAGTGTCAGAGATGGACCATGTGAAAATGATGGAGGGGTGGAGATTGGAAGCAAAATTAATAAATTTTTCCAGGTCCCGACGAGAGCATGAAGCAGTACCGAAGTAATCATCGATGTACCGGAGAAAGAGTTGTGGGAGGGGGCCGGAGTAGGACTGGAACAAGGAATGTTCCACATACCCCATAAAGAGACAGGCATAGATGGGGCCCATGCGGGTACCCATAGCCACACCTTTTATTTGGAGGAAGTGAGAGGAGTTAAAGGAGAAATTGTTCAGTGTGAGTACATGGTCTCACCAAAGCCCTGTCTAATTTTCTCAAGGCTTCAAATTGCTTGCTACACCAGCATGCTAAATATGTGCTCCTTGTAGGAGTACACCCAAGCCTCTCTGAACATCAGCATTTAGAAGTTTCACACCTTTTCAAAAATATTCTGCTTTTCTATTGTTTAGACAAAAGTGAATAACTCCACACTTTCCCAAATTATACTCCATCTACCATCTTGTTGCCCACTTACTTAACCTGTTTATATATCACTTTGCAGTCTCTATGTGTCCTCTTCATACTTCGATTCCCATCTAGCTTTGTATTGTCAGTAAACTTAGATACATTACTCCCTGTCTCTTTGTCTTAGTCATTAATATAGATTATAAATAGCTGAGGCCCCAGCACTGATCTTTGTGGCGCGCCACTCGTTACAGCCTGCCAACTTGAAAATGCACCATTGATCCATACTCTCTGCTTTCTATCGATTAACCCATCCTCTATCCCTGCTAATAGCTCACCCATACACCATGAGCCCTTATCTTGTGATGCCTTATTGAATTCCTTTTGGAAATATAAGTATACTACATCTACTGGTTCCCCTTTACCTACCCTACTTGTTACATCCTTAAGAAACTTTAATAATTTTGTTAAACCTGATTTCCCTTTGGTAAAACCATGTTGACTTGTTTGAATCATACTAGACTTTTTTTGAAGTCTTTAATAATAGATTCCAGCATTTCCCTGATGACTATGTCAGGTTAACTGGCCTGTCATTCTCTGTTTTCTTTCTCCATCCTTGAATAACTCCATTTAAAGTGTGAGTGTCAAAGAGTAATGAGGTATTCCTTTGGATCCATTTCTGGTCAGACTGTATCTTAAACACTGTAGAGATTACAGCCATGGATATTTTTGCCTCTCAATCCATCCATGGGCTCACCCCTCCCTATCCATGTCTCTCCCTGCAGGCTGAGATCCCTATTCTAAATCCTTTACTCTGAGTCTGCGGAAACCCCTTTCCTACACACTGCCATTCTAGCAGTACCTTCAGCCACTCTCTGGAACATCCTCTTTAAACTGTCCCCATTTGTCCATTTCATTCTCATTCCTTCAGATACTTGGCTCAGTGTGTAGCACTCTCACCTCTGAGATCAGAGGGTTGTGGGTTCAAGCTCTGCTCCAAAGATTTTAGCACGGAGACTACGCTGACACTCCCAGTACAACACTGAGGTGTTGCGCTGTCGGAGGAGACACTAAACCAAAGCCGAGTCTGCCCCATCAGGTGAATGTAAAAGCTTCTAGGGTGCCATTGGAAGAAGAGTGAGGGTTTTCTCCCTGTTTTCCTGACCAACATTTGTGTCACAACAGGCACCTAAAAACAGATTATCCGGCCATTTGTCTTATCACTCGGCGGGATCTTGCTGTGTGCAATTTGGCTGCCACATGTCCAATGTTACAGCTGTGACTACATTTTACAAAATACTTCATTGGTCGTAAAGCGTCCTGAGGCTGGGCAAGGCACTATATAAATGTAAGTCTTTCTTTTATTTGCCATATAAACCCGGGGAGCTCATAAATCATTCTTCCACTTGAGGGACATTTCAAGTTTATTGCAGTAACTCACACAGCAGTGACCTCAATCCAACATCCACCCAAACACACAGCTATTTTTCACTGTTCTTCCTCTGTATTAATGGCACCTCCTTAAACAGACAGGCTGTAGTTTTGGAATGATTTATCGGGAGTGGAAATCGAAATCAGTTCAATACAGAGTCGAAAAGAAGTTGGATCAGTGCAAACTGGAGGAGACAGTCTATAAATAACAGGCCTCTTCTCCATTACTGCCTGCTGAAAAATACAACCAGATCAATCAATTTTAGAAAACTGCCCAATCGACTATTTTTACAGCTCTTCATTTTCGGAACCTTTTTCTAAATTGTGCTAAGGAAATAAATCAACTTTCCGCAGGTCGGGAGGAGATTCGCCGGACCGGTAGTGGGGACGAGGAACTTCAGTTACCTGGAGAGACTGGAGAAGCTGGTGCTGTTCTCCTTTGAGATGAGAAGATTCGGGGGAAATTGAAAAGTGGTGGTCAGAATTCTCAGGTGCTTTGATAGAGTGAGGAAGTGGAAACTGTTAGGATGGCAGGAAGGTCAGTGACTAGAGAACACAGATTGAAGATCAAAAGGACACGAGAGCACATGTGGAGAATCGTTTTCACGCAGCGAGTTATTGCGATCTAGAATGTGCTGCCTGAAAGGGCAGCAGAAGCAGATTCTATAGTAACTTTTAGAATGGAATTGGATAAACACTCGAAAAGAAAACATTTGCCAGGCTATGGGTCGACACTGTTTGGGCAGTTCTTTCAAAGAACCAGCACAGGCATGATGGGCTGAATGGCTTCCTCCCGTTCCAGCTTAACAGGCTTGAAGGAGGAGAGAGACGTATAAAGCTGACGTGGTTTCGGGAGGGGATTCCAGAGTTTAGGGACTTGGCAGCTGGAGGTACGGCTGTCAATGGGGATTCATCCACAGGAGGCCAGGACTGGAGGAACACAACGGCCTCAGAGGGTTGTAAGGCTGGACGAGATAGCAGAGAAAAGGATGGGGAGATCATGGAGAGGCTCGAACACAAGGATGGAAATGTTAAAATCGAGGGCACGGCGTAGGGTAATGACTGAACAACATTTGGTTGGTGTTTGGATTTGAATGAGCTGAGGAAGGAGCGTGGCAGCCCAGCCAGGCCAGCGTTGGTATAGTCGGTGGAATGGAGGTGACAAAGGCATGGCTGAGGGTTTTAGCATCAGATGGGCTAATGTCAGCTGACTTGGATCAAGTGAATCACCAACCTGAGAGGTCTTTCTTCTTTGTGAAATCAAAGAGTGCAGAGGGTCACATTCTCAATGGCTGGGTCCCAGGCCAAGTTGGGATGGTCTAGACCTAGGGCTTGCAAATACTACACACAGGCCAGAGATAGTGGGAGAATTGTCACCGAGACTACCCATTCAAAGACAAAGAAGTAATGCTTGATATTCCACTGCTGGAAGCAAGTCTTTACTGTATATGGTTTGTTTGCTGTAATTTTCTCCTTTGAATTCCAAGCAGATTTATTGCTCCCTCCACCTTTGATCCATGTCTTTGATAAATCGCAGTTAAAGAACTCTCACTTGCTCCTGATTAATGGGCAAACATTTATTCTGTGGTTCTTTGAATCGTCAGACTATTCTTTATCAAAGACAACTACAAAACCCCTTTGCACCCACACAAATAGGATAGGCAACGGGCAAGAAAAAATGTATAAAAATGCCATAACTTAGGTGACATCACTAGTATGCAGCAATTATCCAATCAGGTGGAGGCCATTCAGTCCCTGGAGCCCTGTTCCACCAGCCAATCAGATCATGGCTGACATGGAGTTTAACTTCATTCACCCACCTTTGTTCCGTCACCTTTGATATCTTTATTCAACCAAAATCTATTAATCTCAATTATGAAATTTTCAACTAACCTCCAAGCCTCAACAGCCTTTTAGGGAGAGAGTTTGATGTTTGCGCTACTCTCCGAATGAAGAAGTGCTTCCTGACATCACCCCCGATCAGCCTATTTCTAATTTTAATGTTCTGCCTGCCTGGTTTTGGACTCCCCACCATCTAAACAAATAGTTTCTTTGACCATCTTAAGCACCTCAACGGGCTCACCCCCCCCCACCCCTTAATCTTCCAAACTCGAGGGAATACAAACCAAGTCAGTTCAACCTGTCCTCATCACTTAACCCTTTGATGCCTGGTACCAAGCTTTCAACTCTACCCCTGCCACTATTTCTGTGTCGGTGGGAATATTGAATTGGCCCACAATGACATGCACTGAACGAACAATTTTCTCGAGGTTTCGAATGCCCTCCCTTCCAAACCTGCGCTGGCAGATTTCCATCGGAGAAATCAAATTACTTTTCAATTTACCCTGTCATCCAACAACACAGGAAACTTTTCTCTTGGCGTGTCTCCCTCTAAAGTAACAAAGCTTTAAAGTCAGAATAAAACCACAAAGCCCACGTTGGCTCCAAGATTTAATCACCGAGCGAGACATGTTAATACGGAATGAGAGGATGAAGCCCTTTTCTCTTCCATAAAATAAAAAAAAGTAGTTAAGTCTTATCTTTCAGCGTTTGGCTCAGCTTTCTAAGGCCAAAGGAGATCTGCTGAGATTGATGTGACAGTTGGAGTGATGGTGTTGGGTGGCTTTTGTTACACGGGGATTGGTCCTGTCAGAAACGTTTGCAGAATAGTCTCTGCTGCCTGGAGAAACCGGTTTTGCCACCTCAGATCAGGGCTGTCAAATTTATTTCAAAAAAGGAAATTGTCGGCAGAATATAGGGCAATCCGCCACTTCAGTGTTGCCATGTATTGAATGGCATCTGTAAACTCACATGCCTGTCAATAGGAATTGAGGTCGCTGCTCTGGAGTTGAACATTGGTGGGTGTGGTAACTCACTCCAGGAAGTAGGTCCCTCCAGAGCCAAACTCCTGTCCATTCTAGACTCACCATGCTTGTTTCTACACATTTCTCATGAAAATTCAAGATAATGAGATGGAATCATTTTCAAATCCCTCTATGGCCTTTCCCCTCCCTATCTCTGTAATCTCCCTCCAGCCTGACAAGTAACCTGGATCTCTGCGCTCCTCCAATTCCAGCCTTTTGAGCATTCCTAACTTCAGTCGCTCCACCATTGGCAGCTGCATCTTCAGCCTCCTGAGGCCAAAGCTCTGGAATTCTCTCCCCAAACCTCTCCCCCTCTCTCTCCTCCTATAAACTTTCCTCTTTGATGAAGTTTTTCTGTCCTAATATCTCCTCATGTGTCTCGCTGTGACCGTTTGCCTGATCATGTTAAGTGTCTTGGGGCATTTAACCATATTAAAGGTGCTATATAAATGTAAGCTCTTGTTGTTGGTTTGTAAATCTTAAATATGGACTGGATTGATGGGTAGTGACAAAAAACATTTCTGAATGTTATAAAGTACAAAGGCATATTTCATGGAGATAATAATCATATGTGACATTCAAATTTATCTTGGAATCTTGCCTGTCTGCAAAGATGCTACATAAGGGTTCCCTTCTGTGATTGCAGTGCATGTTTGGTCTACATGATATCTCACTGTAGATTGTCAACCTGCTTTCTGGATATAAGAGGTTCAGTGGCCAGCATTCTAACCTCAGAGACAAAAGGTCATGGGTTTAAGCCCAGTTCCACTGCACATAATGCTGATTGACACATCTGAGGCAGTGCGCAGTTTCAGAGCTGTTGTCTTTTGGATGAGGTGTTAAACTGAAGTCCTCTTTGCCCTCTCAGGTAGGTGTAAAAGGTCCCATGGCCACTATTTGAAGAAGTTGAGGGAAGCAATCCCCAGTGTCCTGGCCAATATTTATCCCTCAACCAACATCAGTAAAACAAATATTCCAGTCATTATCACAATGGTGTTTGTGGGAGCTTGCTGTGTAAAAACTGGCTGCCGTGTTTCTGGCATTACAACTGTGACTGCATTTCAAAATATCCTCTATTGGCTGTAAAGGGCTTTGGGACATTCTGAGGTCGTGTAAAGTGCTTTTTAAATCATTCTTTCTTTGCTTTATTTTCTCTTCCTTGTCTTTCTCTGTGAGGCACAGGTGTGTATTTTAATCGCTTCCTAATCCTGAGCAAGTGTGTTGGAACGAAAACTCCTCAGATTCCAATTCAAATCGAATAAAGCCCTTTGATTTGGAAATTGCCTTTTGCAGCTCAAACGACAGAAACTCCACTGCTGTCTCGCTTGATCCTTTTCACTTTAACTTGGCATCTGTCAGCGCCCGTTCTCCAAGCCATCACACTGTTCACACAGTTTCATTCACCTGCGGGCCAGTAATTTAGCTGTTGAAGTTTCTCGTTGAATTACAACCTTATGATAACAGGGTAATCGAGGTACTTAGGCGAGGAAACAATGAGCTACCATTCTGGCTAAATTTTATGATGCAGTTTTGACAACATAATAAAGTGGTTGGAGCTCGTTAAACAGATTTTAGCAGCCAGTCTGTCTCCACAGCAATGCTGCTCAGGTAGTCACATCAAAAAAAACAAAGCAGAAAAGCTCTCTCCTCATCAGAATGCCCTGTTATAAATCTTCAGGAGCTGAAAAGCCAACACTTGCCCTTCATCAAATTGAAAGACTGGCTTTTTTTTGGGGGTCTTTGAAGTCAGGCTGTGATCTCACTTCTTGCAAGGAACAGACCATAAAAATCCTTAACGTGCATGATTGATGAAGCCCTAATGGGATTGAACAAAAGATTGAGATTTGATGTGTCCCTTTAAGGGGGATTTACAGTCTGCAAGTTTTTAAAACGTTTCCTGCCTCTTCAAGCAGCATTGCTTTTCTCGAATGGGCATTAACAGACTTGGTGAGACTTTGTGTTTCAGTTGCTGAACTGCTTGCATTGCCAGCTTCCTTTGAAAGGCCTGTGTACGCTTGAAGTGGGCTTTCCAGATCGCGCAGGGGGTAATTTTAGTGAAGAGAAAGTTTACGAAAGAATTAAATTCCACACTCCGGCCTCTCAATCTAAACTCCGAGGCCGGGATTTTCTGCTCCCGGGTGTCATGATGGGCGGGGCCTGGAAAATATCAGGAGAAGGCCAAAAATCGGATTTACTGCATGGTAAAAGCAGTTTGTGACTGTGCGCTGCAGCCTTCAACAGTGGGCTGCGTTTCCTACTGTGGCACATCGGGAACATCATTTCAATATATTCGCATCTCACTATAAGGGCTGCTCGCCAGAAATATGCCCCCCCAATGCTGGGTCATCAGGGCACATCGGTGTGCATTTAGAACAACATGTTTCACAACAGTATCTAAGCAATGGGCACCAGCAACCTGCACCTTGCTTGTCACTTTGAGGTTTGTTGGCCTAACTTGCATCACACAGTGCTCAGGGTAATCAGCGCTTTCAGGGGAGTGTCAGAGGCAAGTCTCTACCTACCAGGCTGCCGGGGAGGCTTTTAATGGGCTGTAGGGTTAGGGGTCTACTGGGGAAGAGGGGGCCACTGGCCTGAGGCATGGGATGAGGCTGCAGGGCTAGGCCTGCTCTGTGGGGCTATGAGTGGGGAAGGTTGCACTCAGACACATGACTGCGGGGGGTGGGCAGAGAGTGCAGGGTGTTAGCACCCTCAGCGCCAGGATGGGAGGGAGTATGTTACAGAATGTCCCTAAGCCACTTGGAGCCAGGATGGGGGGAGTGCTGAGTGAAGAAGCGCTTCAGTTGACATTGTTGATCTTGCAAAGACTGTCCTTGTCCCAGTCCGGGGAGGGGCAAGGACATGTCAGTCCAGTCTCAGTCGTGCCCAGCATGTTGTCCTAATATTACGCACCTCAGTCTGTGGGGGTTCTGGCATCACACTGGTGTGCAGATGGCACACTCAGTGAGAGGAGGTAACTGTAGCCTACAGCTGGAGAGAAGGCACAGTGGGGGGTACCTGAAGGTGTGTGGGGGAGGCAGTACATGTTTAACTGTGCAGGCAGCCTGGCGAGCGGTGAGGTCTACATGGGGCATAGGCACATCCACCTCAAAATGTTCAGGGGCTAACAAACGGACATCTACCACAATCACGGTGGGATCAAGGAATACAGGGGGCGATTGAGAGGTCTTGGAGGAAGGAAAACCTGAACATAAAGCTCCTCCGGGATAATGGGAGGCGTGTCCACACTCACACAGAGGGGGTCCAAGCTGGTCTGGCCGTGGGAGATCAGCACCACCACCTTCTAACCTGCAGCAGATGGTGCAGTACAAAACTAAAATAAGGAGAAACTCTGATGGTGAGGGCTCTGACAAGCCAGGGCCTGGGCTGAAAGCAGCACATCCAAGTGCCTGGCCAAAGCAATCTCAAAGCAGTCAGTCATGTGCTGGCCAGCGTTTCAGGGATGAGTAGTTGCCAACACTGGAGCAAAGCCCTTGATCCCAAATTCACTGACAAGTCATTGACAGAAAGAGGACCTTTGGAGGCTAATGGTGACTCAGCTTTGTTTCTCTTGATGATGTCCTTGACCTCAAGGCCACATTTGACCGAGTGTGGCATCAAGAAGCCAGAGCAAAACTGGAGTCAATGGGAATCAGGGGGAAAACTCTCCGCTGGTTGGAGTCATACCGAGCACAAAGGAAGATGGTTGTGGTTGTTGGAGGTCAATCATCTCAGCTCCAGGACATCACTGCAGGAGTTCCTCAGGGTAGTGTCCTCGACCCAACCATCTTCAGCTGCTTCATCAATGACCTTCCTTCCATCAGAAGGTCAGAAGTGGGGATGTTCGCTGATGATTGCACAATGTTCAGCACCATTCACAACTCCTCAGATGCAGCAAGACCTGAACAATATCCAGGGTTGGGCTGACAAGTGGAAAATAACATTCGCACCACACAAGTGCCAGGCAATGACCATCTCCAACAAGAGAGAGAATCCAACTGCCCCTTGACATTCAATGGTATTACCATCACTGAATCCCCCACTATCAGCATCCTGGGGGGTTGCCATTGGCCAGAAACTGAACTGGACTAGCCATATAAATACTGTGGCTACAAGAGCAGGTCAGAGGCTAAGAATAGTGTGACGAGTAACTCACCTCCTGACTCCCCAAAGCCTGTCCATCATCTACAAGGCACAAATCAGGAATGTGATGGAATACTCCCCACTGGCCTGGGTGAGTGCAGCTCCCACAACACTCATGAAGCTTGACACCGTCCGGGACAAAGCAGCCCAGTTGATTGGTACCACATCCACAAACATTCACTCCCTCCACCACCGACACACAGTAGCAGCAGTGTGTACCATCTACAAGATGCACCGCAGAAACTCACCAAAGTCCCTTCGACAGCACCTTCCAAACCCACGACCTCTACCACTTAGAAGGACCAGGGCAGCAGATAGATGGGAACACCGCCACCTGCAAGTTCCCCTCCAAGCCACACACCATCCTGACTTGGGAATATATCGGCCGTTCCTTCACTGTCACTGGGTCAATATCTTGTAACTCCATCCCTAACAGCACTGTGGGTGTACCTACACCACATGGACTGCAGCGGTTCAAGGAGGCAGCTCACCACCACCTTCTCAAGGGCAACTAGGGATGGGAAATAAATGCTGGTCCAGCCAGCGAAGCCCACATCCTGTGAATGAATAAAAAAAAGGATCTGGTGACTCAAATTTGCCACATTCTCCAGGAATTGACACCATGGGGACTGGGAGGGCATCCATTGCCAGTGGCTCTGAAAGTAACAGCTACACTCAATTTCTACACCAGTGGCTCCTGCTAGTGCTCCACTGGGGACCTCTGTGGGATCTCTCAACCTTCCATGCACAAATGCATTCATGAGGTAACAGACACCCTTTTTGCCAAGCCCCACAATTACATCAACTTGGACAGAGATCAAGCAAAGCAGGATACCGGAGCACTGGGCTTTGCAGAGATTCCTGGATTCCCACAGGGTGTCATGTGGCTATAAAAGCTCCCTGGTAACAGGCACTCCAATACATAAACAGGAAAGGCTACCACTCCCTCAATGTACAGCTAGTTTGCGACCACAAGAAATTGTTTGCAGGTTTTCACCAGATACCCAGGAAACATCCATGACTCATACATCTTGAATAGATCACAGTTCTCGGACACCTTCAAGGGATCACGCAGGGTCCAGTACTGGCTCCTCAGTGACAAAGGACATGGCTGATGGCATCTGTGCGGTAGCCACAGAATCCTGCAGACAGAAGGTACAAAGTAGCTCGTGCCGCTATCTGAACGTTGGTGGAACATACCAAAGGGATCCTAAAGATGCGATTCCGATGGCTGGGCGGATCTGGTGGAGAACTCCAGTACACTCCCCAGAGGGTCTTGTGGATTATCGTAGCTTGCTGCACACTGCACAACCTGGCGCTGCACAGAGAGGAGGACTTGCCAGGTGCTGACATGGAGAAGCTGCATGTCTCCTCTGATGAGGATGACATCGAAGGGGATGAGAGCGTTGAGCTTGAGGAAGCTGAGGCTACAGGGGAAGAGGCCATAGCACATGCCAGATGAAGCAGGCGTGTGTGTGTGAGCCACCAGATTCCACGAGGAGGATGGCGAGTTACAGTGAGTATCCTCTTGGACAAGTGCCCCCCCGCCCATCATAGGCCAACATGAACACCGGCGTTACTATTCCTCTCATTTCACCCATGCACTTCAATATGAGAGTGAATAGTTACACAGCAGGCTCACATTGTCCTGGTCCTTTGAAGGATGATGAGCCCTCGGAAGCACGTGTCCTTGCTGAGATGAGGTGCTAACTGGAGGAGGGAGTCCCAGCATCTGACATCAGGAGGTGCTGCCTCTTCACGTGTCTCTCCGGCATCCCAGTCACAACCTACAAGGCTGCCTACAAGAGTCAGCAGCTGTTCCACTATCTTCAGTTGGCTGGTAGCTGTATGTCCTCAATCTGACAAAGCTCCTCAAGGAGATCCATCTCCAGCAACGGGACAATGCATTCTGTGTAACTTCGATGGTGAATCTGACTGGTAACACTTGGGCCAAGGCAGCCGAGGACGGTGTGCATCTAATCTCAGATGACTCAATCCTCTCTGTCACTTTCTTCTCTATCACATTAACATCCAGCACTCTCAGTTAGGGATGCTGGCCTGCTTTTATCCTCACCTTACTATGTATGGGGACCACCTGAGGATGGCAAGGTTCAGCCACTAGCGTGCCAGATATGAAGACACACATCGTGTCCTCATGACCAGCCCTGGCTCTTGTGAACTCCAAAGCTCAGACACCATGAAACCCTCAAGGTCATGAGTTGTTGCTAATAAAGGGCAGACTTTAGCCTCAGTACATCCTCACTTCTATCCCATTGCTCCCCTCAACATTGTCTAAAGCTGTGATGTGCACTTCCAGGGCATGCTCAAAGGCTCTATTGGCCGCCAGAAACCATCATTTGCCATTAGCACCACTGGTCTCGGCGAGTGTTTAGGTGATGAGACACACAGCACTACATCCCAACATTGTGACAAGAGCCTTGTGGTCACAACACAGACAATTACAGGCTGAGAGATGCTCAAGGTTGTAGGTTTGAACGCCAGGGCAATAATGTGGCTGAGAGGGCACAGCTTTGGCACTTTGACGTGGAAAGATGATCCCACTTATTGGTGAGCTCAGCCAGATGAGGGATTGCTCAGAAAGTCGGAAACATAGTTGGCGGACAGGAGCGCACAGGAGCTCTGAGTACGGGCTCATAGCATGAAAACCCTGTTGAGAGACAAAGATCACATGGGGCTGCACAACATATGACCCTTCTCCATGCGTGAACACATCTCTCCTTGTAGGCTATACCTACTTACCAGGAAATGATGCCACTCCTTTCTTGTCTGGCTGGGTGAGAGCAGTGTAGGTAAGTAGGTTCCCAGGGCTTAGAGCCAGAGAGTCGGAGGTAAGGAATACACATCTTTTTTATGGCACTATAGGTTTAAAGGTCCAACCACTTTGAGAAGTCAGGGAGAAGCAATTGGGCAGGACTGGGGGGTGGGGGGGTGGGGGGGTAGGGTGGGTTGGGTGGTCAGGAGGGTTGGATGGCCAGTAGTTGGGGGGTGGGTGGGTGGTCAGTAGAGATGTTTGGTGGCCATTGGGGGGTTTGGGTGATCAGTGGGGTGTTGGGGAGGGTAGTCGGGGTGAGGGTGGGTCGTTGGAGGGTCAGGGGAGGGTTGGGGAATTAGATGGAGGTGTGGGATTAGTCAGGGGGTCCTGTGGGAATCAGGGAGGGGTGGGGGGAGTCCCGTGGGGGTGTCAGAGTAGGGTCAGTACTATAGTTACCCAAAAGTTAGAAGGGGTTTTAATTCTTCTCAATTTGTCTGGGTAACGAATACTGTAAGACAGTCGGAACTGTTTGCAATTTGTATTGTACTTTCAGATGGTTCCCAGTACAGGGCAATTACCCAACCGAAGTTTGAACCTCCTGGGCAATTGCCTGGCAATCCTTAAGTGGGTCTTCTGGGGGGATGCGAAGGGTGGGGGCTTTCCCCAGTGCATCTTTGAATTGCCTACCAGTTACGATGCCTGGACCCTGGGAAGCTATGTGCCATAATGATAGCCTTGGGCTGCAGTCCCTCCCTAAAAGGGTTCTCGATGCAGGAATCAGACACTTGCCTAGTTATTGAGGGCTAAATGTGAATAGTACACAACGATTAGAGGTTATTGGTTGAATTCAACTTTCTCAATGTCTTCCTTCTGTTTCACCTTCTAACCTCATGGTACACAATCTTGCTTTATCCATTCAGCTAAGAGGCCATTGTCTGTACATCATCTCATCTATGACATTTATTCTCGGTTTTACATCCGCTAACATTAGCTCCATATACCAAAGACTCAAAAAAGCTCCACTGCACGATGTCAGTTCCAACATACAAGCCCCAGCCACTGACAGACACTGAAAACCTGCATGTGCAGCTTTGAATCATCCAGGGTTATTTTATATGATGACTGTTACAGCATGACAATATTTGTTCACATTCAACAAAAACTTGCATTTATAGAGTTCTTTTAACACGGTCAAACTCCTGAGGTGTTTCACAAGAGTGGAAATCAAAGAAAATTTAACACTGAGCCATGAGAAGATATGAGGACAGCCGACCAAAAACTTGGTCAATAAGTTTTAAGGAGCAGCTTAAAGAAGGAAAGAGAGCAGAGAGGAGTAGGGAGAGAATTCTAGAGTTTAAGGCCCAGGCATCTGAAGGTATGGTCAATGATGATAGAGTGAATAAAATTGGGGATGTACAAGAGGCCTGAACTGGTGGGCAGTACAGATTACAAAGGGTTGCTGGGTAGGTTGGAGAAGAAAAGAGAAAGGGAGGATTGAGGCCATGGAGGGGTTTGAAACAGGAATAAGAATTTTAAAATGAAGGCGCTGCTGGACTAGGAGCCAATGCAGGTCAGCGAATACAGGGGTGATAGGTGAACGAGATTTAGTGCGAGTTAGGATAAGGGCAGCAGAGTACTAAGCACACTTGTTATTGTGTTGGCGCCACTAGCTATGCTATCAGCTTCAGTTATCAATAACTGATGAATAGCCAAACCCCCATCATGTCATCGGGAGATGATAAATATACTGCAGTGTGAAAATATCACTTAGCCAAGTAACAGAGGCAAATTACAAAAGAGGCTCCTGATGAATGCTTGCTGACTACAGATAGACAGCAGAGATTTCTGTGAAGTTGTATGTCAACACCCTCTTCAGGCTTTTTTTCAAATGTACCAACAGAAGGTACAATAAATTTTTTCTCAATCTCACCTCAGGGCACTTCTGAAATAATAAATAAAGTGATATATGTGTTTTTGGGAACTGACACCTGCATGATATGAAAACAGTTTCTAAATCTCTTCCTGAAGTCTTTAAATGGACCACTTGTGTCTCTCTCCTCCAACCTGCCTTCTCCGGAATGTCACAGAGTTATACTTGCATTTAAAAATGAGTCTCTTTGAAACTCAAAGAAGTTCAATTCTTTTCATTCATTCGTAGGATGCGAGCATTGCTGGTCAGGCCAGCATTTATTGCCCATCGCTAATTGTCCTTGAGAAGGTGGTGGTGGTAGTCACCTTCTTGAACTGCTGCAGTCCGTGTGGTGTAATAGCCCACAGTGCTGTTTCCCCAGCGTCACTCGAGATGGACTGAGGCTGTGAATTGCTGGCGGTTGGCTTCAAAATGGTCATCTCCTGAATCGGTTGGCCACTCCTCACATAGTTGGCTCTATTCCCCTGATAGATTGACATCAATGGGAAACCACTCTGCACATCCCAGAGCAGTTTCACTTAGGTGTCAGCTGTAACTCAGTGGATTGCACTCTCGCCTCCGGGTCAGAAGAGCATGGGGTCAAATCCAAGTACTGGAGCACATAAATCTAAGTGAATACTCCCAGTCCAATATTAAAGGAGTATGATACTGTTGGAGGGGCTGTCTTCTGGATAAGCATTACATTGAGGATCCATCTACCCTCTCAGCTAATGGCCCTCTTCAAATGCGAGCAGCCGAATTCCCCCTGGTGTGTTGATTGAGGGGTCTTGCCAGGATGGATGTGGGAGCCACTGCTTAAAAATAAGGGGTTGTGTATTTAAGACAGAGAATTTTTTTCTCTCAGAGGATGGTGAGTCTTTGGTTTTCTATATTTGCTCCATTTCGATGTTCTCCGATGTATTGCTTTTTACTCTCTCCTGTGCTATTAAACCAGTTTTGCAAGATGTGCACAAGGTGGGAGCAGCGATGAAATGTGAGCCGCTCCCCGCACCCTGCATCACTGGAACCTGGGATTTCATTGCTCTCACCAGTGTGGTGTACGCACAAGCTCACAATAACTTCAAAAAGCTGTGTCTTCTCCAGGAAAGAATGGAAAGGCTTTTGATCACAGCTGTATCCTTTGAGGATCGGGATTCACATCTCTTCATAAAAGCAAAAAAAACTGTGGATGCTGGAAATCCAAAACAAAAAAAAAGTGAAGAGATGTGAGACAAAAACAAAAATACCTGGAAAAACTCAGCAGACCTGTTTGTCTTTTGTTTTTGTTTCACATCTCTTCATCACTGGCCCCTCCTTTGCTCCGAGAAGGAATCCACGAACTTCTCTGAGTATCGATGTCCTCCTTCACACCTGAGGCCATTAAAGGTGCTATATAAATGCAAGTTTTTTTCTCTCTCTCTCTCTTCCCACAGACCTGACACCATTTAAGGTGCACCGCAGTGCATTTGAATGTGGAAGTGGGGCAATCAATGTGTGTTTCATTCAGACACACCTCTGTCTTGTAGTCATGCACCTGTTTACAACTAGCTTTGAAGTTCCACTGGCCAACAAGTCTGCAGAGTGACATTGTGCCTTTGAGCTAATAGCTAATGTATGAAGCTGATGGCATCCCTTGTGTGTTATTTTTGAACGTTTGAGCTTCAGTGTGTTTTCGTTGTTTAAAGCTGAGCTAATTCTTGGAAGCATTACTTGTAATGAGGCTGTGTGAAGAGCAGCGGTGCCATTTGGAGCAGCGAGGGTTTGATGGGCTGCTTGCTACCCAAGTCCAAAAGAAAAATTCCGAGTCTTCTCAGAGGCAATGGCCTTTTCTTTCCCTTTGGAAAGTGCGAGCAAGGTTTTTAAACAACAGCAGGAAGTACTTTTGTCGCTTGGCGAGCTTCTCGATTTCAAAAAAAAAAGACTTGGGAAACGTCTGTGAACTGGATAAGTTCAGGCATCTGGCAGGAAATTAATAGTGAAAGATTTTTCTTTGTACATGAACAGATGCTCCTGATTCCCTCCCACTCTGAGACAGCGTGAATCGTCAGATCAGGAGTATGAGGCCCATCCGCTAGATATCTAGCTGAGCGAGTGACAACAAAGAATCCAGGGCACTCATTGGTTTCATTCAAGTCATGCCTCCCCCAGCAGATAAAATGAGCTGGAAAGGCTCCCTTTACCTGGGGAGAGGGGTGGAGGGAAGAGTTGGCAATGGGCAATAGTTCTGTTGGGTCTTTGCCCCTTCCCTATGTGTGGGGGGAGGGAAGGGTAGACACTGATATCAGAAGAGGGAGTGGGGTTTCACCGGAGCGTAATCTGTGAAAACCTGACACTGAGCCACATGAGGAGATACGAGGTCAGATGATCAAAAGCGTGAGCAAAAAGGTTGGTTTTTAGGAGCAGAGGGAGGTAGAGAGGCGAAGAGCTTTAGGGAGAGAACTCCAGAGCTTAGGACCCAGATAGCTGGAGGCATGGCTGCCAAGTGGAGCAATTAAAATCAGGGATGGTCAAGAGGTCAGAACAGGAGGAGCGCAGAGACCGTGAAGGGCTGTAGAGCTGGAGGATATTCCAGAGGTAGGGAAGGGTGAGGCCATGGAGAGGTTCAAACACAAGGATGTCACTGGTGAAGATGGAAACGTTAAATTGGTTGTTACAAATGCATCATTGCTAAGGGACCCATAGAAACAGCACCATGTCTTGTTGACTATGAATTGGGGGTGAGGTGGGGAGCGATCAGGGCGGAGGGAGTGGTGGAGGAAGCCTGGGTCGACTAACTCCCAGTCCCTCAGGATCCTTGCTGCTGCCAACTTCTCCTGATGGGCCGGAGTCAGACCTGTGGTTAAAGTGGCAGTGGCACATTCGATGACATCATCCAGACATGGCACGAACAATAAGATTAGGCCCCACGTCCTGTGGGCAGTCTTACTCTGCCAGTAGACAGGTAAATAAAAATGGAAGGCTGGGTGGGGGGGGCAAGTAACATGTCAGAAACTTGGCACCAAATCTTCCCCACCACCCCCCCCACCCCCATTCATCTGCACAGCAGGGAGGGGGTTAAAATCAGCCCTATATTACGATGGTGTCTCGAGTGTGAAGCACATTGGGACATCCTGAGGTGGTGAAAGGTGCTATAGAAATGTAAGTTCTTTCTCTTTCTATCTACAGGCACTCTGACTGAACCCAAATTCTTGTAGGCCACTGGCGAGAGTACAAGTCCCGCTGAAATCAGCCCTCCATGCAGAACTGAAGCTCTAAACCTTCCTGTGAAGCTGATGCATTCAAATCATCAACTGAAGACTCAAAAGGCCATGAAAACACATAACTCAGCAAAAACAGAAAATGTTAGGGACCAAAGTGAGGGAAGCGGCCCAACATTTTTCACTCTGCAAATGCGCTAATCTGAGCAGAGGAAGCACATTTCAAACGACAGTTTATAAATTAGTACTTCTTTCCCCTAACTGGGCTGAACTGAGGCACTGATGAAAAGCAAATGTTCTGACATCAATCTTGTGTATAATTTATGTTCCAGCTGCAATTGGGATTCCAGAACACTCCATGCCGGGAATTTTAATCCCCCCACCATGCGCCCCCGCCCCAACCCCACCCCACCAGCCCTACAGATTTATGTTGCTGCGCTTGGCTGTGTGTAGACAGAAAGTCAATTTGAAAACAGCCCCACAGTGAGCAGAAACATTTGAACTTGAAATTAAACTAACGCTCAGCAATGTAAGGCAGAGGCTGCCCGGAACTGAAGTGCACATTCGCTCCTCTTTAGCCAGATGGAATTTTGCTTTCGATCCAACTCGCTGCCCATTCAGGAGGGGAGATTGGGGCCACGGCCTAGAAATTCCAGGGAACCAAAGCACCAATGTGCCGGGAGGCTGATAAACAGATTCAGCTGGGGAGCACGAGAAAAGCTAGACGCAAACAAGCGAGCACATCCTTAAAATGAAAGCCAGGCCGTTTGGAGCTGCTGTCAGGAAGATCCTCTTCACATGAAGGGTCGTGGAAATCTGGAACTCCTTTCCCTGAGAAAAGCTGTGGAGGCTGGGGTCAAAACTGGGACTGTGAGAAATGTCACAAAAGGCTTGCATTCCGAGAGCGCGCATCCGAGCATCGCCAAGCGCTTTACAGCCAATGGGCAGAGTTTGTCCCTCAGCGGGCGGGTGCGCGCCTGACCTGAGTGGGAGTAAAATAGTGCGCGATGATGTGGGGCGAGCGCCCCGAGGTCATCGCGCACTCTTGTGATGTTTCGCTCGGCTGGTGTGTTTGAGAGCCGGCAGTGCGCCCACCGACAATTAAGGGGCCTATTAAGGCCCTTTAGCAAGTAAATAACTTGTATTTTTCGCTGCCCGTCCGACCGTTTGGTCGTCGGGCGGGCGAATAGGCCAAGCGGCCTTTGCAATTTTTGCGAAGCCTCATCCACGGGCGGGATGAGGTTTCGACCAGTGATTAAAAAAAAACACTTTTAAAACTCATGTGCAACGTGTCCCTGCCCATGTGACAGAGTCACGTGAGGGGACATGGTTTCCTTATTTTTCTGAAACTTTATTTTTCATGTTAGAAATCTTCAGCCCCCTGGGGTACCTCTGGGCCTTCAGGGAGTTTCCCGTGAGCCCACCCGTGCGCATGCGCTGACCTCCCCGCTCGCCCTCCTCCCTACCCCACCCCGCCTCCTACCCAGGCAGCGCTGAGCGTTTCAGCGCGTGATTCACGCTGGCTGCCCGTTAATTGGCCAGCCAGTGTGAAATGGCGGTCAGGGCCCGATCGCGGGCGGTGGACTGTTCCGCGGCCACTCCCAGGCCTGCCCGCCCAACAAGGGGAAAATCCTCCCCAATGAAATACTTCTTAAACTGTCGTCACTGTTGTCGTGTAGGAAATGCAGCAATCAATCTATGCACAGCAAGCTCCCACAAACAGCAACAAGGTAATGACCTGATAAGCTGAACAGATCAGTGTTGTTGCTTGAGGGATAAACATTGGCCAGGGCACCAGGGAACTCCCTGCTCTTTTTTAAAACAGCGGCGTGTATTATTTTACCTCCGCCCGAAAGGACATAGACAGGGCCTCACTTTAACATTGAATCTGAAAGGCAGCACTTCTGACACTGCAGCATTCCCTCAGTACTGCACCGGGTTATGGGCTCATGTATTGAGAGTTGGAGTTGAATCCACAAGCTTCTGAGCCAGAGATGAGGGTGCTACCTACTGCTCTACTCTGCAGCACAGGGAGAAAGCTAATGTCTGCCTCCTTCAGTTACTGTACTGGGTAGCTCCATCTCCTCAAATTCACAACAACTTTCTTGTTATCTTGTCCAAAATGGATCTCCCAAGCTAAAGGGCTCTCCTCACTTGACTATTCTAATCCTCTCCTGGCTAGCCTCCCCTGTGCACCCTCGGTACACTTTAGCTTGTCGAAAGCTCTCATATTCTAACTCACACTATGTCCTATTCACCCAGTCTCCCTGTGCTCACTGACCTGCATTTGCACCTGGTCTGGCAAATTCTCGATTTTGCAGTTCACATCCCTGTTTTAAAATCCCTCCCTTGCCTCCCCACTCCCTTTCTCCACAAACTCCTCCAATCCCTGCAACCCTCCATGATGTTCTCCTACAATTCTTGTCTCCTGAGCATCCCTGATTTTTATCACTCCCATTGGCAGCCTTGCCTTCAGCTACCTGGGCCCTGAAACTCTGGAATTGTCTCCCTATAAACCTCTCCGTTTCTCTGCCTCACTCTCCATTATGAAGACACTCCTTGAAACCTATCTCGTTGACCAAGCCTGTCCTAATATCTCTTTGCAGTGTCAAGGTTTTTATTTGAAAACGCTGCTGTGCAGTGTCTGTAAGTGTTATGACATTAGAGGCATGATACAAGTTGTTGTTGTGACTGGGTGAAGATCTGGAGAGGCTCTGCTGAGGGCTCTCGCACGGGTTTCATCTGGGTTTTCAGCTCACAGGGTAAAGGACAAACCGGTGTTCATCTTGGATTGAGCCGGCCCTAAAATGAGGCCTGTGGCCCATGCCTGGAGGTGAGTTGGCCTTGCATCAGCACAACACAACAGCCTGGTCATCCAGAGGTCAGCTGGAGACCTGGCTGTAGCCTCGTGCTGTGCAGTCACCCACCAAGCCTGATCATGACTGATGTCTTGGGCCTGTCACATTCTGAGTCATTGTCTGTTGTTAAGCTGAATCATTGGGTTGATGCTGAATCGAATTCCTTCAGTAGCTTAAAGTACCTCAGTATAATTTTAAAACCTCAATCATATACAGGTGGACATGTGTTCATATAGATTGAATACCGTGTTTATTTTTGGCCCCTTGGAGAGGCTTGCATTTACGCAGCTCCGTATGAGCTCGTGGACATGATGTGGGACTGCGAGTGTGGCCACAGGTCATGTCGCCAAATTCAAATTGCAGTTTGGCAACATACAAAATTGGAGTCAATTAATCCAGTAATTAACTTATTGGTTGATGCTGAGGGAGCCAAAATGGTCAGGAAATATGCCTTCCTACTGCAGGCGCCTGGGCCTTGATTGCCTGCTCCAGGAGCAGCACTGAGGGGGTGCTGCACTGTCTCTGGGGCAGTACTGGGGAAATGCTACACTGTTGGAGGTGCTGTCTTTTAGGCGCTCTCGTGCGGATATGAAAGATCCTGTGGCAATGGACATGGCAAGGACACAGTGGGTGAATGGCTTCCTTCTGTCATTTTCTATCATTCTACTCCTTTGAAGAAAAGCTGGAGAATTCTCCCAGGTTCCTTGGTCAATATTTATCCATCAACCACACAGACTCCAAGGGCAGAATTTTCCCCTCGCCGGATGTCCTGGGTGCGGCTGTGAGACTGACTGCGGCCTGTGATCAGGCTTTGACCGCGGGGTCACGCAGCTGGGCCCAAAGGCCCGCCCAGCATGAAATGTGGCTCCTCACTGGCCGGGAAGGGCCGAGCGGGGGGTGGGGGGCGGGGGCCTGTCAGCTGCAGGATCTAATGGCGACTCAGCGGCCGGTTTAAAAACGGCCCAGGCAGCCCCAGAAAGGCTGCCAGGGAAGGACCTCTGGCTGCCGTTGTTAAAATGGAGTTGAGTGCGGCTGCTAACGCCCGGCGATGGGGGCAGGTCGGTGGGGGGGGAACACTCGGCCTATGCTTCTCTGAGGAGGGCCTTGCTTTCCTCCTGGAGGAGGTGGCTGCCAGGAGGGACACCCTTGTTCCCAGGGCTGGGAGGAGGAGGCCATCACACCTCGCCAAGAGGGCATGGGAGGAGGTGGCAGCCCGGGTGAGCAGCCATGACCTGGTACAGTGCACACGGGTGCAATGCCAGAAGCTCTTCAATGATCTGCTGCGCTCAGGAAAGGTGAGTACTGAGTTGGCATAGGTCAGTGTGCAGAAGTGTTAAGGTGTGGCCATTTCCCTGTGGAGCTCAGGGGTGCTAGAGTCTGAGCACCAACTGTCAATCACGCTGGAGCTGGCCAAGGGGGTGAGCCTTGGCTGCTTGGACTGAGTGTCTTGCAGCTCGAGGGCCACAACTCGGATATGCCCTGCGAGGTGTTCCTCAGCTGGGGTTGGCCAGGCTGCAACGACGCTGCAGGTACAGAGTGGACTAATCGATGCTCCTCTGATCTCTCAGGAGAAGATGAGCCATAACCAAGGCTGAGAGGACAGGTACAGGCAGAGGCCCATCCAACCTGCTGCTGCTCTCCCAGTTCGAGCAGGATGCCCTCGAGCTCGAGAGCCGGCACACTTCCCGTACAACCGGGTGTGGAGAGGCAGGGGTGCCAGACCAAGGTAAGAGTGCAGGGCACAGAAGTGAGACTCTAGTGTAGTCTCCTCATTGATGGGAGTCTTGAACTTGGAGCCCCCATTGATCATTGAATGACGATGGCACCATGATGCAGATCTCCATTGTCTCACCAGGGTGCCTGGCATGCACAGTGACAGTGTGATGACTTAAACTACTGACATGTCCTTGTTCTCCATTTTAGGTTCACCAGCAGACGCTCATCCCCCAGACCCCGAAGGGCCACCCCTGACATCGGAGAACCACCAGGCATCATTTTCACCTGCATCACACCTGCTCTCTGAAGCAGGCACCAGCGCAGATACCAGCACCTCGTTGGGCATTAGAGTGGCGGCTGGTATTTTGGTGCATATTGGTGAGGGCACTTCACACTCCCTTGAGGTGCAGTTGGAGGCAGAGGGTGCTCAGGGTGCTGGCAGTCGGAGGACTGCTGGTGACCAGGGCGATGCTCAATTGAAGGCTGATGATGAGTCTCTGGAGTTGTTCATTAGGTGAGATGGAGAGATGTGTGGGAGTACCTGGTGGTGATCCATGAGGGTCTGCGCACCATGCTCTCCGTGATGGAGGAGCCCATGTGGAGCATGGGTGAGTGCACTGCCTCCTCCAGTGAGAGAGAGGCGACTTTCATGGAGAGGCAGCTCCAGGGACAGAATCAGGGGTTCCTGGGTTGTGCTCGGACCTGCAGCCCTCACACAGGCACCGACCTCAGGTGGTCAGTGTCAGTGAGGGAGATGGATGAGGCACCCAGTATCTCAGCTAGGTGCCCGTCCATCAATGATGTGCAGGGAGGTCCAGAGTGACCTCACCCGTGACCTGTCCCTCCCATGAGCTGCCTGTCGTCTCTGTGGGCTCCTCTCAGGGTGCTCTGGATGACAGCAGCAGCTCCTCCGCCCCTCTGCCAGTGACCGTGAGATCTGATGAGGTTGTGATGACTGGGGAGATGCCAGCTGTGCTACTGGCCGCTCCCTCCCAGGCGGGGCCAGCACTGGCTCCACTGGCCAGAGGACACCCGCCAAGGTCATCGAGGCCAACAGGACAGCAGAGTCAGCAGCTGCCTCCAATATCAGTGCCAGCGAGGGGGCAGTACCTAGGCCTAGCACTCACAAACATAATTTAAAGGTACCATGAGCACAAGAGGGACAGGTCATGGGTGATTTTATGTTCATTTATGTTTACTTTATCTAAACTGGTGTGGGAATGAAGACCAGAGAAGTTTATGTAAATAGTTTGGAATTGTCAAAATGAGATAAATCTGGTTTTGTCATCATGTCCTGAGTAAGCTTCACCTTTTTAGTTTATTGGTGTGGGGAATGCCAGTGTGTAATGCTGAACGCAAGTGACTCTGAACTTTATTGCACAGGAACTGAGGGTTCTTTATGTTCAAATGAAAGGGTCCTTTCAGACACCCAGGATGGAGGCGGCAGCCCTGGCACGTGTTTGAAGCTGATCTTTGGCAGCCTACTGAAGGAGTGTTGGATCGAGGCGTCCCTGGTGTCTCTGCCTCCCTGGAGGTTACTGAGGTCTGGCTCCACACCCTCAGTGTTCTCCTCACCATGCTCCTCTTCAGACTCACTGCTGGATTCATGCTGTGCAGCTACATCAAGGTCCTCTTCCTCCAGTGGGTCCCCCCTTGCCAGTGCCAGATTGTGGAGGGTGCAGTCTGCAACCACTATCAGTGACACCCGCTCAGGGAGGTATTGTAGTTCTCCCCCTGAACCGTCCAGGCTTCAGAAGCGCACCTTGAGAAGACCTATGGTCCTCTCTATCACTGCCCTTGTGGAGCCATGATTCATATTATAATGCTGCTCTGCCTCTGTTCTAGGGTGACGGAGAGGCGTCATGAGCCACCATTTCAACAGATAGCCCTTGTCACCCAGCAGCCATCCATCCAGCCGGGCTGGAGCACTGAAGAGCCCCGGCACCTGGGAGTGTCGGAGGGTGTACGTGTCATGGGAGCTGCCTGGGTACCTTGCACAGACTTGTAGAATCAGCATCCTGTGATCACACACTATCTGCACGTTCATGGAGTGGAAGCCCTTCCTGTTGACGAGGGCACCGGGCTCACCTGCTGGCGCCTCGATGGCCACATGTGTGCAGTCTATAGCACCCTGGACACGGGGGAAGCCAGCAATGGCCGCGAAGCCTCTGGCTCGCTCTGCCTGTCTGGCCTCGCCTATATGGTAAAGAATAAAGGTCAGTACCCGCCTGACCAGCCTCTGTCACCAGCTTGATGCAACTGTGGACAGCTGATTGGGAGACTCCACACAGATCCCCCACTGAGCCCTGGAAAGAGCCGGAGGCATTGAGGTTGGGGGCCACTGTGACCTTCAGAGCCACTGGCATGGGGTGTCCACACACACATTCGGAGCTGATCTCAGGCCCAATCATCTGACAAATGGAGGTCACGGTCTCCCTTGAGAGGCGGAGCCTCCTTCAGCATTGCACCTCAGACATATTGAGGTAGCTGCATCACTGCCTGTAAATCCTGGCAGCAGGAAAGTGGTGTCTTCTGCGGCCCCTTCCACCTTGGACTACCTGCTGGCCCTGCGCCCCTTGTGCCTGCGCCTCTCCTCCCACAGGTCCCTCCCCTGGAAGCTGCACTGGGACACCCGGACTCCTCTCCCTTCTGCCCCTCTCTCCCTCCTCAGAGGAGGTGCCTCCAGCAGAGACCACAATCCCCATTCCCAGGGTAAGGGAAGGCTGTCTGATACCTGGAAGGGTCCACACAGTCTGAATCCTCCGGGGGGCCTGGCAGACAGCAATGAGTCCTGGAAGGAAGCCTGGAAATGCTACGAATGAAGCTTAGAACTGAGATGAGGCTGTCAAGTACCAATAAGCAACCAGCTGCAAACTATCCCCTAAACTCCTGACTCCTCACAGTGGCAATGCCGCTGACCCTTTTGATCCTGCCCTTGGATGAGGGTTTGTGAAAATGTTCTCTGGTTGCCTGCCCATTTTGCCCGTGCGACGAGCAGAAAATCACACAGGCAAGGAAAGCTCACCGTCAATTGGACTGTTAAGGGCCATTTAAGTGGCCTGTTAATTAATGGCGGGCGCCTCTCAACACCCGCGCACACCCACCGAGCGAAACATCATGTGAGTGCGCGATGACGTCTGGACGCTCACCCAACGCCATCGCGCACTATTTTACTCCCGTTTGGGTCAGGCACACACCCGTCTGTGGAACGAAAATTCTGCCCCAAGTGTTCAAGAATTAAAGCCACACCCAGATCGACCATGATCTTATTGACTGGTGGAGTAGGCTCGAGTGTCCAAATGGCCTCCTCCTATTTCTCAAGGCAGGACAGCAGCAGCCCCTCAAAGCAACTAGAGATGGACAGTTAATACTGGCTTTGCTGCGGACCGGATCGAACCTGTGGTTTGGTCTTTAAAATAATGAAAGGGTTGTTATGAAACCCAAACTTACCTAGTTGGAGAGTACAGAGGTCATGAACCTCAACTCCTGATGGTCTTCAGAGCTCTTGTGCATGTGCAGACTGGGAGCAGGCTCCATATACGCAGACTAGGAACAGGCTGCATATGCGCAGGCTAGGTATGGGATGCATATTACAGACTGGGAGCCGGATGCATGAGCACAGACTGGGAGCGGGCCGCGTAAGCGCAGACTGGAAGCAGGGTGCCTGTGTGGAGGCTGGGAGTGGGCTGCGTATGCACAGACTGGAAGCAGGTTCCTGTGCGCAGGCTGGGAGCAGGCTGCGTATGCACAGACTGGAAGCAGGTTCCTGTGCGCAGGCTGGGAGCAGGCTGCGTATGCACAGACTGGAAGCAGGCTCCTGTGCGGAGGCTGGGAGTGGGCTGCGTATGCACAGACTGGAAGCAGGTTCCTGTGCGCAGGCTGGGAGCAGGCTGCATATGCACAGACTGGAAGCAGGTCCTGTGCGCAGGCTGGGAGCGGGCTGTATATGCGCAGACTGGCATTTTTTCAGGTTTTTTTGGACCCAGTGCGCCTGTGCCAGAATAAAAACAGTGTGAAAACCCAGGTCAGGTGACCACAAGCGGAACACCATCGAGAAGAAGAGTTCCAGGCAGATGACAGGGAGAGGGACAGGGAGAGATGCCAAAAGATAAGTCCCAAAGTGTGGATAGGGGCAGGAACAGGTTGTAGTTCAATTAAAAAGAGAGAAGCAGAGAAAAAAGGCTCTAAATCGAACAAATGGCTGCAAGGAGCAGACTTTAAGTAAGGAGGGCTCAGGAGAAACCCAGGAGTTCCATGAAGGCAGCTGAAGGTTGGTAACTCCATAGTGTGGACTGTTGGGACAAAGATAATCCTTTGGAGCAGTAGTGTTCTGCTCAGCATGACCGAAGAGCTAATGTTGTGCTTGTGAGTTGGTGCTTGAGTGCATATTCAGGAATCCAGGGGAAAAGAATCTTAGGAGACGAGATTGAAACCCTGTGAGGTGGGCTGTTGTTGACCCCTTCCAAGTTGGAGTGACTTTTGGAGTGAATTTCCGGCTTTGATCTTCGAAGGTGAAGACTGAAATCTTTCATGAAACAGAGAGAGTTTCAGTGAGGTTGTTTGACTCTCAGTGTTACTGACATCTGGGTGGGTTGTTGAGAAATCCATGGACTCTGTCTTGGTTGCATCTGCCATTTATTGTGCAGTATGGTATGTTCGACCACAGTTAGCCTGTTAATTCACATGTACCTCGTGTTTACCCTGAATGTTAAAGTGTAAGAGTGTTTAGAAAGGGCTAGGAATCTAACTTCAAGCACATCGGGTAAAGGGACGACAATGAGGAAGGGTACGGGAAATACAGGACTGAAGGTGTTGTATCTGAATGCACGCAGTATACAAAATAAGGTGAATGAGCTTGTGGCGCAGATTGAAATTGGCAGGTATGATGTGGTGGGCATCACGGAGACATGGCTGTAAGGGGATCAGGACTGGGAGCTAAATATCCAAGGATATACATCCTATCAAAAAGATAGGCAGGTTGGCAGAGGGGGTGGGGTTGCTTTGTTAGTAAGAAATGAAATGAAATTGATAGCAAGAAACGATGTAGGATCAGATGATGTTGAATCTGTGTGGGTAGAGTTGAGGAACTGCACAGGTAAAAAAACCATAATGGGAGTTATGTACAGGCCTCCGAACAGTAGTCAGGATGTGGGGCACAAGATACACCAGGAGATAGAAAAGGCGTGTAAGAAAGGCAAGGTTACAGTGATCATGGGGGATTTCAATATGCAGGTAGACTGGGAAAATCAGGTTGGTAGTGGATCCCAAGAAAAGGAATTTATAGCATGTCTACGAGATGGCTTTTTGGAGCAGCTTGTGGTGGAGCCCACTAGGGAACAGGCAATTCTAGATTTAGTGATGTGTAATGAGGCAGATTTGATAAGGGAGCTTAAGGTGAAGGAACCCTTAGGAGGAAGTGACCATAGTATGATAGAATTTACCCTGCAATTTGAGAGGAAAAAGCTGGAATCAGATGTAATGGTATTACAGTTGAATAAAGGCACCTACAGAGGCATGAGGGAGGAGCTGGCCAGAATTGACTGGGAGATGAGCCTAGCAGGAAAGACAGTGGAACAGCAATGGCAGGAGTTTCTGGGAGTAATTTGGGAGATACAGCAAAAATTCATCCCTAGGAAGAAGAAGCATACTAAAGGGAGGATGAGGCAACCATGGCTGACAAGGGAAGTCAGGGACAGCATAAAAGCTAAAGAGAAAGCATACAATGCGGCGAAGAGCAGTGGGAAACCAGGGGATTGGGAAGCCTACAAAGACCAACAGAGGACAACTGAAAAAGAAATAAGGAGAGAGAAGATTAAATATGAGGGTAAACTAGCCAGTAATATAAAGGAAGATTGCAAGAGCTTTTTTAGATATATAAAGGATAAGAGAGAGGTAAAAGTGGACATTGGGCCGCTGGAAAATGACGCTGGAGAAGTAGTAGTGGGGAACAAAGAAATGGTGGAGGAACTGAATAGGTACTTTGCGTCAGTCTTCACGGTGGAAGACACGAGTAACATCCCCAAAGTTCAAGAGAGTTGGGAGGCAGAGGTGAGTATGGTGGCCATTACCAAGGAAAAGGTGCTAGGAAAACTGAAAGGTCTGAAGGTGGATAAATCACCTGGACCAGATGGATTACACCCCAAAGTTCTGAAGGAGATAGCTGAAGAGATAGTGGAGGCGTTAGTGGTGATCTTTCATGAATCACTGGAGTCAGGGAGGGTCCCAGAGGACTGGAAAATCGCTAATGTAACCCCCCTGTTTAAGAAGGGAGTGAAGCAAAAGATGGGAAATTACAGGCCGATTAGCCTGACATCGGTCGTTGGTAAGATTTTAGAGTCCATTATTAAGGATGAGATTTCAAAATACTTGGAAGTGCATGGTAAAATAGGGCAAAGTCAGCATGGTTTCATCAAGGGGAGGTCATGCCTGACAAATCTGTTAGAATTCTTTGAGGAGGTAATGAGTAGGTTAGACAAAGGAGAGCCAATGGATGTTATCTACTTAGATTTCCAGAAGGCCTTTGACAAGGTGCCGCACAGGAGGCTGCTCAGTAAGATAAGAGCCCATGGTGTTAGAGGCAAGGTACTAGCGTGGATAGAAGATTGGCTGTCTGGCAGGAGGCAGGGAGTGGGGAAAAGGGGTCCTTCTCAGGATGGCGGCCGGTGACTAGTGGAGTTCCGCAGGGGTCAGTGTTGGGACCACAACTTTTCACTTTATACATTAATGATCTAGATGAAGGAACTGAGGGTATCCTGGCTAGGTTTGCAGATGATACAAAGATAGGTGGAGGGACAGGTAGTATTGAGGAGGCGGGGAGGCTGCAGAAGGATTTGGACAGGTTAGGAGAATGGGCAAAGAAGTGGCAGATGGAATACAACATGGGGAAGTGTGAGGTCATGCACTTTGGTAGGAAGAGTAGAGGCGTAGACTATTTTCTAAATGGGGAGAGAATTCAGAAATCTGGAGTGCAAAGGGACTTGGGAGTCCTAGTCCAGGATTCTCTTAAGGTTAACTTGCAGGTTGAGTCGGTAGTTAGGAAGGCAAATGCAATGTTGGCATTTATTTCGAGAGGACTAGAATATAAAAGCAGGGATGTGCTGCTGAGGCTTTATAAGGCTCTGGTCAGACCACATTTAGAATATTGTGAGCAATTTTGGGCCCCGTATCTCAGGAAGGATGTTCTGGCCCTGGAGAGGGTCCAGAGGAGGTTCACGAGAACGATCCCAGGAATGAAAGGCTTAACATATGGGGAACGTTTGAGGACTCTGGGTCTATACTCTGTGGAGTTTAGAAGGATGAGGGGGGATCTGATTGAAACTTACAGAATACTGAAAGGCCTGGATAGAATGGACGTGGGGAAGATATTTCCATTAGTAGGAGAGACTAGGACACGAGGGCACAGCCTCAGAGTAAAGGGAAGACCTTTTAGAACAGAGATGAGGAGAAACTTCTTTAGCCAGAGAGTGGTGAATCTATGGAATTCATTGCCACAGAAGGCTGTGGAGGCCAGGTCATTGAGTGTATTTAAGACTGAGATAGATAGGTTCTTGATTGATAAGGGAATCAAAGGTTACGGGGAGAAGGCGGGAGAATGGGTTTGAGAAACTTATCAGCCATGATTGAATGTCGGAGCAGACTCGATGGGCCGAATGGCCTAATTTCTGCTCCTATGTCTTATGGTCATATGGTCTTATAAGAAAGATATTGTAAATTGTTTTATCTTTGTAAGCTTGTACAGTAGAATTTATTTTTATTTGTTCAAAACCCATGGAATCTTGTAGCTTTATTCACTGAGTATGTGTCTTGAATCTAACGCTTTGTCTACTTTAAACAAAACATTTTTGGTCCCTAACTGGATCTCACCAACATCTTGGGGTCTGGCCAAGATTTATAAAAGGTGTGGTGAACACTTTAACCACAGAACATAGTTCTTCTTCAAGGACTAAAAACATTCTGGTAGGATTTGTATTTTAAAACATACTGTTCCCTCAAAGGTTAATGCAGGAACTCTGATTGCTTTTCTTGGAAGAGACATCCATTTCCAAGTGAAGCAATTGTAAAGCATCTGGATGCCTCTTGACCCAGGTGGACTGTGTACAAAGGTGGTCACATGGCCGTTTATGGCTCTGAAAAGAAACCACGCCTGGAAAAACTGTGTTTAACAGTTGGTTTTGCTCTTGCTTTGAGAAGAAGAAGGACTAACTACTTGTGAAGGAAGACTGCAGCCTTTTTGCAGTCCAGACCACTGCTTCTAAGTTGCTCTACGTGCTGGAATTGAGTACCTTCAAGTGTTCCTCGAGTCTTCCTGAAAAGCAGTGCAAGAGCCATTGATTGTTTCGCAGATCAGCGCTGAGAGCCCAAATGCATAACCTGGATGCCATTCCAAGGACTCCATCATCTCTATTTTTCCTTTGAGACATTGACTTTTAACCTTCGGCAGAATTCCTCTATTTTTCTATTTTTTTGGTATACATAATATATATATATGTGTGTGTGTGTGACTTAAGGTAACTCAAAAGAGTAATTGGTATACTTTCATATTTTATACTATATGTTAATGAGCTTTGCATCTCTATTTGACAAGACTGGTTTTATAATAAACTAATAAGTTTGTTTATAGAAAGAAGCCTGGTTAAAGTCTCTTTTATTCTGGGTAACAGCAGTGAAGGTAAATAATTTGCCCATTTTTGTGAGTGAATTGAACATTTAAATAATGGTGCGACATGTGGAGTAGTGGGGCTAGAGCAACTGTGTACTGCTCCTATCCTGGTTGTAATAAGGTTTAATAGAATAGATGTAGAGAAGATGTCTCCACTTGTGGAGGAGGCAAAAATTATGGGTCATAAATCTAAGATTGTCACTGTTAATTCCGATTAGAAATTCAGGAGAAACTCCTTGACCCAGAGAGCAGTGAGAATGTGGAATTTGCTACCACAGGGAGTGGTTGAGGTGAACAGTATAGATACATTTAGAGGGAAGCTGGATAATTACATGAGGGAGAAAGGATCTAAAGATATGTTGATAGGGTGAGATGAAGAGGGGGTGGGGGAGGAGGCTCGTGTGGAGCAGAAACACGGGCATAGGCCAGTTGGGCTGTCTGGCCATTTTCTGTGCTGTAGTCTCTAATGAATAAAGCAACACTAATTTGACAGCTTTTTTATATATATACACAGGTAATAAGAGGACAGTCACTGTCATTGATAGTTCTCCAGTTTCCCAGCCCAGGTAATGCTGCTTCAATGAGTTTGCTTCAGTGACTGATTGGTGACTGGGGGCCTGTTGCTTTGAATGAGTGCAGGTAAGTGAACCACATTCAGAGGATGATTGATGAACTGCCTCATATCCTGTGTTTCACATCCTGTTGCTGCTCCCTGTGTCTGTTCGAATGGCCATTTCAGCTCAACTGAGGGGAGCAGGAGCGGTGCTAAATCACAGGAGCAATTATCAGCTGAAAACTGACAGGGAAACAGGGAAGAAGGGATGACGACAGATGATCATAAGTTTGGTCAAATATCTTAAAGGAGGGGGAAGGCAGGGCGATTTACGACACAGAATGGTGGAGCAAAGGAAATCGGGGATTGGCAGCTAGGAAGCCAGAATTGGCAGAAGTCGGAGGTCTCGGAGGTTTGTAGGGCTGGAGGAGGTTACAGACATAGAAAGGCGTGATGCCATTGAGGGATTAACAAAAGAATTAAGAAGGGGCCTTAGTGTCACCTGTTCAGATGAGGTTACAAAGGTCAAGATGACCATGATGGAGGTGACACAGCCCCTTGATGTATGGGCCTGCAGTGCCCTGTCTCCACATTCACATCCCCACCCCAACAACCCACATGTGGCAATCAATCAAGCCGGGTGTAAAGCACAACTCCCTCGCTAATCCATCTTGACTGTTTAACCTGAGCAAGTGCACTGACAGTGACCCCAAACCCAAGCTTTAACAGGTCAACTCAGTCTGGCATGAAGCCACACTCAGCAGGGAGAGCAAGGTTTGATCCACTTGTGAGTTAAGACCACTGATTAATCATGCTCTTGATCTGAATGGATGCACAACTGCCTGTCACACTCCCAGAGTCCAAAGGGTGCCCTTTGATCTGATGGATGAGGGAAGCCCTTTGATGTGCCTGATTGATGACTTGTTGCCTTGACAGGGTTGTGTTTTTCTTTTCCCTTCAATATCAGTCGACTTTTGAACCTTGTTACCTACTGCAGCTGAAGCTCAGCACTGAAACAGGCCTTGCGAATCAGGCTTCAGTTTCCAATCAGGTGGAGTTTGAACTCCAGACAAAGAAGGCAGAAGCAGACAGGAAATAATCAGCCCAGGGGAAGAGGATGGGAAAGAGCTGCTGATGGAGAAGTTTAGAGAAGTTGGATGTTCCTCAGGTATTCCATCTGATTTCTCAACACTAAATTCTAAAACAGATTGGAGGAAAATCTCTTGCTTGTTATTCCCCACTGTAGCCTTCTTTTTTGCCTGAAAGAGATAAGCAGGGGAAAGGGAAGAGATTGCAGTTATATGGCAGCTCACACATCCCGGGTTATCCCAAGGCATTCCACTGTCAATGAAGTAATCTTTTTGAATCAGTTGCCGTTGTTTAGCAGTCAAAAGCAGCCGTAATTATATACACAGCACACTCCCATAAAGAGCAATTCTCTGATGTTGATTGAGGGATAAATATTGGCCACGACAACAAGAAGAACCCCCACCCACCCCCCCATCATTCCTTTACACTCACCACAGAGAGCAGACAGGGCCATGGTTTGACCTGTCCCTGAAAGGTAGCACCTGCAACACTGCAGCGCTCCCTCAGTCATGACCCTCTGCCCCTCCGACATGTTAAATCCAATATTCGAATGTTGAGGTAAAAATGAGTCAGAAGCAAGTCAGTACCTTAAGACAGATTTATTTACAAGCCTACAGAGTAAATACACAGACTCTTCCAATTCCCCACAACACCCAGTGTGAACACCTTTTTTATACTCTTATGATGAAGCCCAATACTGAGGACAACCATTCCTTATTACTAACTTCAAGCATGTCCTCTATTGCAGCACAATTCCGACATTAACACAGCACTCCCTCAGTAGTGACCCTCCAACAGTGCAGCACTCCCTCAGTAGTGACCCTCCAACAGTGCAACACTCCCTCAGTACAGACCCTCCAACAGTGCAGCATTCCCTCAGTACTGACCCTCTGACAGTGCAGCACTCCCTCAGTACTGACCCTCTGACAGTGCGGCACTCCCTCAGTACTGACCCTCTGACAGTGCAGCACTCCCTCAGTACTGACCCTCTGACAGTGCAGAACTCCCTCAGTACTGACCCTCTGACAGTGCAGCACTCCCTCAGTACTGACCCTCTGACAGTGCAGCACTCCCTCAGTACTGACCCTCTAACAGTGCAGCATTCCCTCAGTACTGGCCCTCCGGCAGTGTAGCACTCCCTCAGTACTGACCCTCTGACAGTGCAGAACTCCCTCAGTACTGACCCTCTGACAGTGCAGCACTCCTTCAGTACTGACCCTCTGACAGTGCAGCACTCCCTCAGTACTGACCCTCTAACAGTGCAGCATTCCCTCAGTACTGGCCCTCCGGCAGTGTAGCACTCCCTCAGTACTGACCCTCTGACAGTGCAGCACTCCCTCAGTACTGACCCTCTGACAGTGCAGCACTCCCTCAGTACTGACCCTCTGACAGTGCGGCACTCCCTCAGTACTGACCCTCTGACATTGCAGCACTCCCTCAGTACTGACCCTCTGACAGTGCAGAACTCCCTCATTACTGACCCTCTGACAGTGCAGCGCTCCCTCAGTAGTGACCCTCTGACAGTGCAGCACTCCCTCAGTACTGACCCTCTGACAGTGCAGCACTCCCTCAGTACTGACCCTCTGACAGTGCAGCGCTCCCTCAGTACTGACCCTCTGACAGTGCAGCACTCCCTCAGTACTGACCCTCTGACAGTGCAGCACTCCCTCAGTACTGACCCTCCGACAGTGCGGCACTCCCTCAGTACTGACCCTCTGACAGTGCAGCACTCCCTCAGTACTGACCCTCCGACAATGCGGCACTCCCTCAGTACTGACCCTCTGACAGTGCGGCACTCCCTCAGTACTGACCCTCTGACAGTGCAGCACTGCCTGGATTGTCAGCTTGGATTATGGTCTCAAATTCTGAAAAGAGTCATTGTGCTATGTCCAGGCTGAAGGATTACAGATTTTCAATTTTCTGAGCTCCTCCTATTTGCACTCCCAGTTGATTAATCAGGGCAGTAAGTTCTGAGCTGTCATCAAGAATTGACCTTTAGATGCTATTTACTCGACTTGTGCTGTAACTCTTTGTACAGTATGCATCCATAAGCTACAAGGTCCTGTGAATTGACTAACTCATTGATAAATATAAATGAAATACAGATCTTTGATCCTGCTCCTGCATTCAGTAAGATCGTGGCTGATCTGCAAACTCCCCTTTCCTGCCCAATGCCCATGTGCTTAATTCCCTTCATGTCCAAACACTTAATAATAGACCAGGCAGGATCTGCTTTGGAGAGATTGCAAAGGAGATTTACCGTGATACCAGGGATGCTCATTGTTACATGACATTGTTATGCCTCAATAATACAGTATCAGTATCTGCCAACATTTCACTGTAATTCTGACTCAAACAGACCTTACTCTAAACACCACACTATTTAACATTTGGCAGAGCACATCCTGTCTCCCAACATCACTTGATGTTCCAGTATTTGTTCACTGTTTCCTCTTGTGAATTGCCATGTCAACTGTTCCCTATGCATTTGCTTATGTCACCTGACCACCTATCACAATGTAGCTGTAACCTCAGGCAAATGGGCACTCTCCCGTCTCCCAGGTTCACAGCATCTGTCCTCATTGCAAGGAAAGGAAGAAAATCCTGTAGTCCAGGTCCCATTACCTTGTGGGACATTCTTCCCTATGTGCCCAAAGATCTGTGCGTCAAGAATCAGGCTGCTCAATAACATGAAGGCCTTTTTGTGGACATCATCCTTGAATCGAGGGGCAGCTGATGATGACAGTCTCTCTTAAAGCCCTGTTAATTTAAAATTCCTCGGGACAAACTTATCATTACTTCTTCCCTGCTTTTCTTTTCTGCTCCTCTGCCTCTTGTCTCTCTCTCTATCTCTCTTTCCTCAGAGTAGTGTCCTAGGCTCAACCATCTTCATCAATGACCTTCCATCCGTCATAAGGTCGAAAGTGGGGTTGTTCGCTGATGATTGCACCTTGTTCTATACTGTTCATGACTCCTCAGATACTGAAGCAGTCCATGTCCATATGCAACAAGACCTGGACAATATCCAGGCTTGGGCTGACAAGTGGCAAGTAACATTCACGCCACACAAGTGCCAGGCAATGACCATCGCCAACAAGAGAGTATCTAACCATTGTCCCTTGGCATTCAGTGGCATTACCATCACTGAATTCACCGCTATCAACATCCTGGGGGTTACTATTGACCAGAAACTGAACTGAACCATCCATATTTTATTTTTTTATTCATTCATGGGATGTGGGCATGCCTGGTTATGCCAGCATTTATTGCCCATCCCTAGTTGCCCTTGAGAAGGTGGTGGTGAGCTGCCTTCTTGAACCGCTGCAGTCCATGTGGTGTAGGTACACCCACAGTGCTGTTAGAGAGGGAGTTCCAGGATTTTGACCCAGCGACAGTGAAGGAACGGCGATATATTTCCAAGTCAGGATGGTGAGTGACTTGGAGGGGAACTTCTAGGTGGTGGTGTTCCCATGTGTCTGCTGCCCTTGTCCTTCTAGATGGTAGTGGTCATGGGTTTGGAGGGTGCTGTCTAAGGAGCCTTGGTGAGTTTCTGCAGTGCACCTTGTAGATGGTACACACTGCTGCTACTGTACGTCGGTGGTGGAGGAAGTGAATGGTGGTAAGAGTCAGGAGGTGAGTTATGCGCCACAGGATTCCTAGCCTCTGACCCATATAAATACTGTGACTAAAAGAGCAGGTCAGAGGCTGTGAATTCTGTGATGAGTAACTCACCTCCTGACTCCCCAAAGCCTGTCTACCATCAACAAGGCACAAGTCAGGAGTGTGATGGAATGGTCTCCACTTGCAGTTCCAACAACAACCAAGTAGCTCGACATCATCCAGGGCAAAGCAACCCGTTTGATTGGCACCCCATCCACGAACTTAAATGTTCACTCCCTCCACCAACAGCACACTGTGGTAACACTGCAGCAACTCACCAAGGCTCCTTCCGACAGCGCCTTCAAACCTGTGGCCTTTGCCACCTAGAAGGACAAGAGCGGCAGATACATGGGAACACCACCACCTGGAAGTTCCCCTCCAAGTCATTCACCATCCTGACTTGGAAATATATCCGCTGTTCCTTCACTGTCGCTGTCATAATCCTGGAACTCCCCCACTGAAAACACTGACTGAACACCTTCATCACACGGACTGCAGCGATTCAAGAAGTCAGCTCACCACCACCTTCTCAAGGGCAATTAGAAATGTGCAATAAATACTGGCCCTGCCAGTGATGCTCGCATCCCAATAATGAACAAAATATCAACTTAATTAATTGCTTCAATCTAATGAACTCATTCCAAAGATGTTTTATGTTACACAGGTGTATGAAGTGTTCATATTTTCCATTTGACAGGCTGCAAATCATGTCTTGTATTGTTTGATTCCTACCTGCTGTGGATAATTGCATTTCTTGTTAGGAATTTCTTAAATCAATTAAAAAGTTGCAGGAGTTGTTTGACAAGTCTGGGTAAGAGACCGTCTAACTGTGTCCCAGAAGTTTGTGGCTTTGACACCCACAAGGTTTGTGTGAAAGCCAGTGGCTGTTCTACTGTCTGGTCTCTGAGACATTGAAATTCCTAGCGTGAAATATTGATGATCTCAGCGCTGGCTCAGTGGACAGCACTCTCAACTCTGAGTTGAGAGGTCATGGTTTCAAGTTCCATTCGAAAAACATGAGGCCTGTAACCCAGGCTGACAATCCCAGTGCCAGCACTGAGGGAGTGCTACATCTTCAGAAGTGCTGTCCTTTGGATGAAACCCCATCTGCCCTCTGAGGGTGGATGTCAAAGATCCCATGAAGAGTAGAGGAGTTCTCCCTAGTGTCCAGCTCAATATTTATCCTTCTCCTCGCATCACTAAAATGCATTACCTGATCATTTATCAACTTCTTTGTGTGATCTTACTGTGCATGAATTGGCTGTCCCTTTTCCTACAACAGAACTACACTTCAAAAGTATTTCATTGGCTGTAAAGAACTTTGGGTTGTCTTCAGGTTGTGAAATATGCCTTGCAAGTGCAAGTTCTTCCTTCTCAACCCACCTTTTCTAGGACATAAGGAATACAAAGTTGATATAAAGAAGTGAGTTAAAAGTATCTAGCAATAATAACCATGTCGTTAGTTTATTGGCACAGACACTTGAACTAAACTGGTAACTATTCTTACCATGTGTAATGAATCCATGAAGGACATTCCCATTATCTTTTGTTCGGTGTAAATTCCTTTCCTCATATTTAGGGTGTGACTTGGAGGTGATGGTGTTTCCATGAGAATGCTGTTCTTGGTGTCGTAGGGGCTGTGAGAGTGGCACATGCTGCTGAAGTAGCCCTGGTGAGTTGCTACAGTGCATTCTGTACATCGAACACTGCAGCCATGTTGCACTGGTGGACAGGATGGAGACCCAGTCCAGGGGCAGAGGAAAACATTGAGTGGGGCTGTAACTTTAGATTCCCGGCAGTGACATCAGATTTTTGGGAAATCAGACTGTGACCTCAGGTTGGGAAGGAAACAGAGGCTGATTGAATCCAAAGGGAAAACACATAGAGCTCTCAGCTGTCAGATTTCAGCAGGAGGTTGGAGCAGGCAAGGCTGTGCAGAGTTGTGTATGTGTGTGGGATAGCTGAGAAGAATGAAACCTGAAAGCTGGGTTTCGCAGCATAGGTAGTGAAATAAAATGACTTACATCTTCAGTTATTTTGTGAAAGTCCCGCCATCAAGACTGGCATGAGCCAAGATAAGAAGTATGCCCACGATGACCATGTCTGTGGAACTCAGATGAAGTAAAGCTACTTTCAGAGACGACCAGATGGCCAAGTCCTGCGTGAATAAAAGGATTTGCACTCTATCTGAGGACGGCAGAACTGAAGGACTTTGTGGCTGGACATGGTGCCATATGTGCTCAGGGAACTGCCAGTAAATCTGTGAGATCTACCTTTTTTGTATCAGCTGTTTAATATGTAATTTATAGTTCTATTGAATGCAATTTGTCTGTTAATTCATGTTTATGTTGATTTTGGGTCTGATTGTTAGAGTATAAGTTATGAAAAGTGAAATCTTGTCCATCAGATTCTTCCATTGGGGTTGTTTGGTAAGTTTGTTTCTTTTAGATTTTCGATATCCATGGAGATTTTATAACCCAACCATGACCATCATACATTGCATCAGGCACAACTCCAGCCTGAGAAGGTTTTCCACTGACCCCTTGTTGCCGAAATATTGCTCTGGTGTGGAGGGCAGCTAATCTCACTCCCCTTGCTGTGATTCCAGTCAATCCAGGAGTAGGTACTTTGCACACACAATCTGCTAAGCTAGAGGCAAGAATTCAGCTATCAAAACCAAGCCAACACTAAAAAAAAGCCATTAAATTTCATATAAAGAATAACAAGTGTCTAGCTGCGAGTTTCAACAACAATTCAATTTCATGATTCTGTCGGCGTTTAGAAAATGATTGAACTGTGCTCTACTTATCACATCAACAAGAACACCAAATTGAATTGCCTCTTCCCTCTACTATATCTCTCCCATATATCACAAATACAAAGAATGCTGCATCCCGGTCCTGATGTCACTGCGACGCTCTGTAACTGCAGTCACCTTGAATGTCATTCTGAAACATTTTAACTGCGATCTTTTAAAGATTCTCTCCAGCACAGAGAAAGTTGGAACACCAACGACTTACATTAATTGAGCGCCTTGAACACAAACCCCTCACTACCCCCACCCCCCACCCCACCCCCACCCCCAACCACCACCTCACCCCACTAACCCAATTGCTCACCCTGGCATAATTAGACATAAACTGGATGGTAAGCCAACTTTCACTTTGGTCACAGTTGCTTCCACAGCTGAATAGCCAGGCAGGACTCAGTGCACGGAGAACCCGGGCAACCTACACCTGCAGAGCACGTAGCCCAGAATCAGCTGAGGCTGGGACCTGTGTGGGGGAGAGGAGGAGATAGAAATGGGCAAAAAACTGTCAGGTCATATCATTTTAGTAAGACAGACCGGAGAGAGAAATCAGCGACATCAAAGCCTTGTGTTCCTTTGTTAATACAAAGCAGAACAAGGATTTTCTGTGTGTGTTTTGCGGTGACACTTGCACTCTATCACTGAACGAGACAGTTGTTGAATCATGTTTGCTAGCTTCCTCGAGAGGTTTCCCTTCTGTTAATTGATCACTGCAGTCTCTTTAAGATGTTGTGAGCGCTTCATTTTCCTTTGTTTCCTGTCGCGCTGTATCTCATTTTCCCAACACTTCAAAGACAGCATGTTTTTTCAGTCAGAGTTTGCTCCTCAGGTTTAAAATTCTCATCCTTGTTTTGAAATTCCTCAATAGCCTCACCCTCCCTATTTCTGAGACCTCCCCCAGCCCCACTTTCTTCCAGGATGTTTATGATCATCCAATTCTGGCCTCTTGAGCATCTGCAATTTTTATCACTCCACTATTGGTGGCCGTGAGTTCAGCTGCCTAGGCCCCAAGCCTCTCTGCTCCTTAAAGAAAAAGCCTTGGTGGGTTGCTGCAGTGCATCTTGCAGATGGTACACACTGCTGCAACTGTGCGTCGGTAGTGGAGGGAGTGAATATTTGTGGATGTGGTGCCAATCAAGCAGGCTGCTTTATGTTGGATGGTGTCCAGCTTCTTGAGTGTTGTTGGAGCTGCACTCACCCAGGCAAGTGGAGAGTATTCCATCACACCCGTGATTGGTGCTTTGTCAATGATGGACAGGCTTTGGGGAGTCAGGAGGTGAGTTACTCGTTGCAGGATTCCTAGCCTCTGAACTGCTCCGAAAGCCACAGTATTTATATGGTTAGTCCAGTTCAGTTTCTCATCATTGGTAATCCTCAGAATGCAGATAGTGCAACAATTTCAACAATGGTCAAGGGAAAATGCTTAGATTCTTGCTTGTCGGAGATGGTCATTGTTTGGCACTTGTGTGGCACTAATGTTATTTGTCACTTCTCAGCCCAAGCCTGAATGTTGTCCAGGTCTTGCCTCAAAAGGACACGGACTGCTTCAGTATCTGAGCAGTCATAAATGGAACTGAACATTGTACAATCATCAGTGAATATCACCATTTCTGACCTTATGAGGAAGAGAAGGTTATTGATGAAGCAGCTGAAGATGGTTAGGCTGAGGACACTACTTTGATGTCACGGGGCTGAAATGATTGGTTGCCAACAACTGCAACCATCTTCCTTTGTGCTTGGTATGACTCCAACCAGTGGAGAGTTTTCCCCCGGTTCCCATACACTTCAATTTCACTGATCCTCTTTGATGCCACATTCAGTCAATTTCCACCTTGATGTCAAGGGCAGTCACTCTCACCTCACCTCTCGATTTCAGCTCTTTCGTCTATGTTTCAACGAAAACCATAAGTGTGGTCTGTAGCTAAGCGGCCCTGACAGAACCCAAACTGAGCATTGTTGAACAGATTATTGATGAGTAAGTGCAGCTTGATAGCACAGTTGATGACACCCTCCAACACTTTGCTGATAATTGAGAATATGCTGTCAGGGTAGTAAATAACCAGATTAGATCTGTCCTGCTTGATGTGGGCAAGACATGCCTGGATAATTTTCCACTTCGTTGGTTAGGGCCAGTGCTCTAGTTGTACTGGAACAGCTTGGCTCGGGTTGCGGCTAGTTCTGGAGCACAAGACTTCAGCACCACAGCCGGGATGTTGTATCCAGTGCACTCAGCTGTTTCTTGATTTGATGTAGAATGAATGGAATTAGCTGAAGAATGGCATCTATGATGGTGGAACCTCAGGAAGAGGCCAAGAAAGGGAAAAGAGAATATGAATGCAAGACAGTGAGTAACATAACAGTGGACTATAAAAGCTTCTTTAGGTATGTGTAAAGGAAAAGATTAGCAAGGAAATATGTGGGTCCGTTACAGGTGGTGACAAGAGAATTTATAATGGAGAATTGGGAAATGGTGGAGAAGCTTAACAAATACTTTGTGTCTGTCTTCATGGGGGAAGATTCAGAGAATCTCCCAGAAATACTAGAGAACCAAGAGACTTGTAAAAATGAGGGACTGAAAGAAATTAGTATTAATAAAGAGGGAGTACTCAAAAAATGAATTGGATTGAAGGGTGATAAACCCCCTGGATCAGATGAGCTACATCCCAGAGGACTAAAGAAGGTGGCTATACAGACAGTAGACGCATTGGTGTCTTTCAAAATTCTATAGATTGTGGAAAGGCTCCTGCAGACTGGAAAGTAGCAAATACAACCCCACTATTTCAGAAGAGAGGGAAAGAGAAAACGGAGAACTGTAGACTTGTTAGTTTGACCTCAGCAGGTAGGGAAAATGTTTGAATCTATTATAAAGGACGTGATATCTAAACACTTAGAAAATAATGATATGATTGGGCAGAGTCAACATGGATTTATGAAAGGGAAATCATGTTTGACAAACCTGTTGGAGTTTTTTTGAGGATGTTACTTGTGGAATAGATAAAGGAGAACCAGTGGATGTGGTGTATTTGGATTTTCGGAAGGGTCCTCCCCACACAGGAGTTTAGTAAACAAAATTAGAGCACATGGGATTGGGGGTAATATGCTGCTATGGACTGAGAATTGGTTAACAGACCGAAAACAAAGGGTAGGAATAAACGGATCATTCTCAGGATGGCAGGCTGTTACGAATGAGGTACTGCAGGGATCACTGCTCGTGCCATAGCTGTTCACAATCTCTGCGAATGATTTGGATGTGAGGACCAATTGTAATATTTCCAAATTTGTTGATGACACAAAACTAGGTGGGAATGTGAGTTGTGAGGAGCATGCAAGGAGGCTCCAAGGGTATAGACAGGCTAAGTGAATGGGCAAGAACATGGCAGATGGAATAAAATGTGAATAAGTGTGAAGTTATCCACTTTGGTCAAAAAAACTGGAAGGCAAAGTGTTTCTTCAATGGTGAGAGGTTGAGAAGTGTTGATGTTCAAAGGGACCTGGGTGTCCTTGTTCATGAGTCACTAAGGGCTAGCATTAGGGTGGAGCAAGCAATTTGGAAGGCAATTGTATGTTGGCCTTTATTGCAAGAGGATTTGAGTACAGGAGTAAAGATGTCTTGCTGCAATTGTATAGAGCCTTGGTGAGACTGCACCTAGAGTACTGCATACAGTTTTGGTCTCCTTATGTGAGGGAGGATATACTTCCCATAGAGGGAGTGCAATGCAGGTTCACCAGACTAATCCCCAAATGGTGGCATTGGCTTATGAGGAGAGATTGAGGAGACTGGACCTGTATTCTCTAGAGTTTCAAAGAATGAGAGGTGGTCTCATTGAAACTTACAAAATTCTTACAGGGTGTGACAGGGTAGATGTGGTTAGGATGTTTCCCCTAGCTGGTGATTCTAGAACCAGGGGACACACGCTCAGAATCAGGGGTAGGCCATTTAAGATTGAGATGAGGAATTTCTTCACTCAGACGGTGGTGAATCTTTGAAATCCTCTACCCCAGAGGGCTGTGGAAGCTCAGTCATTGAGCATGTTCAAGAAAGAAATCAAAAGATTTCTGGATACTAATGACATCAAGGAATATGAGGACCGTGGGGGGAAAATGGCATAGAGGTAGATGATCAACCATGATCTGTTTGAATGGCAGAACCGGCTCGAGGGGTTGAATGGCCTATTCCTGATCCTTTTTCTTATGTTCTTCCTATGTTCAAACATTTCAGCCTTCTCTTTTGCACTCCCACGCTTGACTCTGCCATCGTTAAGGATGGGGATGTTTGTGGAGTCTCCTCCTCTGATTGGTTGTTTAATTGTTTTACTTGGGTTGGCGTCAGAAGCCTCTGAAGATCAAAAAGCAGGGCAAAATACCATCCACTCAGGTGCTTACTCGAGCTGGCATGTCAAACATCCACACCATTCTGAGACAATCACATCAGAGTTGGATTGGTCACGGAGCCAGAATTCCTGACACTTGCTTACCAAAGCGAATCTTCTACGGAGAGCTTCAGTCTGGGTGCGCTGTCATGACAAAAGTAACATGGACAATCTTAGCAGTTTTGTCATCAACTTCGAGTCCTGGGAGAAGTTCACTCAGGATCACTGCACCTTACACAACCAAGTGAAAACCGGTGCGGTCTCTTTCGAAAGCAAATGCATATCAGCAGCAGAGAGAAAACACAAGGAGGGGAAATCCTGAGCCAGCAACTGATCCAAAACCCAATCCTCTGAGGTATCCTTTCCTATTTGGAGCAGAACCTTCCAGGTACAGATTGGCCTCAGCCATCACCTGCACATCCACCGGAACCCTACCAAGCACCCCAGATGATGAACATGGTCATTTTCATCTTAAAGGATGAACAAGAAGAATTGTCCACCACCATACATGACTGGATGTGGCCGTGCTGCAGAACTTTGATCTGCTCCATTGCTTGTGGAGTCACTTAGTTCTGCCTATAGGATGATGCTTCCATTGCTTATCATGCGTGTTGTCCTGTGTTACAGCTTCAATAGGTTACTACATCATTTTTAGGTGTGCCTGGTGCTTCTCTTGGCCTGTCGTTCTGCACTCATTGAACCAGGGTTGAACCGTTGGCCTGGTGGTAATAGTAGAGTGAGATGACCCATGAGGTTACAGATTGTGGTCAAATACAATACTGTTGCTGCTGATGGCCCACAGTGTCTCATGGATGGCCAGATTTGCGTGGCTGACCTGTTCTGAATCTATCCCATCTAGCACGATGGCAAAGCCACACACAACATGACAGAGGGTGTCTGCAGTATCAAGACAGGGCTTCATCTCAACAAGGACTGTGCAGTGGTCACTCATCCCAGGACTCTCCTGCACAGATAAATTTGCATCTGGCAAGGATGAGATCGAGTATGTTTTCTTTTGTGCTGATTCTCTAACCAGCGCTGCTGGTCCAGTCTGACAGTTATGTCCATCAGGAGTTAGACAGCTCAGTCAATAATAGTGCTACTGAGTCCCTCAGCAATGGGCATTGAATACATTGTGCCCTTGCTACTCTCAGTATTTCTTCCAAGTGGCGTTCAACATGGAGGAGGATGGATTCATCAGCTGATGGGGGTGTGCAGTAGGTCACAATTGGCAGAATGTTTACTTGCCAATGTTTGACTTGATGCCGTGGGACTTCATGGGGTCTGGAGTCGATGTTGAGGACTCCCAATGTCACTCCCACTCGACAGAAAAACACTGCGCCACCACCATCTCTGCTGGACCTGTCCTGCTGATGGAATAGGACTTGCCCAAGGATGGTGATGGAAGAGTTGGCTGAAAGGTATGATTCTGTGAAGGCGTTGCTTGACTCGCCTGTGATGCACTAATACAAAAGTGGTGAAATAACAATTGAAAAGAACACATCTTTGTTTCATACCTCTGAAGAGTTTTCTCTCTGATTTTCAGTCTCCTGGAAGTGAATCTTTCACCCCTGGAGACTCCAGGCTAATTCAGGGTTGGGGCTGGTGGGGAGAGTGGGGAGTGCAGTTAGAAAGTGTAACAGTGACTCTGACAACTGTTTACCTGTTAAGTACAAACCCCTCGTGCTGTTCTGATTAGTGCTAAAGTTTTCCCACAGATACATTGGTCCCAGCAGTGCCTTGTGCTTGCTGGAAGACTATCCCACTACTTCATACTGAGAGAGAAAAACAAGGCTCAACCATTTCCAGACTTCATTTCCAGAGCAGTACCAGCTGGGAAAATCTGGGTAAGTCAGCTGTCATTAATAACAAATAGCCACGGGGCTTATTGTGTCAGTGAAGATCAGGGTGTTGTTCAACCACATTTTTAAAAAAAAGATACTCTTTCTGTTCTGTGTGTGTGTATGTGTGTGTCTAGGTGTGTGTGTGCGTGTTTGTGTGTGTGTCTGAGTGTGTTTGTGTATGTATGTGTGTGTGTGTGTTTGTGTGTGTGTTTGTGTATGTATGTGTGTGTGTGTGTGTGTGTGTGTGCATGTGTGTGTGTCTAAGTTGTGTGTTTGTGTGTGTATGTGTGCATGTGTCTGAGTGTGTTTGTGTACGTGTGTGTCTGAGTGTGTGTATGTGTGTCTGAGTGTGTGTGTGTGTCTGAGTGTGTGTGTGTCTGAGTGTGTTTGTGTGTGTGTATGTGTGTGTCTGAGTGTGTGTTTGTGTGTGTATGTGTGCATGTGTCTGAGTGTGTTTGTGTATGTGTGTGTGTCTGAGTGTGTTTGTGTGTGTGTCTGATTGTGTTTGTGTGTGTGTGTGTCTGAGTGTGTATGTGTGTGTGTGTCTGAGTGTGTATGTGTGTGTGTCTGAATGTGTCTGAGTGTGTGTGTGTGTGTCTGAGTGTGTATGTGTGTGTGTCTGAATGTGTCTGAGTGTGTGTGTGTCTGAGTGTGTTTTTGTGTGTGTCTGAGTGTGTTTGTGTGTGTGTGTCTGAGTGTGTATGTGTGTGTGTCTGAATGTGTCTGAGTGTGTGTGTGTCTGAGTGTGTTTTTGTGTGTGTCTGAGTGTGTTTGTGTGTGTGTGTCTGAGTGTGTTTGTGTGTGTGTATGTGTGTGTCTGAGTGTGTGTGTGTGTGTCTGAGTGTGTATGTGTGTGTGTATGTGTGTGTCTGAGTGTGTTTGTGTGTGTGTGTCTGAGTGTGTATGTGTGTGTGTATGTGTGTGTCTGAGTGTGTATGTGTGTGTGTCTGAATGTGTCTGAGTGTGTGTGTGTGTGTGTGTCTGAGTGTGTGTGTGTGTGCGTGTGTGTCTGAGTGTGTGTGTGTGGATGCGAAGTAAACAGCAGAGCAGGACAAATTCAAATAAGTCCTCGTGGTGGGAAAAATGTCTCTTTCTCCCTCCCTCTGTCTTCCCTCTCCACAACACACATCTTAAAAAAATAAAATCACAGCACTAGATGCTTTACGACTCCTTTTGATCTGATGATTGATGGGCTCTTGGCAGCAAAGTGAAGCCGTGGCGATTCCTCGGCAAGGTTTGTGTCAGGTCTGATGTGGGCGGAATCTGTGACAGAAGTAATTTCTCCTCCTGCGGAATTTCATCAACTGCGTACTCAGTCGGCTTGTCCCCCCTGGGCTCAGCGCTCTCAGCTTTGACAGGTAGATTTATTAGGTCTGAAATTTGTACAAATCAGATGTCATTCACGCCACCTCGTCAATGTGTCAGCGTGAGGAGGCCTGAGGGGTAAAACAAGTCTGGCGGGTGGGGGAGGTGTCAGAGGCAATGCCAAGGTTCTCTGGAAAATAAAGTCTTGCATTTATATTGCACCTTTCACAACCTCAAGGAGTCCCAAAGTGTTGCACAGCCATTCTCCTTCTCGAAATGTAGTCTATTGCAACGTAGCAACGTAGCAGCCAATTTGCACACAGCAAGCTCTGAGATAATGACCAGATCATCAGTTTTTAACAACATTGGTCGAAGGATAAATATTAGTCCCAGGACAGCGGGAAAAACTCCTCTTCCTCTCCTAAATAGAGGCAGACGAACTTAAGCCAGATTTTTTTCATTGTTAAACAATCCCTACCTATCACTTAAACGTCAGTCTCAAGTGGGCTGTAGCTCACATGGTACAAATTAAGACGGGTTATCTGGTTGAGTGAGTAAATGTCAATACAAAGTGTCAATGCACCCGTGGCTGTTTGGAAAGTTATGTGTACATTTAGGCCCCCTTGAGCATGGAATGATAGCTGGAATAAGCAGCTCATAGCCACTCCTGCATCGAAAAATCCTTTTTGAAATAAAATATCAGTCGTGATAATTCTTTTTCTCTCGACTTCAAAAAGGAAACTGAACTTTTGCCTCAGGAAGGGGATATGTTGAAAGAAAAACGCGGTTGACGTGCTACTGAGAATTTTTCTGCTTTGCTTCCAGTTTGATTTGCTGCCGCGTTTTTGATACTTGTGAAAGGCTGAATAGATTGGGGTTCTTTTCTCTGAAAAGCAGAATGACCCCCATAAGCTCATGAAGGACTTTGATAAGTGAGATATCAAGAAAATATTTCCACTTGTGGGGGAGACCAGAGATAGAGGCCATAAATATCAGATAGTTAGCAATAAAACCCACTATGAAATTCAGGAAAAATGCCTTCACCCAGTGAGTGGTTAGTTTGTGGAATTTGTTACCACAAGTAGCAGGTGAGGTGACAAGCAGAGATGCATTTGAACAGGAGCTAAATAAATACACGCGAGAGAAAGAAATAGATGTTTCTAGTGATGGGGTTAAAAAAGGCTTACACCTTTCACAGCTAATGGATGTCCCAAAGTGGTTTCCAATTAAATTATTTCCAAGCATAGTTCCTGTTGTGTTGTAGGACAAGAAAAAGTCAATTTGTGCACGAGAAGCCCTCGCAAACAGCAACACGATGGTCACCAGGTCACCTGTTTGTGTAATGTTGTTTAGGGATAATTTTAGCCAAAACACCAAGGGTAACTGCCCTGCTGCTCTTTAAAGTAGTGTTGTGGGATCTTCTATAGTCACCTGAGAGGGCAGACGGGGCCTCACTTTAATGTCTTATTGGATATATGGCACCTCCAACAGCTCCGTACTCCCTCAGCACTTCACTGGAGTGTCAGCCTTGATTTTCATGCCCAAGTCTCTGGATTGGAACTTGAACCCACAATCTGATGACTTCAAAGCAAGAGCGCTATCAACTGAGTCACAGCTGACAGAGAGGTGGGAGAAGGCTTATGTGGAGCATTAACACCAGCAGAGACCTGTTCGACCAAATGGTCTGTTTCTGTGCTATAAATTTGATGCAATTTTATGTGATAAAGGTCTTCAAAACAGCCTAAACGCATGGATGTTCAGGAGAATATGTCCATGGAATAGTCATTGCAGGGTATCAGTGTGTGATAAAAAACAAACAAGACACAATTTGCCCTTTCTCTCTCCCCCACTCTTCCCTCTCTCCCCACCGCATCAGCTCCACCACCCCCATACATAAACTCTCTGTAATGAAATATCTTAGACTCCGTATGTTTAAAACCTTTATATCTGCATACACTTGCGCTCTTGCTATTATGAACTCCCACACCAACATTGATAAAGACGGCTGCCTATGTCAACATGTCATGCTGTCGTTGCACCCTCTAGCCAAAGGTGGCGCTGTGTCACCATGGTTTTGCATCTCCCAGCTCCCCCCTCTGCATCCTGTCTCCGTTTCCCGAAACGTTCTGAGATTTTTTGAAGTCCTCACATTGGCTCCCAGTTCGACAATGTCTAGGCCGGGATTTTCCGGCAGTCAGGTGGGCTGGGCGGGCAGGTCCGGGAGTGGTTGGGAAGCTGCCCGCTGCCCGCGATCAGGGCGATCCCACTCTGCCGGGGTGGGGGCAGGAGGAGCGCGGCGCTGAAGTTCGCGCATGCGTGCGGGTGTGTGCAGAGAAGATCCATGAGGCACAGAGCTGCCTCAGGCAACTGAAGATTGTTAACATTAAAAATGAAAGACTTAAGCAATGTTAAAAACATGTCTCCTCGTGACTCTGTCACATGAGCAGGCACACGTTAAGAATGAAATTTAAAAATTTTTATTTAATTTTTTATTTGCTGTTGAACACCTTATCTTGCCCGTGGGTGAGGCTTCCTAAAAACGTTTGGATGTGCAACAAAACATTTCATTTAGTTATGACTTTAATGGCCTCAATAGGCTTGTTAATTGTCAGTGGGCGCGCTGCTGATTCCCGACTGAAACATCGCGCCAGTGTGTGATGTCACCAGGACGCTCGCCTGACATCATCGCGCATCATTTTACCCTCGCTTGGGTCGGGCGTGTGCCCACCTGATGAACGCAATGTTCTTCCCCTTAGAGTTTTAAATTTTGATCCTGGTTTCAAATTCTTTTCATGCCCTTGCATCCTCCCTAGCTTCGCGATCTCCTCCAGCCCTTCCAAAGATCCTTCTGCTTCTCCAATTCTGCCCTCCTGATCACCCGCGATTCTCATCGTCCCAGTGTTGGAAGCCATGCTTCCAGCTGCCGGGGCCCTAAACTCTGGGATTCCCTCCCTTGACCTTTCTCCCTCCCACTTTAAGAGTCTCCTTAAAAGCTACATCTTCCTGTTCTAATGTGGCTCGATGTCGTGTTCTGTATGATTTATGCTCCTCAGAAGTGCCTTGAGACATTTGACTTCATTCAGGGCTCTACGTAATTGCCAGTTGCTGTGTGACACACACACACACACACACACACACCGTATTTTGGATTTTTCGGGGTCTGCCATCTCCTCTTGACGCCAAAGCCTTTCCCGTTGCCAAGAGCGCAAGGGCCCTTTTTGAGGCCTGAACAGCTCGGCTAATTTTCGGGCCGCTTCCGGTTCCCCCTCTCGCCCCCGTGGCCACTGCAGCTCATGTGCTGTGCCGAGCGAGAGGGAATCTGGCCCCACTTCAAATCAGCTTCATCTCGCACATCTGGAGCTTATATTCCAAAGTCAATTAGTCATTTTCTTGCCGTCTGAGGATTCATTTATCATCTCTAACACGGTGCAAACAATCTGAGAAATGAAAGGAAGGAACATTTGACGTCAAGCAACTTCTCAATAAATCACTTTCACATGTTTTTTTTTTAAATCCCCCCCCCCACCCGCCCCAAAAATCACTTGGCCTGTGACTTGGACTCTTGACACGGAGGAGCCCAGTTTAGATTCTGCTGCTTGACGTAACCAAGCATGTCTTGTCTCGCTGATCAGCATAACGCTCACAAGTTAGTCATAAGGGCTCTTGACTGATCTGTTTAACAACATTTCACAATTATCAGAGGATCGAGGAACACCGAGTGCTTTAAGAAGCCGATCTGTCAATGCCCTTTTGTTTCAGTGCATGAGCAAGATATTTTGGATTCCCTTGGATCCACCATTTTCCTGCCCCCTCCTTGCCAAGCGCAAAACCGGACTTTCCTTGGTGCCCTGTGCCCTTGCCTGGAATATCTCACCACCGCCATCCTTCCTCCCCCAGCCCATTCCATTTGGATTTGAGAAGTGACCTGACCCTGTTGTTATACACAAAGTCCAGCATTCCGGTTTTCCAGATTTGTTCACTTTTGGCTCTAACACAAAGCCAGCTTGAGACTCAAAATAGCCCAGTTGAAGCATTTCACTTTCCCAGCTTGGTTTGGATCCAATATCCTTTATTATTCTTGGTATGATGCAATTTCACCGATGCATCTTTGACGATGTCTGAAACGAAGAGCTTGTTTGCGCCAGTCAAATCCAGTTGCAGAGCAGGAAAGCTTTTCAATCCATCTTCATCCTGCCAGAATCGTCTGAAAACCATCCCAGTGATTCCTTCAAATTCCAGGATATTCACCTCCACAACTCAATGCAGCAGATGAAATGTTCCATGCACCAGACACTCGGTGTAAAGGAATTCTAGATGTCATGCTGAAGTTTGCCTTGCAGTGTACTAGTCTGAAGCTGCAACCTCTTGTCCTACTGTTTAATGTAACTAATATTCCAGATTGATTTTCTTCAATCGCTTAATTGTTTATATTACTCGATTAAATCATCTCTCAGAAGCTTCCTTTCCAGGATGAACAACCTGAGAATCTCTAGCCTTTAACCATGAAGCAGACCATGAGCAAACAGGGCGAGGCCACAGGTTTATAACTGGTTTTCTCACGTTTTTCTCATTCCAAAACAACCAGACTAATCCCACTCTCCCATTCACTCCTCGCACCATTTTATATCCCACCCAGTCTAATCCCACACTCCCATTCACTCCTCACAACCTTTAATATCCCACCAAATCTAATCCCACTCTCCCATTCACTCCTCACAACCTTTAATATCCCACCCAGTCTAATCCCACTCTCCCCCTCACTCCCCGCACCCTTTAATATCCCACCCAGTCTAATCCCACTCTCCCCCTTACTCCATGCGTTCTTTAATATCCCACCCAGTCTCATCCCACTCTCCCGCTCACTCCCTGCACTCTTTAATATCCTACCCAGTCTAATCCCACTCCAACGCTCACTCCCTGGACTCTTTAATAACCTACCCAGTCTAACCCCACACCCCCGCTCACTCCCTGGACTCTTTAATACCCCACCCAATCTAATCCCACTCTTCCGCACATTCCTGGCACTCTTTAATTATCCACCCAGTCTAATCCCACTCTCCCCTACAGTCCCCGCACACTTTAATATCCCACCCAGTCTAATCCCATTCACCCCCTCACCTCCCCGCACCCTTTAATATCCCACCCAGTATAATCCCACTCTCCCCATCACTGCACCGTTTAATATGCCACCCAGTCCAATCCCACTAGCCCCCACACGCCCTGCACTCTTTAATATGCCACCCAGTCTAATCCCACTCTCCCGCTCACTCCCCGCACCCTTTAATATCCCACCCAGTCTAATCCCACTCTCCCCTTCACTCCCTGCACTCTTCAATATCCCACTCAGTCTAATCCCACTCTGCTGCTCACTCCCTGCACTCTCTAATATCCCACCCAGTCAAATCCCACTCTCCCCCTCACTCATTGCACCCTTTAATATCCCACCCAGTTTAATCCCACTCTCTTGTTCACTCCCTGCACTCCTTAATAACCCACCCAGTCTAATCACACAGTCCCCCTCACTCCCTGCACTCTCTAATATCCCACCCAGTCTAATCCAACTCCCCCCTCACTCACTGCACCCTTTAATATCCCACCCAGTCTAATCCCACTCTACCTCTAACTCCCCGCAGTTTTGAATATCCCACCCAGACTAATCCCACTCTCCTGCTCAATCCCTGCACTCTTTAATATTCCCCCAGTCTAATCCCACTCTCCAACTAACTCACTGCACTCTTTAATATCCCATCCAGTCTAATCCCACTCTTCTGCTCATTCCCTGTGCTTTTAAATCTCCCACCCAGTTTTATCCCACTCTCCCGCCCAATCCCTGCACTCTTTAATATCCCACCCAGTCTAAACCCACTCTTCCTCTCACTCCCTGCACTCTTTAATATCCCAGCGAGTCTAATCCCACTCTCCTGCTGACTCCCTGCACTCTTTAATATCCCACCCAGTCTAATCACACTCTCCTGCTCACTCCCTGGAGTCTTTAATATCCCACCCAGTCTAACCCCACTCTGCCCCACACCCCTCACACGCGCTAATATCCCAGCCAGTCTAATCCCAATCTCCTGCTCACTCACTGCACTCTTTAATATCCGACGCAGTGTAATCCCACTCTCCCCCTCATTCCTGCACTCCATAATATCCCACCCAGTCTAATCCCACTCTCCCGCCCAATCCTTGCACCCTTTAATATCCCACCCAGTCTAAACCCACTCTCTCCCTCACTCCCTGCACTCTTCAATATCCCACCCAGTCTAATCCCAATCTATCCCTCACTCCCTGCACTCTTTAATATCCCATCCAGTCTAATCCCACTCTCCTGCGCTCTCCCTGCACTCATTAATATCCCACCCAGTCTAATCCCACTCTCTCGCTCACTCCCTGCACTCTTTAATATCCCACCCAATCTAATCCCACTCTACCCATAACTCCCCGCAATCCTTAATATTCCACCCGGTCTAATCCCTCTCTCCCCGTCACTCCCTGCACACTTTAATATACCACCTAGTGTAATCCCACTCTCCTCCTCACTCCCCGCACCCTTTAATATCCCACCCAGTCTTACCCCACACACCTGCTCACTCCCTGGACTCTTTAATACCCCACCCAATCTAATCCCACTCTTCCGCACACTCCCTGCACTCTTTAATATCCCTCCCAGTCTAATCCAACTCTCCCCGTCACTCCCTGCATTCTTTAATATCCCACCCAGTCTAATCCCACTCTCCCCCTTACTCCCTGCACTCTTTAATATCCCACCCAGTATATCCCACTCTCCCCCTCACTCCCCGCACCCTTTAATATCCCAGCCTGTCTAATCCCACTCTCCCCCTCACTCCCCGCACCCTTTAATATCCCACCCATTCTAATCCCACTCTCGCACTAACTTCCTGCATTATTTAATATCCCACCCAGTCTAATCCCACTATCCTGCTCAATCCCTGCACTCTTTAATATCCCATCCAGTCTAATCCCACTCTCCTGCGCACTCCCTGCACTCTTTAATATTCCACCCAGTCTAATCCCACTCTCCCACTCACTCCCAGAATTTTTTAATATTCCACCCAGTCTAATCCCACTCTCCCCCTCACTCCCTGCACTCTTTAATATCACACCCAGTCTAATCCCACTCTGCCCCAAACCCCTCACACGCTCTAATATGCCACCCAATCTAATCCCACTCTCCTGCTCACTCCCTGCACTCTTTAATATCCCACCCAGTCTAATCCCACTATACTGCTCAATCCCTGCACTCTTTAATATCCCACCCAGTCTAATCCCACTATCCTGCTCAATCCCTGCACTCTTTAATATCACACCCAGTCTAATCCCACTCTGCCCCAAACCCCTCACACGCTCTAATATGCCACCCAATCTAATCCCACTCTCCTGCTCACTCCCTGCACTCTTTAATATCCCACCCAGTCTAATCCCACTATCCTGCTCGATCCCTGCACTCTTTAATATCCCACCCAGTCTAATCAGACTCTGCCCCACACCCCTCACACGCTCTGATATCCCACCCAGTCTAATACACTCTGCCCCACACCCCTCCCAACCTTTAACATCACACCCAGTCTAATTCCACTCTCCCGCTCACTCCCTGCACCCTTTAATATCCCACCCAATCTATTCCCACTCTACCCCTAACTCCCTGCACTCTTTAATATTCCACCCAGTCTAATCCCACTCTCCCCGTCACTCCCTGCACCCTTTGATATCCCACCCAGTCTAATCCCACTGTCCCCCTCACTCCCCGCACCCTTTAATATCCGACGCAGTGTAATCCCACTCTCCCCCTCACTCTCTGCACCCTTTAATATCCCACCCAGTCTAATCCCACTCCAACGCTCACTCCCTGGACTCTTTAATATCCTACCCAGTCTAACCCCACAACCCCGCTCACTCCCTGGACTCTTTACTACCCCACGCAGTCTAACCCCACTCACCCCCTCACTCCCTGCACTATTTAATATCCCACCCAGTCTAACCCCACACCCCCGCTCACTCCCTGGACTCTTTAATATCCCACCCAGTCTAATCCCACTCTCCCACTCACTCCCTGCACTCTTTAATATCCCACCCAGTCTAATGCCACTATCCTGCTCAATCCCTGCACTCTTTAATATCCCACCCAGTCTAATCCCACTCTGTCCCACACCCCTCACACGCTCTAATATGCCACCCGGTCTAATCCCACTCTCCTGCTCACTCCCTGCACTCTTTAATATCCCACCCAGTCAAATCCCACTGTCCTGCTCAATCCCTACACTCTTTAATATCCCACCCAGTCTAATCGCACTCTGCCCCACAACCCTCACACGCTCTAATATCCCACCCAGTCTAATCCCCCTCTGCCCCACACCCCTCCCACCCTTTAACATCCCACCCAGTCTAATTCCACTCTTCCGCTCACTCCCTGCACTCTTTAATATCCCACCCAGTCTAATTCCACTCTCCCGCTCACTCCCTGCACTCTTTAATATCCCACCCAGTCTAAACGCACTCTCCCCCTCACTCCCTGTGTTATTTAATATCCCACACAGTCTAATCCCACTCTCCCACTTACTCCCTGCACTCTTTAATATCCCACCCAGTCTAATCCCACTCTCTCACTCACTCCCTGCACCCTTTAATATCCCACCCAAACTAATCCCACTCTCCCCCTCACTCCCCGCACCCTTTATTATCCCACCCAGTCTAATGCCACTCTCCCGCTCACTCCCTGCACTCTTTAATACTCCACCCAATCTAATCCCACTATTCCGCACACTCCCTGGACTCTTGAATACCCCACCCAATCTAACCCCACTCTTCCGCACACTCCCTGGACTCTTTAATACCCCACCCAATCTAATCCCACTCTTCCGCACACTCCCCGCACTCTTTAATTACCCACCCAGTCTAATCCCACTCTCGCACTCACTCCCGGCATTATTTAATATCCCACCCAGTGTAAACCCACTCTGCCGCTCACTCCCTGCACTCTTTAATATCCCACCCAGTCTAATCCCACTCTCCCCCTCACTCCTCGCACCATTTAATATCCCACCAGGTCTAATCCCACTCTTGCACTCACTCCCGGCATTATTTAATATCCCACCCAGTGTAAACCCACTCTGCCGCTCACTCCCTGCACTCTTTAATATCCCACCCAGTCTAATCCCACTCTCCCCCTCACTCCTCGCACCATTTAATATCCCACCCAGTCTAATCCCACTCTGCCGCTCACTCCCTGCACTCTTTAATATCCCACCCAGTCCAATCCCACTCTCCCCCTCACTCCTCGCACCATTTAATTTCCCACCCAATCTAATCCCTCTCTCCCCCTCGCTTCCCGCGCCCTTTAATATCCCACCCAGTCTAATCCCACTCCAACGCTCACTCCCTGGACTCTTTAATATCCCACCAAGTCTAACCCCACACCCCCGCTCACTCCCTGGACTCTTTAATACCCCACCCAATCTAATCCCACTCTTCCGCAAACTCCCTGCACTCTTTAATTACGCACCCAGTCTAATCCCACTCTCACACTCACTCCCTGTTTCTATAATATCCCACCCAGTCTAATCCCACTCACCTGCTGACTCCCTCACTCCCCGCACCCTTTAATATCCCACCAAGTCTAATCCCACACTCCGCCTCATTCCCTGCACTCTTTAATATCCCACCCAGTCTAACCCCACACCCCCGCTCACTCCCTGCATTCTTTAATATCCCACCCAGTCTAATCCGACTCTCCCCCTCACTCCCTGGACTCATTAATATCCCACCCAGTCTAACCCCACACCCCCGCTCACTCCCTGGACTCTTTAATACCCTACCCAATCTAATCCCACTCTTCCGCACACTCCCTGCACTCTTTAATTACCCACCCAGTCTAATCCCACTCTCCTCCTCACTCCCTGCACTCTTTAATATCCCACCCAGTCTAATCCCACTCTCCTGCTCTCACCCTGCACTCTTTAATATCCCACCCAGTCTAACCCCACTATCCTGCTCAATCCCTGCACTCTTTAATATCACACCCAGTCTAATCCCACTCTGCCCCACACCCATCACACGCTCTAATATGCCACCCAATCTAATCCCACTCTCCTGCTCACTCCCTGCACTCTTTAATATCCCACCCAATCTAATCCCACTATCCTGCTCAATCCCTGCACTCTTTAATATCCCACCCAGTCTAATCACACTCTGCCCCACACCCCTCACACGCTCTGATATCCCACCCAGTCTAATCCCACTCTGCCCCATACCCCTTGCAACCTTTAACATCACACCCAGTCTAAATCCACTCTCCCGCTCACTCGCTGCACCCTTTAATATCCCACCCAATCTAATCCCACTCTACCCCTTACTCCCTGCACTCTTTAATATTCCACCCAGTCTAATCCCACTCTCCCCGTCACTCCCTGCACCCTTTAATATCCCACCCAGTCTAATCCCACTCTCCCCCTCACTCCCCGCACCCGTTAATATGCGACGCAGTGTAATCCCACTCTCCCCCTCACTCCCCGCATCCTTTAATATCCTACCCAGTCTAACCCCACACCTCCGCTCACTCCCTGGACTCTTTAATACCCCACCCAATCTAATCCCACTCTTCCGCTCACTCCCTGCACTCTTTAATTCCCCCCCCAGTCTAATCCCACTCTTCCACACACTCCCGGCTATCTTTAATTATCCACCCAGTCTAATCCCACTCTCCCCCTCACTCCCTGAACTCTTTAATATCCCACCCAGTCTAATCCCACTCACCCCCTCACTCCCTGCACTATTTAATATCCCACCCAGTCTAATCCCACTCTCCCCCTCACTCCCTGAACTCTTTAATATCCCACCCAGTCTTATCCCACTCACCCCCTCACTCCCTGCACTCTCTAATATCCCACCCAGTCTAATCCAACTCCCCCCTCACTCACTGCACCCTTTAATATCCCACCCAGTCTAATCCCACTCTACCTCTAACTCCCCGCAGTTTTGAATATCCCACCCAGACTAATCCCACTCTCCTGCTCAATCCCTGCACTCTTTAATATTCCCCCAGTCTAATCCCACTCTCCAACTAACTCACTGCACTCTTTAATATCCCATCCAGTCTAATCCCACTCTTCTGCTCATTCCCTGTGCTTTTAAATCTCCCACCCAGTTTTATCCCACTCTCCCGCCCAATCCCTGCACTCTTTAATATCCCACCCAGTCTAAACCCACTCTTCCTCTCACTCCCTGCACTCTTTAATATCCCAGCGAGTCTAATCCCACTCTCCTGCTGACTCCCTGCACTCTTTAATATCCCACCCAGTCTAATCACACTCTCCTGCTCACTCCCTGGAGTCTTTAATATCCCACCCAGTCTAACCCCACTCTGCCCCACACCCCTCACACGCGCTAATATCCCAGCCAGTCTAATCCCAATCTCCTGCTCACTCACTGCACTCTTTAATATCCGACGCAGTGTAATCCCACTCTCCCCCTCATTCCTGCACTCCATAATATCCCACCCAGTCTAATCCCACTCTCCCGCCCAATCCTTGCACCCTTTAATATCCCACCCAGTCTAAACCCACTCTCTCCCTCACTCCCTGCACTCTTCAATATCCCACCCAGTCTAATCCCAATCTATCCCTCACTCCCTGCACTCTTTAATATCCCATCCAGTCTAATCCCACTCTCCTGCGCTCTCCCTGCACTCATTAATATCCCACCCAGTCTAATCCCACTCTCTCGCTCACTCCCTGCACTCTTTAATATCCCACCCAATCTAATCCCACTCTACCCATAACTCCCCGCAATCCTTAATATTCCACCCGGTCTAATCCCTCTCTCCCCGTCACTCCCTGCACACTTTAATATACCACCTAGTGTAATCCCACTCTCCTCCTCACTCCCCGCACCCTTTAATATCCCACCCAGTCTTACCCCACACACCTGCTCACTCCCTGGACTCTTTAATACCCCACCCAATCTAATCCCACTCTTCCGCACACTCCCTGCACTCTTTAATATCCCTCCCAGTCTAATCCAACTCTCCCCGTCACTCCCTGCATTCTTTAATATCCCACCCAGTCTAATCCCACTCTCCCCCTTACTCCCTGCACTCTTTAATATCCCACCCAGTATATCCCACTCTCCCCCTCACTCCCCGCACCCTTTAATATCCCAGCCTGTCTAATCCCACTCTCCCCCTCACTCCCCGCACCCTTTAATATCCCACCCATTCTAATCCCACTCTCGCACTAACTTCCTGCATTATTTAATATCCCACCCAGTCTAATCCCACTATCCTGCTCAATCCCTGCACTCTTTAATATCCCATCCAGTCTAATCCCACTCTCCTGCGCACTCCCTGCACTCTTTAATATTCCACCCAGTCTAATCCCACTCTCCCACTCACTCCCAGAATTTTTTAATATTCCACCCAGTCTAATCCCACTCTCCCCCTCACTCCCTGCACTCTTTAATATCACACCCAGTCTAATCCCACTCTGCCCCAAACCCCTCACACGCTCTAATATGCCACCCAATCTAATCCCACTCTCCTGCTCACTCCCTGCACTCTTTAATATCCCACCCAGTCTAATCCCACTATACTGCTCAATCCCTGCACTCTTTAATATCCCACCCAGTCTAATCCCACTATCCTGCTCAATCCCTGCACTCTTTAATATCACACCCAGTCTAATCCCACTCTGCCCCAAACCCCTCACACGCTCTAATATGCCACCCAATCTAATCCCACTCTCCTGCTCACTCCCTGCACTCTTTAATATCCCACCCAGTCTAATCCCACTATCCTGCTCGATCCCTGCACTCTTTAATATCCCACCCAGTCTAATCAGACTCTGCCCCACACCCCTCACACGCTCTGATATCCCACCCAGTCTAATACACTCTGCCCCACACCCCTCCCAACCTTTAACATCACACCCAGTCTAATTCCACTCTCCCGCTCACTCCCTGCACCCTTTAATATCCCACCCAATCTATTCCCACTCTACCCCTAACTCCCTGCACTCTTTAATATTCCACCCAGTCTAATCCCACTCTCCCCGTCACTCCCTGCACCCTTTGATATCCCACCCAGTCTAATCCCACTGTCCCCCTCACTCCCCGCACCCTTTAATATCCGACGCAGTGTAATCCCACTCTCCCCCTCACTCTCTGCACCCTTTAATATCCCACCCAGTCTAATCCCACTCCAACGCTCACTCCCTGGACTCTTTAATATCCTACCCAGTCTAACCCCACAACCCCGCTCACTCCCTGGACTCTTTACTACCCCACGCAGTCTAACCCCACTCACCCCCTCACTCCCTGCACTATTTAATATCCCACCCAGTCTAACCCCACACCCCCGCTCACTCCCTGGACTCTTTAATATCCCACCCAGTCTAATCCCACTCTCCCACTCACTCCCTGCACTCTTTAATATCCCACCCAGTCTAATGCCACTATCCTGCTCAATCCCTGCACTCTTTAATATCCCACCCAGTCTAATCCCACTCTGTCCCACACCCCTCACACGCTCTAATATGCCACCCGGTCTAATCCCACTCTCCTGCTCACTCCCTGCACTCTTTAATATCCCACCCAGTCAAATCCCACTGTCCTGCTCAATCCCTACACTCTTTAATATCCCACCCAGTCTAATCGCACTCTGCCCCACAACCCTCACACGCTCTAATATCCCACCCAGTCTAATCCCCCTCTGCCCCACACCCCTCCCACCCTTTAACATCCCACCCAGTCTAATTCCACTCTTCCGCTCACTCCCTGCACTCTTTAATATCCCACCCAGTCTAATTCCACTCTCCCGCTCACTCCCTGCACTCTTTAATATCCCACCCAGTCTAAACGCACTCTCCCCCTCACTCCCTGTGTTATTTAATATCCCACACAGTCTAATCCCACTCTCCCACTTACTCCCTGCACTCTTTAATATCCCACCCAGTCTAATCCCACTCTCTCACTCACTCCCTGCACCCTTTAATATCCCACCCAAACTAATCCCACTCTCCCCCTCACTCCCCGCACCCTTTATTATCCCACCCAGTCTAATGCCACTCTCCCGCTCACTCCCTGCACTCTTTAATACTCCACCCAATCTAATCCCACTATTCCGCACACTCCCTGGACTCTTGAATACCCCACCCAATCTAACCCCACTCTTCCGCACACTCCCTGGACTCTTTAATACCCCACCCAATCTAATCCCACTCTTCCGCACACTCCCCGCACTCTTTAATTACCCACCCAGTCTAATCCCACTCTCGCACTCACTCCCGGCATTATTTAATATCCCACCCAGTGTAAACCCACTCTGCCGCTCACTCCCTGCACTCTTTAATATCCCACCCAGTCTAATCCCACTCTCCCCCTCACTCCTCGCACCATTTAATATCCCACCAGGTCTAATCCCACTCTTGCACTCACTCCCGGCATTATTTAATATCCCACCCAGTGTAAACCCACTCTGCCGCTCACTCCCTGCACTCTTTAATATCCCACCCAGTCTAATCCCACTCTCCCCCTCACTCCTCGCACCATTTAATATCCCACCCAGTCTAATCCCACTCTGCCGCTCACTCCCTGCACTCTTTAATATCCCACCCAGTCCAATCCCACTCTCCCCCTCACTCCTCGCACCATTTAATTTCCCACCCAATCTAATCCCTCTCTCCCCCTCGCTTCCCGCGCCCTTTAATATCCCACCCAGTCTAATCCCACTCCAACGCTCACTCCCTGGACTCTTTAATATCCCACCAAGTCTAACCCCACACCCCCGCTCACTCCCTGGACTCTTTAATACCCCACCCAATCTAATCCCACTCTTCCGCAAACTCCCTGCACTCTTTAATTACGCACCCAGTCTAATCCCACTCTCACACTCACTCCCTGTTTCTATAATATCCCACCCAGTCTAATCCCACTCACCTGCTGACTCCCTCACTCCCCGCACCCTTTAATATCCCACCAAGTCTAATCCCACACTCCGCCTCATTCCCTGCACTCTTTAATATCCCACCCAGTCTAACCCCACACCCCCGCTCACTCCCTGCATTCTTTAATATCCCACCCAGTCTAATCCGACTCTCCCCCTCACTCCCTGGACTCATTAATATCCCACCCAGTCTAACCCCACACCCCCGCTCACTCCCTGGACTCTTTAATACCCTACCCAATCTAATCCCACTCTTCCGCACACTCCCTGCACTCTTTAATTACCCACCCAGTCTAATCCCACTCTCCTCCTCACTCCCTGCACTCTTTAATATCCCACCCAGTCTAATCCCACTCTCCTGCTCTCACCCTGCACTCTTTAATATCCCACCCAGTCTAACCCCACTATCCTGCTCAATCCCTGCACTCTTTAATATCACACCCAGTCTAATCCCACTCTGCCCCACACCCATCACACGCTCTAATATGCCACCCAATCTAATCCCACTCTCCTGCTCACTCCCTGCACTCTTTAATATCCCACCCAATCTAATCCCACTATCCTGCTCAATCCCTGCACTCTTTAATATCCCACCCAGTCTAATCACACTCTGCCCCACACCCCTCACACGCTCTGATATCCCACCCAGTCTAATCCCACTCTGCCCCATACCCCTTGCAACCTTTAACATCACACCCAGTCTAAATCCACTCTCCCGCTCACTCGCTGCACCCTTTAATATCCCACCCAATCTAATCCCACTCTACCCCTTACTCCCTGCACTCTTTAATATTCCACCCAGTCTAATCCCACTCTCCCCGTCACTCCCTGCACCCTTTAATATCCCACCCAGTCTAATCCCACTCTCCCCCTCACTCCCCGCACCCGTTAATATGCGACGCAGTGTAATCCCACTCTCCCCCTCACTCCCCGCATCCTTTAATATCCTACCCAGTCTAACCCCACACCTCCGCTCACTCCCTGGACTCTTTAATACCCCACCCAATCTAATCCCACTCTTCCGCTCACTCCCTGCACTCTTTAATTACCCCCCCAGTCTAATCCCACTCTTCCACACACTCCCGGCTATCTTTAATTATCCACCCAGTCTAATCCCACTCTCCCCCTCACTCCCTGAACTCTTTAATATCCCACCCAGTCTAATCCCACTCACCCCCTCACTCCCTGCACTATTTAATATCCCACCCAGTCTAATCCCACTCTCCCCCTCACTCCCTGAACTCTTTAATATCCCACCCAGTCTTATCCCACTCACCCCCTCACTCCCTGCACTATTTAATATCCCACCCAGTCTAATCCCACTCTCCCGCTCACACCCTGCACTCTTTAATATCCCACCCAGTCTAATCCCACTCCTGCTCTCGCCCTGCACTCTTTAATATCCCACCCAGTCTAATCCCACTATCCTGCTCAATCCCTGCACTCTTTAATATCCCACCCAGTCTAATCCCACTATCCTGCTCAATCCCTGCACTCTTTAATATCCCACTCAGTCTAATCCCACACTGTCCCACACCCCTCACACGCTCTAATATGCCACCCAGTCTAATCCCACTCTCCTGCTCACTCCCTGCACTCTTTAATATCCCACCCAGTCTAATCCCACTCTCCTGCTCACTCCCTGCACTCGTTAATATCCCACCCAGTCTAATCCCACTCTCCTGCTCACTCCCTGCACTCGTTAATATCCCACCCAGTCTAATCCCACTATCCTGCTCAATCCCTACACTCTTTAATATCCCACCCAGTCTAATCCCACTCTGCCCCACACCCCTCACACGCTCTAATATCCCACCCAGTCTAATCACCCTCTGCCCCACACCCCTCCCACCCTTTAACATCCCACCCAGTCTAATTCCACTCTCCCGCTCACTCCCTGCACTCTTTAATATCCCACCCAGTCTAATCCCACTCTCCCCCTCACTCCCTGCGTTATTTAATATCCCACCCAGTCTAATCCCCCTCTACCCCACACCCCTCCCACCCTTTAACATCCCACCCAGTCTAATTCCACTCTTCCGCTCACTCCCTGCACTCTTTAATATCCCACCCAGTCTAATTCCACTCTCCCGCTCACTCCTGGCAGTCTTTAATATCCCACCCAGTCTAATCCCACTCTCCCACTTACTCCCTGCACTCTTTAATATCCCACCCAGTCTAATCCCACTCTCTTGCTCACTCCCTGCACCCTTTAATATCCCACCCAATCTAATCCCACTCTCCCTCTCACTCCCCGCACCCTTTATTATCCCACCCAGTCTAATGCCACTCTCCCGCTCACTCCCTGCACTCTTTAATACCCCACCCAATCTAATCCCACTATTCCGCATACTCCCTGGACTCTTTAAAACCCCACCCAATCTAATCCCACTCTTCCGCACACTCCCTGGACTCTTTAATACCCCACCCAATCTAATCCCACTCTTCCGCACACTCCCTGCACTCTTTAATTACCCACCCAGTCTAATCCCACTCTCGCACTCACTCCCGGCATTATTTGATATCCCACCCAGTCTAATGCCACTCCTGCTCTCGCCCTGCACTCTTTAATATCCCACTCAGTCTAATCCCACTCTCCCCCTCACTCCCCGCACCATTTAATATCCCACCCAGTCTAATCCCACTCTCCCCCTCGCTCCCCGCACCATTTAATATCCCACCCAGTCTAATCCCACTCCAACGCTCACTCCCTGGACTCTTTAATACCCCGCCCAATCTAATCCCACTCTTCTGCAACTCCCTGCACTATTTAATTAAGCACCCAGTCTAATCCCACTCTCACACTCACTCCCTGTTTCTTTAATATCCCACCCAGTCTAATCCCACTCACCTGCTGACTCCCTCACTCCCCGCACCCTTTAATATCCCACCAAGTCTAATCCCACACTCCGCCTCATTCCCTGCACTCTTTAATATCCCACCCAGTCTAACCCCACACCCCCGCTCACTCCCTGCATTCTTTAATATCCCACCCAGTCTAATCCGACTCTCCCCCTCACTCCCTGGACTCATTAATATCCCACCCAGTCTAACCCCACACCCCCGCTCACTCCCTGGACTCTTTAATACCCTACCCAATCTAATCCCACTCTTCCGCTCACTCCCTGCACTCTTTAATAACCCACCCAGTCTAATGCCACTCTCCTGCTCTCACCCTGCACTCTTTAATATCCCAGCCAGTCTAATGCCACTCTCCTGCTCTCACCCTGCACTCTTTAATATCCCACCCAGTCTAATCCTACTCTGCCCCACACCCCTCACACGCACTAATATGCCACCCAATCTAATCCCACTCTCCTGCTCTCGCACTGCACTCCTTAATATACCACCCAATCTAATCCCACTATCCTGCTCAATCCCTGCACTCTTTAATATCCCACCCAGTCTAATCACACTCTGCCCCACACCCCTCACACGCTCTGATATCCCACCCAGTCTAATACCACTCTGCCCCACACCCCTCCCAACCTTTAACATCACACCCAGTCTAATCCCACTCTCCCCCTCACTCCCCGCACCCTTTAATATCCGACGCAGTGTAATCCCACTCTCCCCCTCACTCCCTGCACTCTTTAATATCCCACCCAGTCTAATCCCACTCTCCTGCTCACTCCCTGCACTCCTTAATATCCCACCCAGTCTTATCCCACTCTCCTGCTCACTCCCTGCACTGTTCAATATCCCACCCAGTCTAATCCCACTCCAACGCTCACTCCCTGGAATCTTTAATATCCCACCCAGTCTAACCCCACACACCCGCTCACTCCCTGGACTCTTTAATACCTCACCCAATCTAATCCCACTCTTCCGCACACTCCCTGCACTCTTTAATTACTCATCCAGTCTAATCCCACTCTCCCCGTCACTCCCTGCATTCTTTAATATCCCACCCAGTCTTATCCCACTCTACCACTCACTCCCTGCACTCTTTAATATCCCACCCAGTCTAATCCCTCTCTCCTGCTCACTCCCTGCACTCTTTAATATCCCACCGTGTCTAACCCCACACCCCCGCTCACTCCCTGCACTCATTAATATCCCACCCAATCTAATCCCACACTTCCGCGCACTCCCTGCACTCTTTAATTACCCACCCAGTCTAATCCCACTCTCCCACTCACTCCCTGCATTCTTTAATATCCCACCCAGTCTAATCCCACTCTCCACCTCACTCCCTGCACTCTTTAATGTCCCTCCCAGTCTAATGCCCCTCTCCTGCTCTTGCCCTGCACTCTTTAATATCCCACCCAGTCTAATCCCACTCTGCTCCACACCCCTCACACGCTCTAATATCCCACCCAGTCAAATCCCACTCTCCTGCTCACTCCCCGCACTCTTTAATATCCCACCCAATCTAATCCCACTCTCCCCCTCACTCCCTGCAGTCTTTAATATCCCTCCCCGTCTAATCCCACTCTCCTGCTCACTCCCCGCACTCTTTAATATCGCACCCAGTCTAATCCCACTCACCCGCTCACTCCATGCAATCTTTAAAATCCCATCTAGTCTAAATCCACTTTCCTGCTCACTCCCTGCACTCTCTAATATTGCACCAATTCTAAACCCACTCTTCCGCTAACCCCCTGTGCACTTTAATATCCCACCCAGTCTAATCCCACTCTCCAGCTCACTCCCCGCACCCTTTAATATCCCACACAGTCTAATCCCACTCTCCAGCTCACTCCCCGCACCCTTTAATATCCGACGCAGCGTAATCTCACTCTCCACCTCACTCCCTGCACTCCTTAATATCCCACCCAGTCTAATCCCACTCTCCTGCTCACTCCCTGTAATCTTTAATATCCCATCCAGTCTAACCCCACTCTGCCCCACACCCCTCGCACCGTTTAGTATCCCACCCAGTCTAACCCCACTCTCCTGCTCACTCCCTGCACTCTTTAATATCTAATCTAGTCTAATCCCACTTTCCTGCTCACTCCCTGCACTCTCTAATATCGCACCAATTCTAAACCCACTCTTCCCCTAACCCCCTGTGCACTTTAATATCCCACTCAGTATAATCCCACTCTCCAGCTCACTGCCCGCACCCTTTAATATCCCACCCAGTCTAACCCCACTCTCCCGCTCACTCCCTCCACTCTTTAATATCCCTCCCCGTCTAATCCCACACTCCCGCTCACACCCTACGCACTTAATATCCCACCCAGTCTAACCCCTCTCTCCCCCTCACTCCCTGCACTCTTTAATATCCCACCCAGTCTAATCCCAATCTCCCCCTGACCGCCTGCACTCTCTAATATTCCATCCAGTCTAATCCCACTCTCCTGCCCCCTTGCCCTGCACTCTCTTATAACCCCCCAATTCTAACCCCACTCTACCGCTCACTCCCCGCACTCTTTAATATCCCACCAGGTCTAATCTCACTTTCCCCCTCACTCCCTGCACTCTTTAATATCGCACCCAATCTAATCCCACTGCACCGCTCACTCCCTGCACTCTTTCATATTGCACCCAATATAATCCCACTCTACAGCTAACTCCCCGCACTCTTAAATATTCCACCCAGTCTATTCCCACTCTCCTGCTCACTCCCTGCACTGTTTAATATTCCATCCAGTCTAATCCCACTCTCGCACTCACGCCCTGCACTCTATAATATCCCACCCAGTATAATCCCACTCCAACGCTCACTCCCTGGATACTTTATTATCCCACCCAGTTTAACCCCACACCCCCGCTCACTCCCTGGACTCTTTAATATCCCACCCAATCTAATCCCACTCTCCCACTCACTCCCTGCACTCTTTAATATCACACCCTGTCTAATCCCACTCTCCCACTCACTCCCTACAGTCTTTAATATCCCTCCCAGTCTAATCCCACTCTCCTCTCGCCCTGCACTCTTTAATATCCCACCCAGTCTAATCCCACTATCCTGCTCAATCCCTGCACTCTTTAATATCCCACCCAGTCTAATCCCACTCTCCCCCTCACTCCCCGCACCCTTCAATATCCCAGCCAGTCTAATCCCACTCTCCCCCTCACTCCCCGCACCCTTTAATATCTGACACAGTGCAATCTCACTCTCCCCCTCACTCCCTGCACTCCTTAATATCCCACCCAGTCTAATCCCACTCTCCTGCTCCCTCCCTGTAATCTTTAATATCCCATCCAGTCTAACCCCACTCTGCCCCACACCCCTCCCACCCTTTAGTATCCCACCCAGTCTAACCCCACTCTCCCGCTCACTCCATGTACTCTTTAATATCCCATCTAGTCTAATCCCACTTTCCTGCTCACTCCCTGCACTCTCTAATATCGCACCAATTCTAAACCCACTCTTCCCCTAACCCCTTGCGCACTTTAATATCCCACCCAGTCAAATCCCACTCTCCAGCTCACTCCCCGCACCCTTTAATATCCCGCACAGTCAAATCCCACTCTCCAGCTCACTCCCCGCACCCTTTAATATCCCACACAGTCTAATACCACTCTCCAGCACACTCTCTGCACTCTTTAATATCTCACCAAGTCTAACCCCTCCCTCCCCCTCACTCCCTGCACTCTTCAATATCCCACCCAGTCTAATCCCAATCTCCCCCTGACCGCCTGCACTCTCTAATTTTCCATCCAGTCTAATCCCACTCTCCTGCCCCCTTGCCCTGCACTCTCTTATAACCCCCCAATTCTAACCCCACTTTCCCTCTCACTCCCTGCACTCTTTAATATCCCACCCAGTCTAATCCCACTCTCCTGCTCACTCCCTGCACTCTTTAATATCCCACCCAGTCTATTGCCACTCTCTCGCTCACTCCCTGCACCCTTTAATATCCCGCCCAGTCTAATCCCACTCTACAGCTAACTCCCCGCACTCTTTAATATTCCACCCAGTCTAATCCCACTCTCCCCCTCACTCCCTGCACTCCTTAATATCCCACCCAGTCTATTCCCACTCTCCTGCTCACTCCCTGCACTCCTTCATATCCCACCCAGTCTAATCCTACTCTCCTGCTCACTCCCTGCACTGTTTAATATCCCACCCAGTCTAATCCCACTCCAACGCTCACTCCCTGGATTCTTTAATATCCCACCCAGTCAAACCCCACACACCTGCTCACTCCCTGGACTATTTAATACCCCATCCAATCTAATCCCACTCTTCTGCACATCCCTGCACTCTTTAATATCCCACCCAGTCTAATCCCACTCTCCCCCTCACTCCCTGCACTCTTTAATATCCCACCCAGTCTAACCCCACACCCCCGCTCACTCCCTGCATTCTTTAATATCCCACCCAGTCTAATCCCACTCTCTCCCTCACTCCCTGCACTCTTTAATATCCCACCCTGTCTAATCCCACTCTCCCACTCACTCCCTGCACTCTTTAATATCACACCCTGGCTAATCCCACTATCCTGCTCAATCCCTGCACTCTTTAATATCCCACCCAGTCTAATCCCACTCTCTCCCTCACTCGCCGCACACTTTAATATCCCACCCAGTCTAATCCCACTATCCTGCTCAATCCCTGCACTCTTTAATATCCCACCCAGTTTAATCCCACTCTGCCCCACACCCCTCACACGCTCTGATATCCCACCCAGTCTAATCCCACTCTCCCGCTCACTCCCTGCACTCTTTAATATCCCACCCAGTCTTAACCCACTCTTCCCCTCACTCCCTGCGTTATATAATATCCCACACAGTGTAATCCCACTCTCCTGCACACTCCCGGCAGTCTTTAATATCCCACCCAGTCTAATCCCACTCTCCCCCTCACTCCCTGCACTCTTTAATATCCCTCCCCGTCTAATCCCACTCTCCTGCTCACTCCCCGCACTCTTTAATATCCCACCCAGTCTAACCCCACACACCCGCTCACTCCCTGGACTCTTTAATACCTCACCCAATCTAATCCCACTCTTCCGCACACTCCCTGCACTCTTTAATTACTCATCCAGTCTAATCCCACTCTCCCCGTCACTCCCTGCATTCTTTAATATCCCACCCAGTCTTATCCCACTCTACCACTCACTCCCTGCACTCTTTAATATCCCACCCAGTCTAATCCCTCTCTCCTGCTCACTCCCTGCACTCTTTAATATCCCACCGTGTCTAACCCCACACCCCCGCTCACTCCCTGCACTCATTAATATCCCACCCAATCTAATCCCACACTTCCGCGCACTCCTGCACTCTTTAATTACCCACCCAGTCTAATCCCACTCTCCCACTCACTCCCTGCATTCTTTAATATCCCACCCAGTCTAATCCCACTCTCCACCTCACTCCCTGCACTCTTTAATGTCCCTCCCAGTCTAATGCCCCTCTCCTGCTCTTGCCCTGCACTCTTTAATATCCCACCCAGTCTAATCCCACTATCCTGCTCAATCCCTGCACTCTTTAATATCCCACCCAGTCTAATCCCACTCTCCCACTCACTCCCTGCACTCTTTAATATCGCTCCCAGTCTAATCCCACTATCCTGCTCAATCCCTGCACTCTTTAATATCCCACCCAGTCTAATCCCACTCTGCTCCACACCCCTCACACGCTCTAATATCCCACCCAGTCAAATCCCACTCTCCTGCTCACTCCCCGCACTCTTTAATATCCCACCCAATCTAATCCCACTCTCCCCCTCACACCCTGCACTCTTTAATATCCCTCCCCGTCTAATCCCACTCTCCTGCTCACTCCCCGCACTCTTTAATATCGCACCCAGTCTAATCCCACTCACCCGCTCACTCCATGCAATCTTTAAAATCCCATCTAGTCTAAATCCACTTTCCTGCTCACTCCCTGCACTCTCTAATATTACACCAATTCTAAACCCACTCTTCCGCTAACCCCCTGTGCACTTTAATATCCCACCCAGTCTAATCCCACTCTCCAGCTCACTCCCCGCACCCTTTAATATCCCACCCAGTCTAATCCCACTCTCCTGCTCACACCCTGCACTCTTTAATATCCCACCCCGTCTAATACCACTCTCCCGATCACTCCCCGCACCCTTTAATATCTGACGCAGCGTAATCTCACTCTCCACCTCACTCCCTGCACTCCTTAATATCACACCCAGTCTAATCCCACTCTCCTGCTCACTCCCTGTAATCTTTAATATCCCATGCAGTCTAACCCCACTCTGCCCCACACCCCTCGCACCGTTTAGTATCCCACCCAGTCTATTCCCACTCTCCTGCTCACTCCCTGCACTCTTTAATATCTAATCTAGTCTAATCCCACTTTCCTGCTCACTCCCTGCACTCTCTAATATCGCACCAATTCTAAACCCACTCTTCCCCTAACCCCCTGTGCACTTTAATATCCCATTCAGTATAATCCCACTCTCCAGCTCACTGCCCGCACCCTTTAATATCCCACCCAGTCTAACCCCACTCTCCCCCTCACTCCCTGCACTCTTTAATATCCCTCCCCGTCTAATCCCACTCTCCCGCTCACACCCTACGCACTTAATATCCCACCCATTCTAACCCCTCTCTCCCCCTCACTCCCTGCACTCTTTAATATCCCACCCAGTCTAATCCCAATCTCCCCCTGACCGCCTGCACTCTCTAATATTCCATCCAGTCTAATCCCACTCTCCTGCCCCCTTGCCCTGCACTCTCTTATAACCCCCCAATTCTAACCCCACTCTACCGCTCACTCCCCGCACTCTTTAATATCGCACCCAATATAATCCCACTCTACAGCTAACTCCCTGCACTCTTTAATATCCCACCCAGTCTAATCCCACTCTCCTGCTCACTCCCTGCACTCTATAATATCCCACCCAGTCTAATCCCACTCTCCTGCTCACTCCCTGCACTCTTTAATATTCCACCCAGTCTAATCCCACTCTCCCCCTCACTCCCTGCACTCCTTAATATCCCACCCAGTCTATTCCCACTCTCCTGCTCACTCCCTGCACTCTATAATATCCCACCCAGTCTAATCCCACTCTCCTGCTCACTCCCTGCACTCTATAATATCCCACCCAGTCTAATCCCACTCTCCTGCTCACTCCCTGCACTCTATAATATCCCACCCAGTATAATCCCACTCCAACGCTCACTCCCTGGATACTTTATTATCCCACCCAGTTTAACCCCACACCCCCGCTCACTCCCTGGACTCTTTAATATCCCACCCAATCTAATCCCACTCTTCCGTATACTCCCTGCACTCTTTAATATCACACCCTGTCTAATCCCACTCTCCCACTCACTCCCTACAGTCTTTAATATCCCTCCCAGTCTAATCCCACTCTCCTCTCGCCCTGCACTCTTTAATATCCCACCCAGTCTAATCCCACTCTCCCCCTCACTCCCCGCACCCTTTAATATCCCACCCAGTCTAATCTCACTCTCCCCCTCACTCCCTGCACTCCTTAATATCCCACCCAGTCTAATCCCACTCTGCCCCACACCCCTCCCACCCTTTAGTATCCCACCCTGTCTAACCCCACTCACCCGCTCACTCCCTGTACTCTTTAATATCCCATCCAGTCTAACCCCACTCTGCCCCACACCCCTCCCACCCTTTAGTATCCCACCCTGTCTAACCCCACTCACCCGCTCACTCCCTGTACTCTTTAATATCCCATCTAGTCTAATCCCACTTTCCTGCTCACTCCCTGCACTCTCTAATATCGCACCAATTCTAAACCCACTCTTCCCCTAACCCCCTGTGCACTTTAATATCCCACCCAGTCTAATCCCACTCTCCAGCTCACTCCCCGCACCCTTTAATATCCCACACAGTCTAATCCCACTCTCCAGCTCACTCCCCGCACCCTTTAATATCCCACCCAGTCTAACCCCACTCTCCCCCTCACTCCCTGCACTCGTTAATATCTCACCCAATCTAATCCCAATCTCCCCCTGACCGCCTGCACTCTCTAATTTTCCATCCAGTCTAATCCCACTCTCCTGCCCCCTTGCCCTGCACTCTCTTATAACCCCCCAATTCTAACCCCACTTTCCCTCTCACTCCCTGCACTCTTTAATATCGCACCCAATATAATCCCACTCTCTCGCTCACTCCCTGCACCCGTTAATATCCCACCCAGTCTAATCCCACTCTCCCACTCACTCCCTGCATTCTTTAACATCCCACCCAGTCTAATCCCACTATCCTGCTCAATCCCTGCACTCTTTAATATCCCACCCAGTCTAATCCCACTCTCTCCCTCACTCCCCACACACTTTAATATCCCACCCAGTTTAATCCAACTATCCTGCTCAAACCCTGCACTCTTTAATATCCCACTCAGTCTAATCCCACTCGGCCCCACACCCCTCACACGCTCTAATATCCCACCCAGTCTAATCCCACTCTCCCGCTCACTCCCTGCACTCTTTAATATTCCATCCAGTCTGAACCCACTCTCCCCCTCACTCCCTGCGTTATATATTATCCCACACAGTGTAATCCCACTCTCCTGCACAATCCCGGCAGTCGTTAATATCCCACCCAGTCTAATCCCACTCTCCCCCTCACTCCCTGCGTTATATATTATCCCACACAGTGTAATCCCACTCTCCTGCACAATCCCGGCAGTCGTTAATATCCCACCCAGTCTAATCCCACTCTCTCGCTCACTCCCAGCACCCTTTAATATCCCACCCAATCTAATCCCACTCTACCCCTAACTCCCCGCACTCTTTAATATCCCACCCAGTCTAACCCCACTATCCCCCTCACTCCCTACGCTCTTTAATATCCCTCCCCGTCTAATCCCACTCTCCCGCTCTCTCCCCGCACTCTTTAATATCCCACCCAGTCTAATCCCACTCTCCCCGTCACTCCCTGCACCCATTAATATCCCACCCAATCTAATCCCACTCTCCCCCTCACTCCCCGCACCCTTTAATATCTGACGCAGTGTAATCCCACTCTCCCCCTCATTCCCTGCACTCTTTAATATCCTACCCTGTCTAATCCCACTCTCCCACTCACTCCCTGCACTCTTTAATATCCCACCCAGTCTAATCCCACTCTCATTCTCTCACCTTGCACTCTTTAATATCCCACCCAGTCTAATCCCACTATCCTGCTCAATCCCTGCACTCTTTAATATCCCACCCAGTCTAATCCCACCCTGCCCCACACCCCTCACACGCTCTAATATCCCACCCAGTCTAAACCCACTCTCCCCCTCACTCCCTGCGTTATATAATATCCCACACAGTGTAATCCCACTCTCCTGCACACTCCCGGCAGTCTTTAATATCCCTCCCAGTCTAATCCCACTCTCCCCCTCACTCCCTGCACTCTTTAATATCCCACCCAGTCTAATCCCACTCTCTCGCTCACTCCCTGCACCCTTTAATATCCCACCCAATCTAATCCCGCTCTACCCCTAACTCCCCGCACTCTTTAATACCCCACCCAGTCTAATCCCACTCTCCCCGTCACTCCCTGCATCCTTTAATATCCCACCCAGTCTAATCCCACTCTTCCCCTCACTCCCCGCACCCTTTAATATCTGACGCAGTGTAATCCCACTCTCCTGCTCAATTCCTGCACTCTTTAATATCCCACCCTGTCTAATCCCACTCTCCTGCTCACTCCCTGTACTCTTTAATATCCCATCCAGTCTAACCCCACTCTGCCCCACACCCCTCCCACCCTTTAGTATCCCACCCAGTCTAACCCCACTCACCCGCTCACTCCATGCACTCTTTAATATCCCATCTAGTCTAATCCCACTTTGCTGCTCACTCCCTGCACTCTCTAATATCGCACCAATTCTAAACCCACTCTTCCCCTAACCCCCTGTGCACATTAATATCCCACCCAGTCTAATCCCACTCTCCAGCTCACTCCCCGCACCCTTTAATATCCCACACAGTCAAATCCCACTCTCCAGCTCACTCCCTGCACTCTTTAATATCCCACCCTGTCTAATCCCACTCTCCCCCTCACTCCCCGCTCCCTTTAATATCCCACCCAGTCTAATCTCACTCCATCGTCACTCCCTGCACCCTTTAATATCGCACCCAGTCTAATCCCACTCTCCCCCTCACTCCCCGCATCCTTTAATATCCGACGCAGTCTAATCCCACTCTCCCCCTCACTTCCTGCACTCCTTAATATCCCACCCAGTCTAATCCCACTCTCCCTCTCACTCCCTGCACTCCTTGATATCCCACCCTGTCTTATCCCACTCTCCAGCTCACTCCCCGCACCCTTTAATATCCCATCCAGTCTAACCCCACTCTCCCGCTCACTCCCTGCACTCTTTAATATCCCACCCTGTCTAATCCCACTCTCCCGCTCACACCCTACGCACTTAATATCCCACCCAGTCTAACCCCACTATCCCCCTCACTCCCCGCACCCTTTAATATCCCACACAGTCAAATCCCACTCTCCAGCTCACTCTCTGCACTCTTTAATATCCCACCCTGTCTAATCCCACTCTCATGTTCACACCCTACGCACTTAATATCCCACCCAGTCTAACCCCACTTTCCCCCTCACTCCCTGCGCTCTTTAATATCCCTCCCCGTCTAATCCCACTCTCCCGCTCTCTCCCCGCACTCTTTAATATCCCACCCAGTCTAATCCCACTCTCCCCGTCACTCCCTGCACCCATTAATATCCCACCCAATCTAATCCCACTCTCCCCCTCACTCCCCGCACCCTTTAATATCTGACGCAGTGTAATCCCACTCTATCCCTCATTCCCTGCACTCTTTAATATCCCTCCCAGTCTAATCCCACTCTCATTCTCTCACCCTGCACTCTTTAATATCCCACCCAGTCTAATCCCACTCTCCCACTCACTCCCTGCACTCTTTAATATCCCTCCCAGTCTAATCCCACTCTCATTCTCTCACCCTGCACTCTTTAATATCCCACCCAGTCTAATCCCACTATCCTGCTCAATCCCTGCACTCTTTAATATCCCACCCAGTCTAATCCCACCCTGCCCCACACCCCTCACACGCTCTAATATCCCACCCAGTCTAATCCCACTCTCCCCCTCACTCACTGTGTTATATAATATCCCACACAGTGTAATCCCACTCTCTCGCTCACTCCCTGCACCCTTTAATATCCCACCCAATCTAATCCCGCTCTACCCCTAACTCCCCGCACTCTTTAATACCCCACCCAGTCTAATCCCACTCTCCCCGTCACTCCCTGCATCCTTTAATATCCCACCCAGTCTAATCCGACTCTTCCCCTCACTCCCCGCACCCTTTAATATCTGACGCAGTGTAATCCCACTCTCCTGCTCACTTCCTGCACTCTTTAATATCCCATCCAGTCTAACCCCACTCTTCCCCACACCCCTCCCACCCTTTAGTATCCCACCCAGTCTAACCCCACTCACCCGCTCACTCCCTGCACTCTTTAATATCCCATCTAGTCTAATCCCACTTTGCTGCTCACTCCCTGCACTCTCTAATATTGCACCAATTCTAAACCCACTCTTCCCCTAACCCCCTGTGCACATTAATATCCCACCCAGTCTAATCCCACTCTCCAGCTCACTCCCCGCACCCTTTAATATCCCACACAGTCAAATCCCACTCTCCAGCTCACTCCCTGCACTCTTTAATATCCCACCCAGTCTAATCCCACTCTCCCCCTCACTCCCCGCACCCTTTAATATCCCACCCAGACTAATCCCACTCCATCGTCACTCCCTGCACCCTTTAATATCCCACCCAGTCTAATCCCACTCTCCCCCTCTCTCCCTGCATCCTTTAATATCCGACGCAGTCTAATCCCACTCTCCCCCTCACTTCCTGCACTCCTTAATATCCCACCCAGTCTAATCCCACCCTCCCCCTCACTCCCTGCACTCCTTGATATCCCACCCTGTCTTATCCCACTCTCCAGCTCACTCCCCGCACCCTTTAATATCCCACCCAGTCTAATCCGACTCCATCGTCACTCCCTGCACCCTTTAATATCCCACCCATGTCTAATCTCACTCTCCCCCTCTCTCCCCGCATCCTTTAATATCCGACGCAGTCTAATCCCACTCTCCCCCTCACTCCCTGCACTCTTTAATATCCCACCCAATCTAATCCCACTCTCCCCCCTCACTCCCCGCACCCTTTAATATCCAACGCAGTGTAATCCCACTCTCCTGCTCACTCCCTGTACTCTTTAATATCCCATCCAGTCTAACCCCACTCTGCCCCACACCCCTCCCACCCTTTAGTATCCCACCCTGTCTAACCCCACTCACCCGCTCACTCCCTGTACTCTTTAATATCCCATCTAGTCTAATTCCACTTTCCTGCTCACTCCCTGCACTCTCTAATATCGCACCAATTCTAAACCCACTCTTCCCCTAACCCCCTGTGCACTTTAATATCCCACCCAGTCTAATCCCACTCTCCAGCTCACTCCCCGCACCCTTTAATATCCCACACAGTCTAATCCCACTCTCCCGCTCACACCCTACGCACTTAATATCCCACCCAGTCTAACCCCACTATCCCCCTCACTCCCTGCGCTCTTTAATATCCCACCCAGTCTAATCCCACTCTCCCGCTCACTCCCGGCACTCTTTAATAACCCACCCAGTCTAATCCCACTCTCCCCCTCACTCCCCTCATCCTTTAATATCCCACCCAGTCTAATCCCACTCTCCCCCTCACTCCCTGCACTCCTTGATATCCCACCCAGTCTAATCCCACTCTCCAACTCACTCCCCGCACCCTTTAATATCCCACACAGTCAAATCCCACTCTCCCCCTCACTCCCTGCACTCTTTAATATCACACCCAGTCTAATCCCACTCCCCCGCTCACTCCCTGCACTCTTTAATATCTCACCCAGTCTAATCCCACTCTCCCCCTCACTCACCACACCCTTTAATATCCCACCCAGTCTAATCCCACTCTCCCCCCTCACTCCCTGCACCCTTTAATATCCGACGCAGTGTAATCCCACTCTCCTGCTCACTTCCTGCACTCTTTAATATCCCTCCCAGTCTAATCCCACTCTCCTGCTCACTCCCTGCACTCTTTAATATCCCACCCAGTCTAATCCCACTCTTCCCCTCACTCCCCGCACCCTTTAATATCCGACGCAGTGTAATCCCACTCTCCTGCTCACTTCCTGCACTCTTTAATATCCCACCCAGTCTAATCCCACTCTCCTGCTCACTCCCTGTACTCTTTAATATCCCATCCATTCTAACCCCACTCTTCCCCACACCCCTCCCACCCTTTAGTATCCCACCCAGTCTAATCCCACTCTCCTGCTCACTCCCTGTACTCTTTAATATCCCATCCAGTCTAACCCCACTCTGCCCCACACCCCTCCCACCCTTTAGTATCCCACCCAGTCTAACCCCACTCACCCGCTCACTTCATGCACTCTTTAATATCCCATCTAGTCTAATCCCACTGTCCTGCTCACTCCCTGCACTCTCTAATATCACACCAATTCTAAACCCACTCTTCCCCTAACCCCCTGTGCACTTTAATATCCCACCCAGTTTAATCCCACTCTCCAGCTCATTCCCCGCACCCTTTAATATCCCACACAGTCAAATCCCACTCTCCCCCTCACTCCCTGCACTTCTTGATATCCCACCCTGTCTAATCCCACTCTCCAGCTCACTCCCCGCACCCTTTAATATCCCAGCCAGTCTCATCCCACTCTCCTGCTCACTCCCCGCACTCTTTAACATGCCACCCTGTCTAATCCCACTCTCCCCCTCACTTGCCACACCCTTTCATATCCACCCAGTCTTTCCCCACTCACCCGCTCACACCCCACAAATTTTAGCATCACTTTTGATAACGTCCCTCATTGCAGAATTGGCAAGAAATTAAGAGCCCGTTGCACATTGGATCCAAAACTGGCTGAGAGGCAGGAAGCAGAGGGTGATGGCAGAGGGATGTTTCTGTGACTGGAAGTCTGTTTCCAGTGGGGTTCCGCAGGGCTCGGTGCTGGGTCCCTTGCTGTTTGTGGTGGACTTAAATGATTTGGATTTAAATGTAGGGGGTATGATCCAGAAGTTTGCGGATGACATGAAAATTGATAGGGTGGTAAATAGTGAGGAGGATAGCCGTAAACTGCAGGAGGATATCAATGGACTGGTCAGGCGGGCAGAGCAGTAGGAAATAGAATTCAACCCGGAAAGGTGTGAGGTAATGCACTTGGGGAGGGCTAACAAGGCAAGGGATTACACTATGAATGGGAGGACACTGGAAAGTACTGAAGAACAGAGGGACCTTGGTGTCCATATCCACAGATCCCTGAGGGTAGCAGAGCAGGTAGATAAGGTGGTTAAGAAGGCAAGTGGGATATTTGCCTGTATTAGCCGAGGCATAGAATACAAAAGTCGGGAGGTTATGCTGGAACTGTATAAAACACTGGTTAGGCCACAACTGGAGTACTGCGTGCCGTTCTGGTCACCACATTATAGGAAGAATGTGATTGCAGTGGAGAGGGTGCAGAGGAGGTTTACCAGGATGCTGCCTGGGCTGGAGGGTCTGAGGTATGAGGAAAGATTGGATAGGCTGGGGTTGTTTTCCTTGGAGCAGCTAAGATTGGGAGGGGACCTGATAGAGATGTATAAGATTATGAGGGGCATGGATAGGGTGGATAGGAAGGCACTTTTTCCATCAGTAGAGGGGTCAATAGCCAGAGAGCATAGGTTTAAGGTAAGAGACGGAAGTCTAAGAGGGGAGTTAAGGAGAAATTATTTCACCCAGAGGGTGGTGGGAGTCTGGAACTCACTGCCTGAAAGGGAGGTTGAGTCAGAAACTCTCATAACATTTAAAAAGCATAGCCTCCAGGGCTATGGGCCAAGCCCTGGAAAATGGGATTAATGTTGTCAGATCTTTGATGACTGTTGTGGACATGATGGGCCAAATAGCCTCCTTCAGTGCTATGAATATTCCACCCCAGTCTAATCCCACTCTCCCCCTCACTCCCCGTGCCTTTTAATATCCGACCCTGACTAATCTCACTCTCTCACTCACTCCCACCCCCCTTAATATCACAATATCTTTACAGTACAGAAGGAGGCCATAAGACCATAAGACCATAAGACATAGGAGCAGAAATTAGGCCATTCGGCCCATCGAGTCTGCTCCGACATTCAATCATGGCTGATAAGTTTCTCAACCCCATTCTCCCGCCTTCTCCCCGTAACCTTTGATCCCCTTACCAATCAAGAACCTATCTATCTCGGTCTTAAATACACTCAATGACCTGGCCTCCACAGCCTTCTGTGGCAATGAATTCCATAGATTCACCACTCTCTGGCTAAAGAAGTTTCTCCTCATCTCTGTTTAAAAGGTCTTACCTTTACTCTGAGGCTGTGCCCTCGGGTCCTAGTCTCTCCTACTAATGGAAACATCTTCCCCACGTCCACTCTATCCAGGCCTTTCAGTATTCTGTAAGTTTCAATCAGATCCCCCCTCATCCTTCTAAGCTCCATCGAGTATAGACCCAGAGTCCTCAAACGTTCCCCATATGTTAAGCCTTTCATTCCTGGGATCGTTCTCATGAACCTCCTCTGGACTCTCTTCAGGGCCAGCACATCCTTCCTGAGGTACGGGGCACAAAATTGCTCACAATATTCTAAATGTGGTCTGACCAGAGCCTTATAAAGCCTCAGCAGCACATCCCGGCTTTTATATTCTAGTCCTCTCGAAATAAATGCCAACATTGCATTTGCCTTCCTAACTACCGACTCAACCTGCAAGTTAACCTTAAGAGAATCCTGGACTAGGACTCCCAAGTCCCTTTGCACTCCAGATTTCTGAATTCTCTCCCCATTTAGAAAATAGTCTATGCCTCTATTCTTCCTACCAAAGTGCATGACCTCACACTTCCCCACGTTGTATTCCATCTGCCACTTCTTTGCCCATTCTCCTAACCTGTCCAAATCCTTCTGCAGCCTCCCTGACTCCTCAGCACTACCTGTCCCTCCACCTATCTTTGTATCATCTGCAAACTTAGCCAGGATGCCCTCAGTTCCTTCATCTAGATCATTAATGTATAAAGTGAAAAGCTGTGGTCCCAACACTGACCCCTGCGGAACTCCACCAGTCAACGGCCGCCATCCTGAGAAGGACCCCCTTATCCCCACTCTCTGCCTCCTGCCAGACAGCCAATCTTCTATCCAGTACCTTACCTCTAACACCATGGGCTCTTATCTTACTGAGCAGCCTCCTGTGTGGCACCTTGTTAAAGGCCTTCTGCAAGTAGATAACATCCATTGGTTCTCCTTTGTTTAACCTGCTCCTTTGTCTAACCTACCATGGCCATTTGGCCCATCAAGTTGCACTGACTCTCTGAAAGAGCATTCCACCTAGTCCCTCTCCCCTGCCTTATCCCCGTAACCTTGCACATTCTCTTTTTTCAGGTAGAGATCCAATTCCCTTTTGAATACCTTGATTAAACCTGCCTCCACTACCTTTTCAGGAAGTTTGTTCCAGATTTCAACCACCCTCTGGGTGAAAATGTATTTCCTCACATCTCTTTTTCTCCTTTTGCCAATGATTTTGAATCTGTGCCCTCTAGTTCATGTTGTTCTCTTGAGTGGGAATAGTTTCTCATTATTTACCCTGTACAAACCCCTCAGGATCTTGAATAACTCTATGAAGTCTCCTCTCAGCCACCTTTTCCCCAAGGAAAACAGTCCCAACCTCTCCAATTTATCCTCATAGCTACAGCTCTTCACCACGGGAATCAGTCTTGTGAATCTCCTCTGTACTCTCTCCAATGCCTTCACATCCTTCCTCAAGTATGGTGCCCAGAACTGGGCGTAGTACTCCACATGGGGTGTAATTAGTGTCTGATACAGTTTCAACATAACCTACTTCCTGTTGTGCTCAATGCCCCTATTATTAAAGCCTAAGATACTTAATGCTTTCTTAACTGCTCTCTCAACATGCCCTGGCATTTTCAAAGACCTATGTACATATACATCGAGGTCCCTCTGTTCCTGCACCTTCTTTAGACTCTTTCCCTTTATTTTATACTGTCTCACCATATCTTTCCTGCCAATATGAATCACCTCACACTTCCCTGCATTGAACTTCATCTGTCACTTGTCTGCCCAATCCACCAACATGTCTATATCTTTTGAAGTTCAAGACTATCCCCATTACAGTTCACAACATTTCCAATCTTCATATCATCTGCAAATTTTGAAATCATGCCCTGCACACAACAGTCTAAATCATTAATAAATATCAGGAAGAGAAGGGTCCCAACACTGACCCCTGAGGAACTCCACTACAAACCTTCCTCCAATCTGAAAAACAACCATTTATCTCTACTCTTTGTTTCCTGTCACTCAGCTAAATGCTTATCCAAATGCCTACTTCCCCTTTTATTCTATGAGCTAGAATTTTGTTCACAAGTCTGTTGTGTGGCACTGGATCAAATGCCTATTGAAAATATAAATACACCACATCAACAATGTTTCCTTTATCAACCTTCTCAGTTACCTCCTCAAAAAACTCCAGCAAGTAAGTTAAACGTGATTTTCCCTTGATGAATCCATGCTGGTTTTCCTTAATTATCCTGCACCTGCCTAAGTGATAATGATTTTATTCCCTACTGTAGTTTCCAGAAGTTTCCCTACCACTGAAGTCAAACTGACTGGTCTGTAGTTGCCGGCTTTATCCTTGCACACCTTTTTGAACACGGGTATAACATTTGCAGTTCTTCAATTCTGTGGCACCTCCTCTGTGTCTAAGGAAGACTGGAAGATTATCACTAGTGCCTCTACAGTTTCACTCTCATTTCCCTCAGTATCCTGGGATGGACCTCATCTGATCCTGGTACCTTATCTATTTTAAATGGGGAGTGAGTGGGAGAGTCTAATCCCACCCAGTCTAATCTCACTCCCGCAACCTTCAATATCCCACCCAGTGTAATCTCACTCTCCAAATCACTCCCCGCACACTTCAATATCCCACCCAGTCTAATCCCACTCTCCCCCTCAATCCCCACAACCTTTAATATCCCACCCAGACTAATCCCAATCTCCCCATCACTCCCCATACCTTTTATTATCCCACTCAATCTAAACCCAATCTCCCCATCGTTCCCCATACATTTTATTATCCAATTTAGTCTAATCCCACTCTCCCCATCATTCCCCATACCTTTTATTTTCCCACTCAATCTAAAACCACTCTCCCTATCACTCCCACGTGCTTTAATATGCCACTCAATCTAATCCCACTGTCCCCTCACTCCCTGTGCACTTTAATATCCCACTCAATCTAATCCCACTGTCCCCTCACTCCCTGCGCACTTCAATATCCCACTCAATCTAATCCCACTGTCCCCTCACTCCCTGTGCACTTTAATATACACTCAATCTAATCCCACTGTCCCCTCACTCCCTGTGCCCTTTAATATCACACTCAATCTAATCCCACAGTCTCCTCACTCCCTGTGCCATTTAATATCCCACTCAATCTAATCCCACTGTCTCCTCACTCCCTGTGCCCTTTAATATCCACTCAATCTAATCCCACTGTCCCCTCACTCCCTGTGCACTTCAATATCCCACTCAATCTAATCCCACTGTCTCCTCACTCCCTGTGCGCTTTAATATCCCACTCAATCTAATCCCACTGTCTCCTCACTCCCTGTGCCCTTTAATATCCCACTCAATCTAATCCCACTGTTCCCTCACTCCCTGTGCGCTTTAATATCCCACTCAATCTAATCCCACTGTCCCCTCACTCCCTGTGCCCTTTAATATCCCACTCAATCTAACCCCACTGTCCCCTCACTCCCTGTGCACTTTAATATCCACTCAATCTAATCCCACTGTCCCCTCACTCCCTGTGCACTTTAATATCCACTCAATCTAATCCCACTGTCTCCTCACTCCCTGTGCACTTTAATATCCCACTCAATCTAATCCCACTGTCCCCTCACTCCCTGCGCACTTTAATATCCATTCAATCTAATCCCAGTGTCCCCTCACTCCCTGTGCACTTTAATATCCACTCAATCTAATCCCACTGTCTCCTCACTCCCTGTGCACTTTAATATCCACTCAATCTAATCCCACTGTCTCCTCACTCCCTGTGCACTTTAATATCCCACTCAATCTAATCCCACTGTCCCCTCACTCCCTGTGCACTTTAATATCCACTCAATCTAATCCCACTGTCTCCTCACTCCCTGTGCGCTTTAATATCCCACTCAATCTAATCCCACTGTCCCCTCTCTCCCTGTGCACTTTAATATCCCACTCAATCTAATCCCACTGTCCCCTCACTCCCTGTGCACTTTAATATCCACTCAATCTAATCCCACTGTCTCCTCACTCCCTGTGCGCTTTAATATCCCACTCAATCTAATCCCACTGTCCCCTCTCTCCCTGTGCGCTTTAATATCCCACTCAATCTAATCCCACTGTCTCCTCACTCCCTATGCGCTTTAATATCCCACTCAATCTAATCCCACTGTCCCCTCACTCCCTGTGCCCTTTAATATCCACTCAATCTAATCCCACTGTCTCCTCACTCCCTGTGCGCTTTAATATCCACTCAATCTAATCCCACTGTCTCCTCACTCCCTGTGCACTTTAATATCCACTCAATCTAATCCCACTGTCCCCTCACTCCCTGTGCGCTTTAATATCCACTCAATCTAATCCCACTGTCTCCTCACTCCCTGTGCGCTTTAATATTCCACTCAATCTAATCCCACTGTCCCCTCACTCCCTGTGCGCTTTAATATCCACTCAATCTAATCCCACTGTCTCCTCACTCCCTGTGGGCTTTAATATCCACTCAATCTAATCCCACTGTCTCCTCACTCCCTGTGCGCTTTAATATGAACTCAATCTAATTCCACTGTCTCCTCACTCCCTGTGCTCTTTAATATCCCACTCAATCTAATCCCACTGTCTCCTCACTCCCTGTGCACTTTAATATCCCACTCAATCTAATACCACTGTCCCCTCACTCCCTGTGCGCTTTAATATCCACTCAATCTAATCCCACTGTCTCCTCACTCCCTGTGCGCTTTAATATCCACTCAATCTAATCCCACTGTCTCCTCACTCCCTGTGCGCTTTAATATCCCATTCAATCTAATCCCTATGTCCCCTCACTCCCTGTGCGCTTTAAAATCCCACTCAATCTAATCCCACTGTCTCCTCACTCCCTGTGCTCTTTAATATCCCACTCAATCTAATCCCACTGTCCCCTCACTCCCTGTGCGCTTTAATATCCCACTCAACCTAATCCCACTGTCTCCTCACTCCCTGTGCGCTTTAATATCCACTAAATCTAATCCCACTGTCTCCTCACTCCCTGTGCACTTTAATATCCCACTCAATCTAATCCCACTTTCTCCTCACTCCCTGTGCACTTTAATACCCACTCAATCTAATCCCACTGTTCCCTCACTCCCTGTGCGCTTTAATATCCCATTCAATCTAATCCCACTGTCCCCTCACTCCCTGTGCACTTTAATATCCCACTCAATCTAATCCCACTGTCTCCTCACTCCCTGTGCACTTTAATATCCCACTCAATCTATTCCCACTGTCTCCTCACTCCCTGTGCACTTTAATATCCCACTCAATCTAATCCCACTTTCTCCTCACTCCCTGTGCACTTTAATACCCACTCAATCTAATCCCACTGTTCCCTCACTCCCTGTGCGCTTTAATATCCCACTCAATCTAATCCCACTGTCCCCTCACTCCCTGTGCACTTTAATATCCCACTCAATCTAATCCCACTGTCTCCTCACTCCCTGTGCACTTTAATATCCCACTCAATCTATTCCCTCTGTCTCCTCACTCCCTGTGCACTTTAATATCCCACTCAATCTAATCCAACTGTCCCCTCACTCCCTGTGCGCTTTAATATCCCGCTCAATCTAATCCCACTGTCTCCTCAGTCCCTGTGCCCTTTTATGTCCCACTCAATCTAATCCCACTGTCCCCTCACTCCCTGTGCGCTTTAATATCCCACTCAATCTAATCCCACTGTCTCCTCACTCCCTGTGCGCTTTAATATCCCACTCAATCTAATCCCACTGTCTCCTCTCTCCCTGTGCGCTTTAACATTTCCCTTTTTTGAGCTACACTCTAGTTCTATGTTTAAATAACTTTTGGAATAAATGACAGTGTGTTGGAGAATTCGACATTTTAGTCATCTTCTTTGTGATGAGATGATTCCTGTGCTTCCCGTTAATTCTGTTTGGGATTGTCTAAAATGTGTTGCCTTTTCATCTGTTTTGCACATGATAACAGTGATTGCTGCTCAAAATTACATTATTGCCTGGAAATCATTTATGGGGCCCTGAAGTGGTGAAAGGCACAATAGAAATGAAACTTTTTTCTTTCTTTTTCTCTTGTGATATCTCCCTGACCAGAAGAAACAACCTCTTACTGTTTACCATATCAGGGAATGAACTGAGTTTCCCTCATCCACACCTGAAATAGTGCCCGAACTCTGATGGGACCAAACCTTGGGGACAACAGTGAAACTAGACAAAAGGGTAGGATTTCAGCTCAACCCTCGAAATGTGTACTGAAATATTTATAAGCAATTGGATCGACAATCTGTAATTTCAATTTATAGCAAATGATCCTGATCAATTTTATTCCACAGATGACATTCCTCAGATCTCAGCAGCATTGTAACATAAAATGTACCTCTTAAGCATGCATTGCTTAAAGTATTTTCTATTTAAAAACTTAAGAACCAGGAGCTGGAGCAGACTAATTTGACCGTCAAGTCTGCTTTTTTAATTCTTTTATGGGGTGTGGGGGTCGCTGGCTGGGCCTGCATTTGTTGCCCATCCCTAATTGCCCTTGAGAAGGTGGTGGTGAGCTGCCTTCTTGAACCGCTGCAGTCCATGTGGTGTAGGTACACCCACAGTGCTGTTAGGAAGGGAGTTCCAGGATTTTGACCCAGCGACAGTGAAGGAACAGCGATATATTTCCAGGTCAGGATGGTGAGTGACTTGGAGGGAAACTTCCCATCTATCTGCTGCCCTTGTCCTTCTAGATGGTAGCAGTCATGTGTTTGACAGGCTCTGTCAAAGGAGCTTTGGTGAATTTCTGCAGTGCATTTTTGCAGTGCAATGGCACACACTGCTGTCACTGTGCGTCAGCGGTGGAGGGAGTGAATGTTTGTGGATGGGGTGCCAATCAAGTGGGGCTGCTTTCTCCTGGATGGTGTCGAGCTTCTCGAATGTTGTTGGAGCTGCACTCATCCAGGCAAGTGGAGAGTATTCCATTACACTCCTGGCTTGGGCATTGTAGATGGTGGACAGGCTTTGGGGAGTCAGGAGGTAAGTTACTCGCTGCAGGATTCCTAGTCTCTGACCTGCTCTTGTAGCCATAGTATTTATATGGCTAGGCCAGTTCAGTATCTGGTCAATGGTAATCTCCAGGATGTTGATAGTGAGGGACTCAGCGATAGTAATACCATGGCTGATCTGATCGTAGTCTTAACTCCACTTACTGACTGCCCTCCATAACCTTTGACTCTCTTGCAGATTTATTTTCATTCAGTAGATTTAGTCTTTGGTAACAATACCAAGAGTACGTTTAAAATCCTACATTCGTTCCAACTTTCTGATGGACGAAATCCTCACTGACAACTGTCATGGTCGTGTCACACACTTTCTGTCAATTTGCCATGATAAATTCCAGTGATCCTATTTTGAATGGGAAATGCCTATGTAAACATGACATACTGTAATTGCACACACTGGGCAATGGAAGCACTATTGTGCTACAGTTTTCAGAAATACCACTTGCCCAGCCTCTATGCCCAAAAGAAGCCCATGTCTTGTTAACAATCATCCATTTGCCCCTCCCCTTTTGTAATTATTTTCCACTTGCTCGAGGTAGCTCAGAGAGGACAACACCACATATTCCCACAGGCTATTCCATTGTGATTGACAAGAAGTAAGGAACATGTTTGAGCAGTTTCACTCCATTTTCCTTCCAACTTCTCCCTCTTTATTTGGCTTTTGTTCTTTGGAAAGCAGAGTGTCTCTGAGTACCTTGCTATCTTTCCTTGCCTACATAAAGCCTACCAAAGATTAGGCCAGTCTGTTCACAATCTTGTCATATTTAATCCCAAGATGATTTGACAAGGCTCCACATGACTGGTCAGAAAAGTAAAAGCCCATGGGATATAGGGGAAGGTGGCGAGTTGGATCTAAAATTGGCTCAGCGACAGGGAACGAAAGGGTAATGGTTGATGGATGTTTGCATGAATGGAAAACAGTTTCCAGTGGTGTTCCAGAGGACTCAGCAAGGGGCCCTTGCTGTTTGTTGTATATATTAATGATTTGGACTTAAATGTGGGAGGCATGATTGGGAAATTTGCAGATGACACAAAAATTGTCCATGTAGTTGACAGTGGAGAGGATAGCTGTTGTCCCCAGAATGATATCAATGGTTTGGTTGAGTGAGTGGAAAAATGGCAAATGGAATTCAATCCGGAGAAGTGTGGGGTAATGCAATTGGGGAGGGCAAACAAAGCTAGGATATTGGGAGGGTAGAGGAAGTGGGAGACCTTGGTGTGCATGTCCACAGGGTCCCTCAAGATGGCAGGACAGGTGGTAAAAAAAGTACATGGAATGCCTTCCTTTAATAAAAACAGAAACTGCTGGAGAAACTCAGCAGGTCTGACAGCATCTGTGGAGAGAGAAACAAAGTTAACGTTTCGAGTCGGTATGACTCTTCTTCAGAGTTTTCCTTTATTGGATGAGGTATGGAATGCAAAAGCAGGGGTGTAACGATGGAACTGTATAAAACGCTGGTTAAGCCACAGCTGGAATTTTGGCTCCAGTTTTGGTTCCCACATTACAGGGAGGATATAATTGCTCTGGAGAGAGTACAGGGGAGATCTACAAGAATGTTTGCAGGGCTTGAAAATTGCAGCTATAAAGAAAGATTGGATAGGCTGGGGTTGTTTTCCTTGGAACTGAGGAGGCTGAGGGGTGACCTGATTGAGGTGTACAGGATTATGAGGGGCCTAGGTAGAGTAGACAGGGATGCCCTGTTTCCCCCAGCAGAGAGGTCAATGACCAGGGGGCACAGGTTTAAGGTGGTCGGTAGAAGGATTAGAGGGGACATGAGGAAAAACTTCACCCACAGGGTGGTGGGTGTTTGGAATTCGCTGCCTGGTTTAGTAGTGGAGGCAGAAACCCTCAACTCATTTAAAAGGTACCTGGATCTGCACCTGAAGTGCTGTAACCTGCAAGGCTACAGGCCGGGTGCTGGAAGGTGGGGTTAAAATGGGCAGCTAGTTTTTAAACATTTTTTCTTTTTCAGCTGGTGCAGACACGACGGGCTGAATGGCCTCTTTCTATGCTGTAACTTTTCCGTGGTCCTATGGTTCTATGAGCTTCTCAGCTCAGATCTGTGCCATCCGTTACAAACTTGTATTAAGTTTCAAAAAGAGATAAATTTCCCAAACTGCCAATGGAAATAACCAAAGCACGGGGTTTCAGCTTTTAAGACTTTTTAGTTTAACAAACAAACAAACAAACAAAATCAACATAGATCAAGTATTAATTAACTTCAAACGAAAGAAAAAGGCAAGTTCCACATTAACTCAGGAAACCAGAATTTGCCTTACAAAGTTCTCTTCGTATATGTCACGCCACTGACAGATATGTAGCATTAAAGGGACAATCTCGAAATTCCTCCCAGCTCTCTAGCAGAGGTTTACCATTCCCTGCCAAGGAAACTTCCAGAGTCCTTCGATAACTGTTCTACTCCGCTTGAGTCTTCTGGATTCAATTATCGCCAGCAAGGCAGACCTTAACAAACCCCCCTGTCCCTCAGGTCACGACAGCCCTGATGATCCAAAGCTCTAGAGATTCTTGTATCTGACCCTTTTAAACAGTTTAGTCAGCTCTGGTAAAACTGTTTTCCCCACAGAGAGCCACGAAAGATGCTATAGAAATGCAAGTCTTTATTTCATTGAGTCTATCAAAGCGAAAACCCGCCCTCCCCTTGGTCTGGGGGGGTTGGAGAGAGAATGGGAGCATGGGCCAGCTTTGAGCATTTTGCATGTAGCAGACTGCTCAAGCAGATGACCAAGTACTCAATGAATTGTTCTAACCAATTTCCACATGAGTTCACCGTAAGATAGGGAAGTTTCTGTTCCTCCATGCTCCTATCCTGATTCAGTAGCAGCAGCACTCTCATTAAGTTATGGAAATCAGTCTCCTATAAAATTAAATGTCAGAATTAAGATAACACCATGTATATCACAATTATGCATTTCACAGTCATCCCTTGAACCATGCAAAATACTTGACGCTAATTGTCACTACTTGTATTTATTACTGTGGGCATTTGGTTCATTTTGGGAACAAAGAATTGCGGGGTAAGCATAAGACAAGGAGGAGGCCATTCAGCTTCTCGAGCCTGTCACAAAGGAACAGGAAGAAGCCTATTCAGTCCCTCAAGCATCTTACATAGGAACAAGCGCACCTGTAAATCATTCAGCCCTTCGAGCCTGTTACTTAGGAATAACAGGAAGCTGTCCAGCTCCTTGATCCTGCTGGATTGCAATAGGGTGCCACTCAGCCCTTTAAAGCTGTAAATGGGAAGAGGAAGATCCTTTCAGCTTCATGACCCTTCTCCACCATTCAATTCGATCAGGGACAATCTCAACTCCATTGACCCGCCTTACTCCATATCCCTTGATACTCTTAACTAACAAGCATCTCAGCTCCAATTTACCCCCAGCATCCACAGCTTCATGTGTGAGGGAGTTCCAGATGTCTGCAAGCTTTTGTGGAAAGATGTGCTTCCTGACATCATCCCTAAACAACAGTGAAATCGGAATGCTCCAGACACACCCCACCAGAGAAGATAGCTTCCCTGTACCTGACCTATACAACCCTTTTCACATTTTGAACACCTGAATCAGATCACCCACCTCCGACAACCTTCGAATCTGAAGGGAAAACAATTCAAGTTGTCCTTTGGTCGTTCAGAACATGAGCACTGCTGAAAAAAGAGACATGTCAAATCTTTTTCACTTGCACTCATCAGGACACTTCACAAGAATACCAATATGAGGGGAAAACAACAGTTTATACTGTAGTGCTGATTGGTTGGCAAGTGGGCTCTGATTGGTAGAAACGTTGCCGTGGAGAATGCACCAGTGATGGTGACTGACAGTTAACTGCCAAACATTGTTTAAAATTTAAACCAGGCAGTTTGACCCTGGTTGGTCAAGGCATTGCCCTGAGGAATGAGTCAGCGAATGGTTGTCCTTATACACCAATCACTGAAAGCAAACATGCAGGTGCAGCAAGCAGTTAAGAAGGCAAATGGTATGTTGGCCTTCATTGCGAGAGGACTTGAGTACAGGAGCAAGGATGTCTTACTGCAGGGGCCTGGTGAGACCACACCTGGAGTATTGTGTGTAGTTTAGGTCTCCTTACCTAAGAAAGGATATACTTGCCATAGAGGGAGTGCAGCGAAAGTTCACCAGACTGATTCCTGGGATGGCGGGATTGTCGTATGAGGAGAGATTGGGCTGACTGGGCCTGCATTCACTGGAGTTTAGAAGATTGAGAGGGGATCTCATTGAAACATATATATATTGAAATGTATAACATTCTGACAGGGCTGGACAGACTGGACAGACTGGATGCAAGGAAGATGTTTCCTGTGGCTGGGCGTTCTAGAACAAGGGGTCACAGTCTCAGGATATGAGGTAGGCCATTTAGGACTGAGATGAGGAGAAACTTCTTCACTCAGAGGGTGGTGAACCCGTGGAATTCTCTACCACAGAGGCTGTGGAGGCCAAGTCACTGAGCAGGAGTATGGCTTTGAGATAGAGAATCAGCCATGATCATGTTGAATGGCGGAGCAGGCTCGAAGGGCCGAATGACCTGCTCCTGCTCCTTTTTTCTATGTTTCTACGTTTCTTCACATACAGTATAAATTGTTGTTTTCCCCTTATATTGATATTCTTGTGAAGTGTCCTGTTGAGTGCAAGACAAAAAGCTTCGACATGTCTCTTTTTTCAGCAATACTCAAATAAAGTTGGAACATTTGTGCCGCACAAGTGCCAGGCAATGACCATCTCCAATTAGAGAGAATCCAACCATCTTCCCTTGATATTCAGTGTCATTACCATCACTGAATCCCCTACTATCAACATCCTGGGGGTTACCATTGACCAAAAACTTAACCGGATTAGCCATATAAATACTGTGGCTATAAGTGCAGGTCAGAGGCTGGGAATTTTACGGTGACTATCACAGTATCACAGTATCTTTACAGTGCAGAATGAAGCCATTTGGCCCATCAAGTCTGCACTGTCTCTCTGAAAGAGCATTCCACCCAGTCCCACTCCCCTGCCTTATCTCCGTAACCTTGCACATTCTCTCTATGCAGGCAGCAATCCAATTCCCTTTTGAATACCTCAATCGAACCTGCCTCCACCAACCATTCAGGAAGTTTGTCATAATCATAGTCATAGAGTTATACAGCACAAAAACAGGCCATTCGGCCCATCGTGTCCATGCTGGACATCAAGCCCCTACCTATTATAATCCCAGTTTCCAGCTCTTGGCCTGTAGCCCTGTATGCTATGGTGTTTCAAGTGCTCATCTAAACACTTCTTAAATGTTATTAGGGTTTCTGCATCTACCACCCCCTCAGGCAGTGTGTTCCAGATTCCAACCACCCTCTGGATGAAAAAATTTTTCCTCAAATTCCCTCTAAACCTCCTGCCCCTTACCTTAAATCTATGCCCCCTGGTTATTGAGGGGAAAAGTTTCTTCCTATCTACCTTATCTACACCCCTCATAATTTTGTATACCTCTATCAGGTCCCCCCTCAGCCTTCTCTGCTCCCAGGAAAACAACCCTAGCCTATCCAGTCTCTCTTCATAGCTGAAACACTTCAGCCCAGGCAACATCCTGGTGAATCTCCTCTGCACCTTCTCAAGTGCAATCACACCTTTCCTATAGTGTGGCACCCAGAACAGCACACAGTACTCCAGCTGTGGCCTAACTAGCATTTTATACAGCTCCATCATAACCTCCCTGCTCTTATATATGTTGGGACCACAACTTTTCACTTTATACATTAATGATCTAGATGAAGGAACTGAGGGCATCCTGGCTAAATTTGCAGATGATACAAAGATAGGTGGAGGGACAGATAGTATTGAGGAGGCGGGGAGGCTGCAGAAGGATTTGGACAGGTTTGGAGAATGGGCAAAGAAGTGGCAGATGGAATACATCGTGGGGAAGTGTGAGGTCATGCACTTTGGTAGGAAGAATAGAGGCATAGATTATTTTCTAAATGGGGAGAGAATTCAGAAATCTGGAGTGCAAAGAGACTTGGGAGTCCTAGTCCAGGATTCTCTTAAGGTTAACTTGCAGGTTGAGTCGGTAGTTAGGAAGGCAAATGCAATGTTGGCATTTATTTCGAGAGGACTAGAAAATAAAAGCAGGGATGTGCTGCTGAGGCTTTATAGGGCTCTGGTCAGACCACAGTTAGAATATTGTGAGCAATTTTGGGCCCCGTATCTCTTGAAGAATGTGCTGGCCCTGGAGACGGTCCAAAGGAGGTTCACGAGAATGATCCCAGGAATGAAAGGCTTAATGTATGAGGAATTTTTGAGGACTCTGGGTCTATACTCGATGGAGTTTAGGAGGATGAAGGGGGATCTGATTGAAACTTACAGAATACTGAAAGGCCTGGATAGAGTGGACATGGGGAAGATGTTTCCATTAGTAGGAGAGACTAGGGCCTGAGGGCACAGCCTCAGAGTAAAGGGAAGACCTTTTAGGACAGAGATGAGGAGAAACTTCTTTAGCCAGAGAGTGGTGAATCTATGGAATTCATTGCACAGAAGGCTGTGGAGGCCAGGTCATTGAGTGTATTTAAGACCGAGATAGATAGGTTCTTGATTGGTAAGGGGATCAAAGGTTACGGGGAGAAGGCGGGTTGAGAAACTTATCAGCCATGATTGAATGTCGGAGCAGACTCGATGGGCCGAATGGCCTAATTTCTGCTCCTATGTCTTATGGTCTTATGGTCTTATATTCTATGCCTTGGCTAATAAAGGCAAGTATCCCATATGCCTTCTTAACCATCTTATCTACCTGTGCTGCTGCCTTCAGGGATCTATGGACATGTACACCAAGGTCCCTCTGATCCTCTGTACTTCCTAGGGTCCTACCATTCATTGTGTATTCCCTTGCCATGTTAGCCCTCCCAAAATGCATCATCTCACGCTTCTCAGGATTAAATTCCATTTGCCACTGCTCTGCCCATCTAACCAGCCCATCTATATCGTCCTGTAATCTAAGGCTTTCCTCCTCACTATTTACGACACCACTAATTTTCATGTCATCTGTGAACTAACTGATCATACCTCCTATATTCACGTCTAAATATTAATGTACACTACAAACAGCAAGGGTCCCAGCACCGATCCCTGTGGCACACCACTCGTCACAGGCTTCCAATCGCAAAAACAACCTTTGACCATCACCCTCTGCCTCCTGCCACGAAGCCAATTTTTGACCCAATTTTCCAAATTGCCCTGGATCCCATGCCCTCATACCTTCTTGACCATTCTCCCATGTGGGATCTTGGCAAAAGCCTTACTGAAGTCCATGTAAACTACATCAACTGCACTACGCTCATCGACACCTCCTCACCTCCTCAAAAAAATTCAATCAAATTTGTTCCAGATTCCAACCATTCATTGGGTGAAAAAAATTTTCCTCGCATCACATTTACTCCTTTTGCCAATTATTTTGAATCTGTGCCCTCTAGTTCTTGATGTTCTCTTGAGTGGGAATAGTTTCTCAATATTTACCCTGTCCATGCCCCTCAGGATCTTGAATACCTCTATAAAGTCTACTCTCAGCCTTCCCTTCTCCAAGGAAAACAGTCCCAACCTCTCCAATTTATCCTCATAGCTACAGTTCTTCATACCAGGAATCATTCTTGTGAACCTCCTCTGTACTGTCTCCAATGCCTTCATATCCTTCCTCAAGTATGGTGCCCAGAACTGGACGCAGTCCTCCAGATGAGGCCCAACTAGTGTCTTATACAAGTTCAACATGACCTCCTTACTCTTGTACTCAATGCCCCTATTATTAAAGCCTAAGATATTATATACTTTATTAACTGCTCTCTGAACATGCCCTGCCCTCTTCAATGACCTATGTACGGATACACCGAGGTCCCTCTGTTCCTGCACCTCCTTTAGAGTCTCTCCCTTTATTTTGTACTGTCTCACCATATCTTTCCTGCCAAAACAAATCACCTCACACTTCCCTGCATTGAACTTCATCTGCCACTTGTCTGCCCAATCCACCAACATGTCTATGTCCTTTTGAAGTTCAAGACTATCCTCATCACAGTTGACAACATTTCCAATCTTTGTATCATCTGCAAATTTTGAAATCATGCCCTGCACGCCACACCCTAGGTCATCAATAACTCACCTCCTGACTCCCCAGAGTCTGTCCACATCTACAAGGCACAAGTCAGGAGTATGATGGAATATTCTCCACTTTCCCGGATAAGTGCAGCTCCAACAACATTCAAGAAGCTTGACACCATCCAGGACAAAGCAGCCCGCTTGATTGGCACCCCTTCCACAAACTCCCTCCCATCACCGACGCACAGCGGTAGCAGTGTGTGCACCATCTACAAGATGCACTGCAGCAACTCACCAAGGCTCCTCAGACAGCACCTTCTAAACCTGTGACCTCTGCCACTTAGAAGGACAAGGGCAGCAGATGCATGGGAACACCACCACATGGAAGCTCCACTCCAAGCCTGGGAGATGGTTGTGTAATGGTAAGGTAACTGGCCTAGTAATCCATAAACATAGAAACATTTTCCAGGGGCATGGGTTCAAATCCACCCCTCCCCCGCACAGCAGCTGGTGTAATTTAAATTCAAATTAATAAAAGAAATCTGGGATTGAAAGCTAAGTTTCAGTAATGGTGCCCAAGAAATTATCATTTTTTGTTGTAAAAACTCATCCAGTTCACTAATGCCCAGTTGGGAAGGAAATCTGCTATCCTTTCCCATTCTGGCCTGTACGTGACTCCCGACCCACAGCAAGGTGGCTGTCACTTAATTGCCCTTGAAATGGCAGAGCAAGCCACTCAGTTCAAGGTCAACAAGTGCTGGGGTTGCCAGTGATACTCACATCCCATGCAAGAATAAAGAAAAAAAATCCTGACTTGGAAATCTATCGCCGTTCCTTCACTGTCGCTGGGTGAAAATCCTGGAACTCCCTCCCTAACAGCACTGTGGCTGTACCTACACCACATGGACTGCAGCGGTTCAAGAAGGCAGCTCACCACCACCTTCTCAAGGGCAACTAGGGATGGGCAATAAATGTTGGCCCAGCCAGTGATGCCCACATCCCGTGAAAGAATAAAAGAAAGTTTATGTAGCCTGTCCTCATAATTTAGCCCTCTAAGTTCCTGTATCATTTGGGATGAAGATTCGGGGTGGTTATCTTATAAGGCACATTACAATTGGCTTGCTATCAAGTTAGATGCTTGACAAAGCAAATAGAGCACGGTCCATCAATGTCTGCATGGTAACTGAGATCAGTAAAGAGAGAGGATTTCGGATGGAGAGTCTAAACTGAGCAGTAATTAGACATGATTAACCATGTACGATGGCTTCAGGGTAAGTTACACAAGTCTCGCTGTGTCTTGGAGTTTAATGTGACCTTCTATGACTCATTGAGGATGTAATTGCTCCTTGTTGTTTGGATATTTCAGTTATTTCAAATATGATTATGTCTCCTGCCTTCCTAAATTCCCTCATCTAATGTCACATCACAGCTAACAAGAAGCTACAGATAACACTCTAATGAGTCTGCTGGATAAAATCAGGCAAAGAATTAAGGTAACACATTTGAAAAATATCCAAAATTCTTCTCAAGTACAGGCAGCTCAGGCTGCCCACAAAAATCTTCTTGTCGAACATTTGGTAATTGCTGTCAGATGAGTAAAGAAAGAACTCCTATTTGTACAAAGCCTTTCATGTCCTCGGGACATCCCAGAGAGAATCACAGATGATGAAATGCTCTTTGAAGTTTGAATTCGATATACCTTCCCTCCTTTTTGTCTTAGAAGGAAAATCTTGGTCCTTTTGTGCCCTGTCAGAAGCCTCAGCTGCTGAAAACACCCAGACTCAAGCGCCGTACAACCTTCGACAATCTGAAAGCTACAAAATGTGTTCAAAGATTACTGATGTGCGCCCTGAGTGGGCGAAACAGCAAGTTGAGTGACTGCATTTGAAGTTGCCAAAAAAAAAAGCACACTCTTGACAAACATGACATGGTGAGCGCCCAGTCGCCATTAAATTTGCCTCGGTGTGAAAGAGCAACCATCATCGCTGACCAAAAGATGGTATTTTTCACCGTCTGGCATTCAAAGGGACTCGGTCAGTTCTAACAATGCTGTGCAAAGCATGAAGCAATGTTCAACCAGCGCTGGCCATCAAACTGCAAACGCATTGTAATTGCAGTTCTGAATCAGCATGATTGTACCAGCAGAGGATATTAAGCAGTCAAAACTTACAGATCACTTTTCCCAGCAGATATCAATGATTCCTGTCTTATCACCAATGAAATGTCTCCACCTCCTCCTTCAGCCATCATGCCCTTAGAGGGTTTTGGTGACCATGGACCTCCTTTGGATTGGTCCATGATTACGCTTTGCAAAGTGCTGAAGTAGTTTTCCTTTGCCTTCTGCTGTATGGCTTATTAATGGTATGTTGATTATATTGTTAAGATACACATGTGAAGGGCATTGTTTAATTAAGTACTTTGAGCACATATAAATAGGGGACGTCTGGACACTGGGTCTGAGGGGAGAGCCATGAGACTGAAGAAAGTCAATAAACTCTCAGTAAAGAACAGCTCTGTGTCTTGGTTTTGACTTCACCAACTGGCTAGGATTCTATTAACATGGCTGACCAGGAAACTCTCCCACTCATACCACATGCCATTAGGCATACTGGAAGGATTTACAAGATGATAATCAACCTGTTTGACCATGTTATGAATGCACCTTATGTGGATATCAAGTCCTTAAGTAGAACTTCACAGAATCACAGAATTGTTACAGTGCAGAAGGAGGCCATTTGGCCCATCCTGTCTACACCGGCCCTCTGAATGAGCGTTTCACCTAGTGCCATTCCTCTGCCTTCTCCCCGTAACCCTGCACATTATTTCTTTTCAAATAATCATCTTATTCCCTATTAAATGCCTTGATTGAACCTGCGCCCACCACAGTTTCAGGCCCTAACTACTCGCTGTGTGAAAAAGTTTTTTCTCATATCGCTTTTGCTTCTTTTACCAATTATTTTAAATCTGTGCCTTCTGGTTCTCGATCCTTCTGGCCAATGGAAACAGTTTTCCCCTATCTACTCTGTCCAGGGCCCTCATGATTTTAATACCTCTGTCAAATCTCCTCTCAGCCTTCTCTTTTCCAAGGAAAACAATCTATAGTTCTCCAAACTATCTTCATAACTGAAGTTTCTCATCCCTGGAATCATTCTCGCAAACCTCTTCTACACTCTCTCCAATGCCTTCACATTCTTCCTAAAGTGTGGCGCCCAGAACTGTATGCAATATTCCAGCTGAGGTCTAACTAGCGTCTTATACAAGTTCAACATAACCTCCTTACTCTTGCACTCTATGCTCCTATTAATAAAGCCCAAGATACTGTCTGCTTTATTAACAGCGCTCTAAACCTATCCTGCCACCGTTAATGACTTATGCACATTTACACCGTCCCTCTGCTCCTGCACATCCTTTAGAGTTGTGCCCCTTATCTTATACTGTTTCTCCATGTTCTTCCTACCAAAATGTATTACCTCACATTTGTCCAAACTTCGTCTACCATCTCTCCGCCCATTCCACCAACTTGTCTCTGTCCTTTTGAAGCTCTACATTATCCTCCTTGTAGTTCACAATGTTTCCGTTTTGTATCATCCACAGATTTTGAAATTCTTCCCTGTACACCAAAGTCTAGATCATTAATATACATCAGGAAACACAAGGGTTTCAATACCGATCCCCGGGGAACTCCACTACAAACATTCCTCTGGCTCGAAAAACATTGTTATGAAAAGCCAATTACCTCCATGAATTACTTACGGGCATATTGAACTTTTTAAGGAAGATGTGTGTGTTTTTAAAGGAATACAAACAAGGACACTGAGAAAATCTGGAAAATTCCTGTGTGGGTTATACTGACAGACCTGACCTGAGAGAACATGGGGTGTCGCACCTAAAAACGTGTCATGGCCTTCTTCAAGCAGAGACACCTGAAAGGCAGGAAAGACAGAAAAGACACAAAAGACTGAACTTTAATCCCCATTGGTTGCAGAGATAAAAGACTGATTTGCATATCTCAGCAGTCACCCAAAAATACATCTCCTGTTGATTTATATCTCGGAATGTGTAAATAGTTCTGATGTGAATGCAAGACGACTATTTCCTTGCCTGGAATACACAGGGGCAAAAAAGGGTTAAAAAGCTAGTTGCAGAGTAGTGCAGTGGGTTGCGAGAGTGAAAGCACAAGAAGACCAACTAGTCACCCTACAGTTGCAGGTGAAGTCTCTCTCTCTCTCTCCCTCCCTCTGTTGCTGGAGGCAAGGCTTAGCAGAAGCCACAATCAAAAAGGAAATAGAACAGCCTCTTCAGCTACCCTGCAGAACCAAGTGTCTCTAAACCAACTGTGAAATGTCAAAGTCAGCTCTACTGGAATCACCCAACTTAACGGCCGCAAAGTACTGCCATCTACGCCTCCCAGACAAGCCAAAGACTGATTCGTATATTTTTAAAAACTTTTATTTAGACTCTTAACTTCTTATTTCTGATCTGAATGTTTGTATGTTGCGCTTTTATGATTTTTCTCTGGTTTTAGTAGCTAATAAACTACTCTTCCTTTGACTTAAGAAAGTCTGGTTAAATTGGCTCCTTCTAAAACATAAATGCATTTGAACTGGGAAAAGGTATCCATGGGAGGAAGGGGTCGCTTTTACATTTACCTTGTTGCGACCAACTGAGGGACTTGAATAAAGAAGGGGAGCCAGCTCATTCCTCCTTACCTGGTAGCATAATAAAATTGGGGTCCCATGTGGGGAGTTAACAAATTGGGGGACTTCGCCCAAGGGCCGGTTGTAACAACATCCATTGATCAATAGTCTTTGTTTCCTGTCACTCAGCCAATTTTGTATCCATGTTGCTCCTGTCCCTTTTATTCCATGAGCTGTAACTTTTCTCACAAGTCTGTTGTACGGCACTTGAACCCAGAACTTCTGGCCCAGAGGTAGGGACACTACCACTGCACCATAAGACCTCCCATGGATTGGCTACTGCAAAACAAAAAAAGAAAATTTCATACCTTGTCCAAAATACAGCAACCTGAACAATGCAGTACTCCTTCAGTACTGCACTAGGAATGTACATGCTCCAATCTCTGCCGTGAGACTTAAACCCATAACTTCTGACTCAAATGCAAGACTGCTCCGCATTGAGTGCTAGGAAGCGAGGTGAAAGGAGCAGGAAGCACCCAATTGCACAGTGGCACCTCTGCTCACAATTCTTACAATTTTGCAGTGATATACAAGGTGTAGATGAAGAAGAACCCTCTTCTATCAAAGGGCAATGTAAATAAAAAAGTTGTGCCCCAAGTCTTCATAACAAATAAGCAACTCATTCTTGACCGTACAGTTGCAATTGTGACATGTTGCCTTTCGGTTTAATGTGGGCGCTTGGTGACATAACAATTGGTGGCTCTCAGAGCCTAGAGCAGCAAATCCAAACACGGGAAGGAAACACTGACCAAGAACAGAAACTGAGGACTCACAATCTGCCACAACCAAAGAACTGATACAACTTTTGGGAATGTGTTAATGTGACTGCTGAACATTTACACATTTGAAAGGACCTCAGAACCATACGTTGTACCAGCACTTTAAGAACAACTGGAGTTGCAACTGATACAACCATCTTGATGAAACAAGTGGTGCACAGTGTTGTCAGGTTGGGAGGCTTCAGTTCGGGAGAAAGAGTCATCATGCCTCAGCCATGATGTCAATGCAATCCTCAACAATAGGCTCAGGAATTGCAAAGGCTTTGTTCATGAGTGAATGAAGTCGCAACGCGTTGCAAAGAAAATCTGTTCCCATTAGCTGCTGGTATGAGGACTTCAGATTTAAGGCTTTGGGCAAGAGATGCACACAGGGATGTGAGGGATATGTCTCTACGTAGCAAGCAGTCACAACCTGCAAGTCTACAAGGCTGATGGAATCAGAGATGACCAAAGACTTCAAAAGGAAACTGGATGGGCACTTAAAGGAATAAAACTTTGCAGGGTTACTGGAGAGGAGAAATTGAACTAATTGGATTGCTTGAGAGAGAACTGGCATGGATTTGATGAGCTGAATGGCCTCCTCCTCTGTTGTAATGACTCTTAGCCTGAGGATCCATTTGCTTGCTGTATGAGGAACAGCTATAGATGTGTCAGGAGTTCAATGAAGATTGACTTTTGATTGGGATAAATCTCTTCTGCTTGTTCCACCAGCCCACAGAGTTTGGCACAGAGGATGGATCAGATGTCTACACTCTCCGTGATTAAGGGCCGACATGATAAATCACTCCCAAACATTCTTTACAGATGTTGTGTGGAAACAAAAAATCAATTTTCTTTTTGTATCTGCTCCTCATATTGATTCCTGTATATTTTTTACAGGCAGTAGCTTGTTATTGCCCATCCCTTGTTGCTAGCCACTTCAAGAGGGCACTGAGGGTCAAACACATTCTGTGGAGCTAGGTTTACATGAAGGCCTGGCCGAGTCTAAGGTCCCTGGTGCACGTTGGTGAAGCAGTTGGGTTTTTAAACGACAATCTGCTGGATTTAATGTTGTTTTTCTTGGTGCCAGCTCGGATTTAATGAATTCTATTCCACATGGAAGAATTTCTCTCATGACATCTGGTTTGTCCGTTCAGTCTCACCATAGCTGCAGTACTTCAATTCTGAGAGAAACAAGCATTGCTACAATTCATTTTCATCGGACACTGGCTTAGGAAGGAGAATATTGGCCCTCTGTCCTCCTGCTGATCCCAATTCAGTGACCTTCCCAAGAGCAGTCCTGGGATCCTTGAAGGGAAAATGATGGCCTAGTGGTAATGTCACTGGATCAGTCATCCAGAGGCCCAGACTAATTTCTCTGGAAACATGGGTTTAAATTCAAAAATGGGGGCTGGTGGAATTTAAATTTAATTAACAAATCTGGAATTGAAAGCTAGTCCCAGTAATGGTGCCCATGAAAACATTGTTAATTGTCACAAAAACCCATCTGGTTCATTAATGCCCTTTAGGGAAGGAAATCTGCACCCTTACTTGGTCTGGCCTACATGTGACTCCAAATTCACAGCAATGTGGTTGACTTTTAACTACCCTCTGAAATAACCTAGCAAACCACTCAGTTCAAGGGCAATTAGGGATGGGCAACAAATGCTGTGCTTACCAGTGACACCCACATCCAATGAAAAAATAAACTGAGAGGGCAAATAGGACCTTGGTTTAACATCCCTGCCAAAGGACAGCACCTCCAACAGCGCAGCACTCCCTCAGTACTGACCCCTCCGACAGTGCAGTACTCCCTCAGTACTGACCCTCTGACAATGCAACGCACCCTCAGTACTGACCCTCTGACAATGCAACGCACCCTCAGTACTGACCCTCTGACAGTGCAGCACTCCCTCAGTACTGACCCTCTGACAATGCAACGCACCCTCAGTACTGACCCTCTGACAATGCAACGCACCCTCAGTACTGACCCTCTGACAATGCAACGCACCCTCAGTACTGACCCTCTGACAATGCAACGCACCCTCAGTACTGACCCTCTGACAGTGCAGCACTCCCTCAGTACTGACCCTCTGACAATGCAACGCACCCTCAGTACTGACCCTCTGACAATGCAACGCACCCTCAGTACTGACCCTCTGACAATGCAACGCACCCTCAGTACTGACCCTCTGACAATGCAACGCACCCTCAGTACTGACCCTCTGACAATGCAACGCACCCTCAGTACTGATCCTCCGAGAGTTTCATGTGGGTGAAGACGTGTTTCCTTTTATCATTTTAAAGACCTCAATCAGATCACCATTCAAACTTTAAAACTCAAGGGAATACAAGGCAAGCTTATGCAATCTGTCCTCATAATTTAACCCTCTTAGTTCCCTCAGGATAAAACTGCAGTTAGTAATGCATCATTCTCTGACATTATTGTAATCATGCGATGCTCTGTTCCCTCATGTTACTGAGGAACTCCGATAATCACATGCTCATGTTGGAAAGGGCACAAAGCTTTGAGATCGTGACTGAACCATCTATTTTCTTAATTGGTAAGGGTTTGTTTCCTCATGTGTTCATTCTTTCTTTACTGGTACCAGGTGGTGCGTAAGTCATTGATGGATTGTCTTCACTCACTAATGTTTGTGATGGTATTCAAAGAAAAGCATGGGTGGTCACAGATTAATCATCATAATTCATTGCTATCTGTTAGCTATCAGTAAATGATGTGGTCAGTAGACGAAAAAGAAAAAGTCGAGCTTGCATTTTTATAGCACCTTTCGCAATTTCAGGGCATTCCAAACAATGCCACGTATTCACTGCTGTATTGTAGGAAATGCAGCAGCCAATTTGTGTGCAGGAAGCTCCCACAAACAGCAATGTGATAATGACTAGATAATGTTTTCATGATACTGAAGGCTAATATTGGCCAGGCCACAGTTGAGAACTCCCCTGGCACTTCCAATAGTGCTGTGCGATCTTTTACAGAGTCATTGAATGGTGACAGCACAGAAGGAGGCTATTCGGCCCATCAGGTCTATTCATGCTGTCTGTATGAGCAACTCAGCAGGTCCCACTCCCCAGTTCTTTCCCAGTAACCATTCAGTTTTTTTCTCTTCAGATGCTTATCCAAATCGCATTTGAAAGTCACGATTGAATCTATGTCCACCATACTCTCAGGTAGTGCATTCCAGATCTTAACTATTCACTGTGCAAACAAAGCTTTTCCTCATGTGACTGTTCATTCTTTTGCCATTTACCTTAAATCAGCGTCCTCTGGTTCTCAACCATTCCACCAATGGGAACCAGTATACAAAATAACAACATTTTTACAAAGTACTTGTTGATCTATAATTCATGAACTTTAATAATTAAATATTGAATGTTCCTATGCTGCTTTCCTGTTGTTTTTGCTGGCATCTGGGGTCAAATAAATTTTTAAATGTTATAATGAGGTCACATTGGAAAATAGTATGGGATGCACTGCCCTCTCAAATCTCCTCTCAACCTCCTCTTCCCTTAGGGAAAACAGCCCCTGCTTCTCCAATCCACCATCTGACTGAAGCCCCATCACCCCTCGAACCATTGTTGAAAATCTTTTCCTCTATAAAGCCTCCACACTCTCTGTAAAATGAAGTACCCAGAACTGGACACAATACTCTAGTTGTTACCGAACCAGTGTTTTCGAAAAGTTCATCATAACTTTCTGGCTGTTGTACTCTTATGTGTTTATTTATACAGCCCAGAATCTCAAACTCCTTCTTCACTATTTTCACAATCTGCCCTGCCACATTCACTGATTAATGACATATACCTCCAGGTCTCTCTTTTCCTTTACCCATTTTGGAATTGCACCCTTTATTTTATATTGCCTCCCCTTGCTATTGCTACCAAAATGTACCACTTGACACTTCTCTGCATTAAATTTCATCTGTCACCTCTCTGTCCATTCGTCCATCCTGTCTCTTAAAGTCTATCATTATCCTCCTCACAGTTTACAATACTTTCAACTTTTCAATACTTGCAAACTTTGAAACCGTGGCTTGTTTACCCAAGTCGAAATCATTAATATATATCAAGAAAAGGTTAGGCCCCACCTAGAGTAACGTGCCCAGCTCTGGCCAGCACACTTGAGGAATAATGTGAGAGCCCTTGAGAGGGCGCAGAGGAGATTTAACAGAGTGGTTTAAATGATGGAGGGTTTTAGCGTAGGAGATACTGGCGTTCTTGTCCTTGGAGAAACATAGCTGAGGAAAGATTTGATAGAGGTTTACAAGCTTATGATTCAGGTAAGGTAGAAAAATGGAATCTGCTCCCAGTAACTGATGCTACAAGGATGAGGGGACATGGAGATATGATTTTGGGGAAGCAATGCAGGGGGATTGTGAGGAAGAACAATTCTGTGCAACAAGTGGTAATGAGCTGGAAGAGGTTGGTGGAACTGGAAACAATCAATGATCCTGAATGGAAATTGGATGGGCACTAGAGGGAAATAAATTTGCAGGCCTGGAAAATTCGAACTGGGACATGGGACCAACTAGATTACTCCTCAGGCAGCCGGCATGGACTCGATGGGGAAAATAGCCTCCTCTGTGCCATAAATGATTCAATGACTCTAAGAAAGGCAGTGGTCCTAATACTCACTACTGAGAAATACCTCTGGCTATTCCCCATTCGTCCAAAAAAGAACTTCGTACCATGAATATCTTCTTTCTGTCACTCAGGAGGTAAGAAGAGTAGTGGGGTCATTAACAGTGAGAGAGTGAGAGGAGGAGTGGGGTCATTAACAGTGAGAGTGAGAGGAGCAGTGAGGACATTAACAGTGAAAGAGTGAGAGGAGCAGTGGGGCCATTAACAGTGAGAGAGTGAGAGGAGCAGTGGGGACATTAACAGTGAGAGAGCGAGAGGAGCAGCGGGGACATTAACAGTGAGAGAGCGAGAGGAGCAATGGGGCCATTAACAGTGAGAGAGCGAGAGGAGCAATGGGGCCATTAACAGTGAGAGAGCGAGAGGAGCAATGGGGCCATTAACAGAGAGAGAGCGAGAGGAGCAGCGTAGCCATTAACAGCGAGAGGACAGCGGGGCCATTAACAGTGAAGAGTGAGAGGAGCAGCGGGGCCATTAACAGTGAGAGAGCGAGAGGAGCAGCGGGGACATTAACAGTGAGAGAGTGAGAGGAGCAGTGGGGACATTAACAGTGAGAGAGTGAGAGGAGCAGCGGGGACATTAACAGTGAGAGAGTGAGAGGAGCAGTGGGGACATTAACAGTGAGAGAGTAAGAGGAGTAGTGGGGACATTAACAGTGAGAGAGTAAGAGGAGTAGTGGGGACATTAACAGTGAGAGAGTGAGAGGAATAGTGGGGACATTAACAGTGAGAGAGAGGAGCAGCGGGGACATTAACAGTGAGAGAGCGAGAGGAGCAGCGGGGACATTAACAGTGAGAGAGAGAGAGGAGTAGTGGGGACATTAACAGTGAGAGAGTAAGAGGAGCAGTGGGGCCATTAACAGTGAGAGAGAAGGAGGGGCACTGAGGACATTAACAGTGAGAGAGCGAGAGGAGCAGTGGGGACATTAACAGTGAGAGAGTAGAGGAGTAGTGGGGACATTAACAGTGAGAGAGCGAGAGGAGCAGTGGGGACAATAACAGTGAGAGAGTAAGAGGAGTAGTGGGGACATTAACAGTGAGAGAGTAGAGGAGTAGTAGGGACATTAACAGTGAGAGAGTGAGAGGAATAGTGGGGACATTAACAGTGAGAGAGCGAGAGGAGCAGCGGGGACATTAACAGTGAGAGTGAGAGAGGAGCAGCGGGGACATTAACACTGAGAGAGTGAGAGGAGCAGTGGGGACATTAACAGTGAGAGAGAAGGAGGGGCACTGAGGACATTAACAGTGAGAGAGCGAGAGGAGCAGTGGGGACATTAATAGTGAGAGAGTGAGAGGAGCAGTGGGACCATTAACAGTGAGAGAGAGAGAAGAGCAGTGGGGCCATTAACAGTGAGAGTGAGAGAGGAGCAGCGGGGAAATTAACAGTGAGAGTGAGAGGAGCAGCGGGGACATTAACGGTGAGAGTGAGAGGAGCAGCGGGGACATTAACAGTGAGAGAGTGAGAGGAGCAGGGGGGACATTAACAGTGAGAGAGTGAGAGGAGCAGAGGGGTCATTAACAGTGAGAGAGTGAGAGGAGCAGTGGGACATTAACATTGAGAGAGTGAGAGGAGCAGTGGGGCCATTAACAGTGAGAAAGTGAGAGGAGTAGTAGGGACATTAACAGTGAGAGAGTGAGAGGAGCAGCAGGACATTAACAGTGAGAGAGCGAGAGGAGCAGCGGGGCCATTAACAGTGAGAGAGGAGCAGCGGGGACAATAACAGTGAGAGAGTGAGAGGAGCAGCGGGGACATTAACAGTGAGAGAGATAGAGGAGCAGAGGGGCCATTAACAGTGAGAGAGTGAGAGGAGCAGCGGGGACATTAACAGTGAGAGAGATAGAGGAGCAGAGGGGCCATTAACAGTGAGAGTGAGAGAGGAGCAGTGGGGACATTAAAAGTGAGAGAGTGAGAGGAGCAGTGGGGACATTAACATTGAGAGAGAGAGGAGCAGTGGGGCCATTAACAGTGAGAGAGTGAGAGGAGCAGTGGGGCCATTAACAGTTAGAGAGCGAGAGGAGCAGTGGGGCCATTAACAGTGAGAGAGTGAGAGGAGCAGTGGGAACATTAACAGTTCTAGAGCGAGAGGAGCAGTGGGGCCATTAACAGTGAGAGAGTGAGGGGAGCAGTGGGGAAATTAACAGTGAGAGAGCGAGAGGAGCGGTGGGGACATTAACAGTGAGAGAGCGAGAGGAGCAGTGGGGACATTAACACTGAGAGAGTGAGAGGAGCAGCGGGGACATTAACAGTGAGAGAGTGAGAGGAGCAGTGGGTCCATTAACAGTGAGAGTGCGAGAGGAGCAGCGGGGTCTTTAACAGTGAGAGAGTGTGAGGAGCAGCGGGGAGATTAACTGTGAGAGAGCGAGATATGCAGTGGGGCCATTAACAGTGAGAGAGCGAGGGGGAGCAGCGGGGTCGTTAACAGTGAGAGAGTGTGAGGAGCAGCGGGGTCATTAACAGTGAGATAGCGAGAGGAGAGTGTGGCCATTAAGAGTGAGAGAATGAGAGGAGGATCGGGGACATTAACTGTGAGAGAGTGAGAGGAGCAGTGGGGTCATTAACAGTGAGAGAGTGAGAGGAGCATCGGGGACATTAACAGTGAGAGAGCGAGAGGAGCAGTGGGGCGATTAATGGAGAGAGAAGGAGAGGAGCAGTGGGGCCCATAACAGTGAGAGAGTGAGAGGAGCATCGGGGATATTAACAGTGAGAAAAAGAGAGGAGCAGTGGGGTCATTAAAAGTGAGAGAGTGAGAGGAGCAGTGGGGACATTAACAGTGAGAGTGAGAGTGGAGCAGTGGGCCCATTAACAGTGAGAGAGCGAGAGGAGCAATGGGGCCATTAACAGTTAGAGAGCGAGAGGAGGAGTGGGGCCATTAACAGTGAGAGAGTGAGAGGGGCAGTGGGAACATTAACAGTTCGAGAGCGAGAGGAGCAGTGGGGCCATTAACAGTGAGAGAACGAGAGGAGCAGTGGGCCATTAACAACGAGAGAACGAGAGGAGCAGCGGGGACATTAACAGTGAGAGAGTGTGAGGAGCAGCGGGGACATTAACAGTGAGAGAGCGAGATATGCAGTGGGAACATTAACAGTGAGAGAGAGAGAGGGGCAGCGGGGACATTAACAGTGAGAGAGCGAGAGGAGAAGTGGGGACATTAACAGTGAGAGAGCGAGAGGAGCAGTGGAGACATTAACTGTGAGAGTGAGAGGAGCAGTGGGACCATTAACAGTGAGAGAGAGAGAGGAGTAGTGGGGCCATTAACAGTGAGAATGAGAGAGGAGCAGCGGGGACATTAACAGTGAGAGTGAGATTAGCAGCGGGGACATTAACGGTGAGAGTGAGAGGAGCATCGGGGCCATTAACAGTGAGAGAGCGAGAGGAGCAGTGGGACCATTAACAGTGAGAGAGTGAGAGAAGCAGCGGGGACATTAAATGTGAGCCAGTGGGAGGAGCAGTGGGGTCATTAACAGTGAGAGAGTGAGAGGAGCAGTGGGTCCATTAACAATGAGAGAGTGAGAGGAGCAGTGGGGCCATTAACAGTGAGAGAGTGAGAGGAGCAGTGGGTAATTAACAGTGAGAGAGCGAGAGGAGCAGTGGGGCCATTAACAGTGAGAGAGACAGAGGAGCAGTGGGGACATTAACAGTGAGAGAGTGAGAGGAGCAGCGGGACATTAACATTGAGAGAGAGAGAGGAGCAGTGGGGCCATTAACAGTGAGAGAATGAGAGGAGCAGTCGGGATATTAACAGTGAATGAGTGAGAGGAGCAGCAGGGACATTAAATGTGAGCCAGTGAGAGGAGCAGTGGGGTCATTAACAGTGAGAAAGTGAGAGGAGCAGCGGGGACATTAACAGTGAGAGAACGAGAGGAGCAGTGGGGCCATTAACAGCGAGAGAGACAGAGGAGCAGTGGGGACATTAACAGTGAGTGAGTGAGAGGAGCAGCGGGACATTAACAGTGAGAGAGAGAGAGGAGCAGCGGGACCTTTAACAGTGAGAGAGCGAGAGGAGAAGTGGGAAAATTAACAGTGAGAGTGAGAGGAGCAGCGGGGATATTAACAGAGAGACAGTGAGTGGAGCAGCGGGTCCATTAACAGTGAGAGACTGACAGGAGCAGTGGGACCATTAACATTGAGAGAGCGAGAGGAGCAGGGGCTCCATTAACAGTGAGAGAGTGAGAGGAGCAGTGGGACCATTAACAGTGAGAGAGTGAGATGAGCAGGGGGTCCATTAACAGTGAGAGAGTGAGAGGAGCAGTGGGACCATTAACAGTGAGAGAGTGAGAGGAGCAGTGGGGCCATTAACAGTGAGAGAACGAGAGGACCAGTGGGGCCTTTAACAGTGAGAGTGAGAGTGGAGCAATGGGTACATTAACAGAGAGAGAGCGAGAGGAGCAGTGGGGCGATTAATGGAGAGAGAAGGAGAGGAGCAGTGGGGCCAATAACAGTGAGAGAGTGAGAGGAGCATCGGGGACATTAACAGTGAGAGAGCGAGAGGAGCAGTGGGGCGATTAATGGAGAGAGAAGGAGAGGAGCAGTGGGGCCAATAACAGTGAGAGAGTGAGAGGAGCATCGGGGATATTAACAGTGAGAAAAAGAGAGGAGCAGTGGGGTCATTAAAAGTGAGAGAGTGAGAGGAGCAGTGGGACCATTAACAGTGAGAGAGTGAGAGGAGCAGTGGGGCCATTAACAGTGAGAGAACGAGAGGACCAGTGGGGCCTTTAACAGTGAGAGTGAGAGTGGAGCAATGGGTACATTAACAGAGAGAGAGCGAGAGGAGCAGTGGGGCGATTAATGGAGAGAGAAGGAGAGGAGCAGTGGGGCCAATAACAGTGAGAGAGTGAGAGGAGCATCGGGGACATTAACAGTGAGAGAGCGAGAGGAGCAGTGGGGCGATTAATGGAGAGAGAAGGAGAGGAGCAGTGGGGCCAATAACAGTGAGAGAGTGAGAGGAGCATCGGGGATATTAACAGTGAGAAAAAGAGAGGAGCAGTGGGGTCATTAAAAGTGAGAGAGTGAGAGGAGCAGTGGGGACATTAACAGTGAGAGTGAGAGTGGAGCAGTGGGCCCATTAACAGTGAGAGAGCGAGAGGAGCAGTGGGGCCATTAACACTGAGAGAGTGAGAGGAGCAGCGGGGACATTAACAGTGAGAGAGTGAGAGGAGCAGTGGGGACATTAACAGTGAGAGAGCGAGAGGAGCAGTGGGGAAATTAACAGAGAGCGAGCGAGAGGAGCAGTGGGGACATTAACAGTGAGAGAGTGAGAGGAGCAGTGGGGACATTAACAGTGAGAGAGCGAGAGGAGCAGTGGGGACATTAACAGTGAGAGAGTGAGAGGAGCAGCGGGGACATTAACACTGAGAGAGTGAGAGGAGCAGCGGGGACATTAACAGCGAGAGTGCGAGAGGAGCAGCGGGGTCTTTAACAGTGAGAGAGTGTGAGGAGCAGCGGGGAGATTCACAGTGAGAGAGGGAGATATGCAGTTGGAACATTAACTGTGAGAGAGCGAGAGGAGCAGCGGGGACATTAACAGTGAGATAGCGAGAGGAGCAGTGGGGCCATTAACACTGAGAGAGAGAGGGGCAGCGGGGACATTAACAGTGAGAGAGCGAGAGGAGCAGTGATGCCATTAACAGTTAAAGAGGTAGAGGAGCAGCTGGGACATTAACAGTGAGAGGGAGAGAGGAGCAGTGGGGCCATTAACAGTGAGAGATCGAGAGGACGAGTGGGGACATTAACAGTGAGAGAGTGAGAGGAGCAGTGGGGACATTAACAGTGAGAGAGTGAGAGGAGCAGCTGGGCCATTAACAGTGAGAGAGTGAGAGGAGCAGTGGGGACATTAACAGTGAGAGAGTGAGAGGAGCAGTGGGGATATTAACAGTGAGAGAGTGATAGGAGCAGTGGGGACATTAACAGTGAGAGAGCGAGAGGAGCAGCGGGGACATTAACAGTGAGAGAGTGAGAGGAGCAGTGGGGACATTTACAGTGAGAGAGAGACGAGAAGCGGGGACATTAACAGTGAGAGAGTGAGAGGAGCAGCGGCGCCATTATCAGTGAGAGAGTGAGAGGAACAGCGGGGACATTAACAGTGAGAGAGTGAGAGGAGCAGTGGGGACATTTACAGTGAGAGAGAGACGAGAAGCGGGGACATTAACAGTGAGAGAGTGTGAGGAGCAGCGTGGACATTAACAGTGAGAGAGCGAGAGGAGCAGCGGGGTCTTTAACAGTGAGAGAGTGTGAGGAGCAGCGGGAGCATTAACAGTGAGAGAGCGAGATATGCAGTGGGAACATTAACTGTGAGAGAGCGAGAGGAGCAGCGGGGTCATTAACAGTGAGATAGCGAGAGGAGAGTGGGGCCATTAACACTGAGAGAGAGAGAGGGGCAGCGGGGACATTAACAGTGAGAGAGCGAGAGGAGAAGTGGGGACATTAACAGTGAGAGAGTGAGAGGAGCAGAGGGGACATTAACAGTGAGAGAGTGAGAGGAGCAGCGGCGACATTAACAGTGAGAGAGCGAGAGGAGCAATGGGGCCATTAACAGTTAGAGAGCGAGAGGAGCAGTGGGGCCATTAACAGTTAGAGAGCGAGAGGAGCAGTGGGGCCATTAACAGTGAGAGAGTGAGAGGAGCAGTGGGAACATTAACAGTTCTAGAGCGAGAGGAGCAGTGGGGCCATTAACAGTGAGAGAGTGAGGGGAGCAGTGGGGAAATTAACAGTGAGAGAGCGAGAGGAGCGGTGGGGACATTAACAGTGAGAGAGCGAGAGGAGCAGTGGGGACATTAACACTGAGAGAGTGAGAGGAGCAGCGGGGACATTAACAGTGAGAGAGTGAGAGGAGCAGTGGGTCCATTAACAGTGAGAGTGCGAGAGGAGCAGCGGGGTCTTTAACAGTGAGAGAGTGTGAGGAGCAGCGGGGAGATTAACTGTGAGAGAGCGAGATATGCAGTGGGAACATTAACTGTGAGAGAGCGAGAGGAGCAGCGGGGACATTTACAGTGAGATAGCGAGAGGAGCAGTGGGGCCATTAACACTGAGAGAGAGAGGGGCAGCGGCGACATTAACAGTGAGAGAGCGAGAGGAGCAGTGAGGCCATTAACAGTGAAAGAGGTAGAGTAGCAGCTGGGACATTAACAGTGAGAGGGAGAGAGGAGCAGTGGGGCCATTAACAGTGAGAGAGCGAGAGGACGAGTGGGGACATTAACAGTGAGAGAGTGAGAGGAGCAGTGGGGACATTAACAGTGAGAGAGTGAGAGGAGCAGCTGGGCCATTAACAGTGAGAGAGTGAGAGGAGCAGTGGGGACATTAACAGTGAGAGAGCGAGAGGAGCAGTGGGGACATTAACAGTGAGAGAGTGAGAGGAGCAGCGGCGCCATTATCAGTGAGAGAGTGAGAGGAGCAGCGGGGACATTAACAGTGAGAGAGTGAGAGGAGCAGTGGGGACATTTACAGTGAGAGAGAGACGAGAAGCGGGGACATTAACAGTGAGAGAGCGAGGGGGAGCAGCGGGGTCGTTAACAGTGAGAGAGTGTGAGGAGCAGCGGGGTCATTAACAGTGAGATAGCGAGAGGAGAGTGTGGCCATTAAGAGTGAGAGAATGAGAGGAGGATCGGGGACATTAACTGTGAGAGAGCGAGAGGAGCAGTGGGGCGATTAATGGAGAGAGAAGGAGAGGAGCAGTGGGGCCCATAACAGTGAGAGAGTGAGAGGAGCATCGGGGATATTAACAGTGAGAAAAAGCGAGGAGCAGTGGGGTCATTAAAAGTGAGAGAGTGAGAGGAGCAGTGGGGACATTAACAGTGATAGTGAGAGTGGAGCAGTGGGCCCATTAACAGTGAGAGAGCGAGAGGAGCAATGGGGCCATTAACAGTTAGAGAGCGAGAGGAGGAGTGGGGCCATTAACAGTGAGAGAGTGAGAGGGGCAGTGGGAACATTAACAGTTCGAGAGCGAGAGGAGCAGTGGGGCCATTAACAGTGAGAGAACGAGAGGAGCAGTGGGCCATTAACAACGAGAGAACGAGAGGAGCAGCGGGGTCATTAACAGTGAGAGTGAGGGGACCAGTTGGACCATTAACAGTGTGAGAGAGAGGAGCAGTGGGACCATTAACAGTGAGAGTGAGGGGAGCAGTTGGACCATTAACAGTGAGAGAGTGAGAGGAGCAGCGGGGCCATTAACAGTGAGAGAGAGAGAGGGGCAGCGGGGACATTAACTGTGAGAGTGAGAGTAGCAGCGGGGACATTAACTGTGCTTGTGAGAGGAGCAGTGAGGCCATTGACAGTGAGAGATTTCAGAGGAGCAGTGGGCCCATTAACAGTGAGAGAGCGAGAGGAGCAGTGGGGCCATTAACAGTGAGAGAGCGTGAGGAGCAGCGGGGTCTTTAACAGTGAGAGAGTGTGAGGAGCAGCGGGGACATTAACAGTGAGAGAGCGAGATATGCAGTGGGAACATTAACAGTGAGAGAGAGAGAGGGGCAGCGGGGACATTAACAGTGAGAGAGCGAGAGGAGAAGTGGGGACATTAACAGTGAGAGAGCGAGAGGAGCAGTGGAGACATTAATAGTGAGAGAGTGAGAGGAGCAGTGGGACCATTAACAGTGAGAGAGAGAGAGGAGTAGTGGGGCCATTAACAGTGAGAGTGAGAGAGGAGCAGCGGGGACATTAACAGTGAGAGTGAGATGAGCAGCGGGGACATTAACGGTGAGAGTGAGAGGAGCAGCGGGGACATTAACAGTGAGAGTGTGAGAAGAGCAGTGGGGCCATTAACAGTGAGAGAGTGAGAGGAGCAGTGGGGCCATTAACAGTGAGAGAGTGAGAGGAGCAGCGGGGACATTAACAGTGAGAGAGTGAGAGGAGAAGGGGGGACATTAACAGTGAGAGAGAGAGAGGATCAATGGTGACATTAACAGTGAGAGAGTGAGAGGAGCAGTGGGGACATTAATTGTGAGAGAGCGAGAGGAGCAGTGGGGACATTAACAGTGAGAGAGTGAGAGGAGCAGCGGGGACATTAACAGTGATAGAGTGAGAGGAGAAGCGGGGACATTAACAGCGAGAGAGTGCGAGGAGCAGCGGGGACATTAACAGAGAGAGAGAGAGAGGGGAGCAGCGGGGACATTAACAGTGAGAGAGTGAGAGGACCAGTGGGGACATTAACAGTGAGAGAGCGAGAGGAGCAGTGGGACCATTAACAGTGTGGGAGAGAGAGGAGCAGTGGGGACATTAACAGTGAGAGAGAGGAGCAGCGGGGACATTAACAGTGAGAGAGCGAGAGGTGCAGCGGGGACATTAACAGCGAGAGAGTGAGAGGCGCAGTGGGGACATTAACAGTGAGAGAGTGAGAGGAGTATTGGGGACATTAACAGTGAGAGAGTGAGAGGAGCAGTGGAACCATTAACAGTGAGAGAGTGAGAGGAGCAGTGGGGACATTAACAGTTAGTGAGCGAGAGGAGCAATGGGGCCATTAACAGTTAGAGAGCGAGAGGAGCAGTGGGGCCATTAACAGTGAGAGAGAGGAGCAGTGGGAACATTAACAACGAGAGAACGAGAGGAGCAGCGGGGACATTAACAGTGAGAGAGCGAGAGGAGCAGCGGGGACATTAACAGAGGGAGAGAGAGAGGATCAGTGGGGACATTATGAGAGAGAGAGTGAGAGGAGCAGGGTGTACATTAGCAGTGTGAGAGTGAGTGGAGCAGTGGGGACATTAACAGTGAGAGAGAGAGAGGAGCAGTGGGGACATTAACATTGAGAGTGAGAGGAGCAGTGGGACCATTAACAGTGAGAGTGAGTGGAGCAGCGGGGACATTAACTGTGCTTGTGAGAGGAGCAGTGAGGCCATTGACTGTGATATATTTCAGAGGAGCAGCGGCACCATTAACAGTGAGAGAGAGAGAGGGGCAGTGGGGCCATTAACATTGAGAGAGTGTGAGGAGCAGCGGGGACATTAACAGTGAGAGAGCGAGATATGCAGTGGGGCCATTAACAGTGAGAGAGCGAGAGGAGCAGCGGGGTCTTTAACTGTGAGAGAGTGTGAGGAGCAGCGGGGAAATTAACAGTGAGAGAGCGAGATATGCAGTGGGAACATTAACTGTGAGAGGGCGAGAGGAGCAGTGGGGTCATTAACAGTGAGAGAACGAGAGGAGCAGTGGGAACATTAACAACGAGAGAACGAGAGGAGCAGCGGGGACATTAACAGTGAGAGAGCGAGAGGAGCAGCGGGGACATTAACAGAGGGAGAGAGAGAGGATCAGTGGGGACATTATGAGAGAGAGAGTGAGAGGAGCAGGGTGTACATTAGCAGTGTGAGAGTGAGTGGAGCAGTGGGGACATTAACAGTGAGAGAGAGAGAGGAGCAGTGGGGACATTAACATTGAGAGTGAGAGGAGCAGTGGGACCATTAACAGTGAGAGTGAGTGGAGCAGCGGGGACATTAACTGTGCTTGTGAGAGGAGCAGTGAGGCCATTGACTGTGATATATTTCAGAGGAGCAGCGGCACCATTAACAGTGAGAGAGAGAGAGGGGCAGTGGGGCCATTAACATTGAGAGAGTGTGAGGAGCAGCGGGGACATTAACAGTGAGAGAGCGAGATATGCAGTGGGGCCATTAACAGTGAGAGAGCGAGAGGAGCAGCGGGGTCTTTAACAGTGAGAGAGTGTGAGGAGCAGCGGGGAAATTAACAGTGAGAGAGCGAGATATGCAGTGGGAACATTAACTGTGAGAGGGCGAGAGGAGCAGCGGGGTCATTAATAGTGAGATAGCGAAAGGAGCAGTGGGGCCATTAACACTGAGAGAGAGAGAAGGGCAGCAGGGACATTAACAGTGAGAGAGCGAGAGGAGAAGTGGGGACATTAACAGTGAGAGAGCGAGAGGAGCAGTGGGGACATTATCAGTGAGAGAGTGAGAGGAGCAGTGGGGACATTAAAAGTGAGAGAGTGAGAGGAGCAGTGGGGACATTAACATTGAGAGAGAGAGGAGCAGCGGGGACATTAACAGTGAGAGAGAGAGAGGAGCAGTGGGGCCATTAACAGTGAGAGAGCGAGAGGAGCAGTGGGGCCGTTAATGGAGAGAGAAGGAGAGGAGCAGTGAGGCCATTAACAGTGAGAGAGTGAGAGGAGCAGTGGGGGCATTAACAGTGAGAGAGTGAGAGGAGCAGGGGGTCCATTAACAGTGAGAGAGTGAGAGGAGCAGTGGGGACATTAACAGTGAGAGAGTGAGAGGTGCAGCGGGACATTAACATTGAGAGAGTGAGAGGAGCAGTGGGGCCATTAACAGTGAGAGAGTGAGAGGAGCAGCGGGGTCATAAATAGAGAGAGAGCGAGAGGAGCTGCGGGGCCATTAACAGTGAGAGAGTGAGAGGAGCAGTGGGCCCATTAACATTGAGAGAGTGAGAGGAGCAGGGGGTCCATTAACAGTGAGAGAGTGAGAGGAGCAGTGGGGACATTAACAGTGAGAGAGTGAGAGGAGCAGCGGGACATTAACATTGAGAGAGTGAAAGGAGCAGTGGGGCCATTAACAGTGAGAGAGTGAGAGGAGCAGTCGGGACATTAACAGTGAGAGAGTGAGAGGAGCAGCAGGGACATTAGCAGTGAGAGTGTGAGAGGAGCAGTGGGATCATTAACAGTGAGAGAGTGAGAGGAGCAGCGGGGACATTAACAGTGAGAGAGTGAGAGGAGCAGTGGGTCCATTAACAGTGAGAGTGAGAGGAGCAGTGGGGAAATTAACAGTGAGAGAGCGAGAGGAGCAGTGGGGCCATTAACAGTGAGAGATACAGAGGAGCAGTGGGGACATTAACAGTGAGTTAGTGAGAGGAGCAGCGGGACATTAACAGGGAGAGAGAGAGAGGAGCAGCGGGACCTTTAACAGTGAGAGAGCGAGAGGAGAAGTGGGAAAATTAACAGTGAGAGTGAGAGGAGCAGCGGGGATATTAACAGAGAGACAGTGAGTGGAGCAGCGGGACCATTAACAGTGAGAGACTGACAGGAGCAGTGGGACCATTAACATTGAGAGAGCGAGAGGAGCAGGGGCTCCATTAACAGTGAGAGAGTGAGATGAGCAGTGGGACCATTAACAGTGAGAGAGTGAGATGAGCAGGGGGTCCATTAACAGTGAGAGAGTGAGAGGAGCAGTGGGACCATTAACAGTGAGAGAGTGAGAGGAGCAGTGGGACCATTAACAGTGAGAGAGTGAGAGGAGCAGTGGGGCCATTAACAGTGAGAGAACGAGAGGACCAGTGGGGCCATTAACAGTGAGAGTGAGAGTGGAGCAGTGGGTACATTAATAGTGAGAGAGTGAGAGGAGCAGTGGGGACATTAACAGTGAGAGAGAGAGAGGAGCAGTGGGGACATTAACATTGAGAGAGAGAGGAACAGCGGGGACATTATCAGTGAGAGAGAGAGTGGAGCAGTGGGTACATTAACAGTGAGAGAGTGAGAGGAGCAGTGGGGCCATTAACAGTGAGAGAGACAGAGGAGCAGTCGGGACATTAACAGTGAGTTAGTGAGAGGAGCAGCGGGACATTAACAGTGAGAGAGAGAGAGGAGCAGCGGGACCTTTAACAGTGAGAGAGCGAGAGGAGAAGTGGGAAAATTAACAGTGAGAGTGAGAGGAGCAGCGGGGATATTAACAGAGAGACAGTGAGTGGAGCAGCGGGACCATTAACAGTGAGAGACTGACAGGAGCAGTGGGACCATTAACAGTGAGAGAGCGAGAGGAGCAGCGGGGGCTTTAACAGTGAGAGAGTGTGAGGAGCAGCGGGGAAATTAACAGTGAGAGAGCGAGATATGCAGTGGGAACATTAACTGTGAGAGGGCGAGAGGAGCAGCGGGGTCATTAATAGTGAGATAGCGAAAGGAGCAGTGGGGCCATTAACACTGAGAGAGAGAGAAGGGCAGCAGGGACATTAACAGTGAGAGAGCGAGAGGAGAAGTGGGGACATTAACAGTGAGAGAGCGAGAGGAGCAGTGGGGACATTATCAGTGAGAGAGTGAGAGGAGCAGTGGGGACATTAAAAGTGAGAGAGTGAGAGGAGCAGTGGGGACATTAACATTGAGAGAGAGAGGAGCAGCGGGGACATTAACAGTGAGAGAGAGAGAGGAGCAGTGGGGCCATTAACAGTGAGAGAGCGAGAGGAGCAGTGGGGCCATTAATGGAGAGAGAAGGAGAGGAGCAGTGAGGCCATTAACAGTGAGAGAGTGAGAGGAGCAGTGGGGGCATTAACAGTGAGAGAGTGAGAGGAGCAGGGGGTCCATTAACAGTGAGAGAGTGAGAGGAGCAGTGGGGACATTAACAGTGAGAGAGTGAGAGGTGCAGCGGGACATTAACATTGAGAGAGTGAGAGGAGCAGTGGGGCCATTAACAGTGAGAGAGTGAGAGGAGCAGCGGGGTCATAAATAGAGAGAGAGCGAGAGGAGCTGCGGGGCCATTAACAGTGAGAGAGTGAGAGGAGCAGTGGGCCCATTAACATTGAGAGAGTGAGAGGAGCAGGGGGTCCATTAACAGTGAGAGAGTGAGAGGAGCAGTGGGGACATTAACAGTGAGAGAGTGAGAGGAGCAGCGGGACATTAACATTGAGAGAGTGAAAGGAGCAGTGGGGCCATTAACAGTGAGAGAGTGAGAGGAGCAGTCGGGACATTAACAGTGAGAGAGTGAGAGGAGCAGCGGGGACATTAACAGTGAGAGAGTGAGAGGAGCAGTGGGTCCATTAACAGTGAGAGTGAGAGGAGCAGTGGGGAAATTAACAGTGAGAGAGCGAGAGGAGCAGTGGGGCCATTAACAGTGAGAGATACAGAGGAGCAGTGGGGACATTAACAGTGAGTTAGTGAGAGGAGCAGCGGGACATTAACAGGGAGAGAGAGAGAGGAGCAGCGGGACCTTTAACAGTGAGAGAGCGAGAGGAGAAGTGGGAAAATTAACAGTGAGAGTGAGAGGAGCAGCGGGGATATTAACAGAGAGACAGTGAGTGGAGCAGCGGGACCATTAACAGTGAGAGACTGACAGGAGCAGTGGGACCATTAACATTGAGAGAGCGAGAGGAGCAGGGGCTCCATTAACAGTGAGAGAGTGAGAGGAGCAGGGGGTCCATTAACAGTGAGAGAGTGAGAGGAGCAGTGGGACCATTAACAGTGAGAGAGTGAGAGGAGCAGTGGGACCATTAACAGTGAGAGAGTGAGAGGAGCAGTGGGGCCATTAACAGTGAGAGAACGAGAGGACCAGTGGGGCCATTAACAGTGAGAGTGAGAGTGGAGCAGTGGGTACATTAATAGTGAGAGAGTGAGAGGAGCAGTGGGGACATTAACAGTGAGAGAGAGAGAGGAGCAGTGGGGACATTAACATTGAGAGAGACAGGAACAGCGGGGACATTATCAGTGAGAGAGAGAGTGGAGCAGTGGGTACATTAACAGTGAGAGAGTGAGAGGAGCAGTGGGGCCATTAACAGTGAGAGAGACAGAGGAGCAGTGGGGACATTAACAGTGAGTTAGTGAGAGGAGCAGCGGGACATTAACAGTGAGAGAGAGAGAGGTGCAGCGGGACCTTTAACAGTGAGAGAGCGAGAGGAGAAGTGGGAAAATTAACAGTGAGAGTGAGAGGAGCAGCGGGGATATTAACAGAGAGACAGTGAGTGGAGCAGCGGGACCATTAACAGTGAGAGACTGACAGGAGCAGTGGGACCATTAACATTGAGAGAGCGAGAGGAGCAGGGGCTCCATTAACAGTGAGAGAGTGAGAGGAGCAGTGGGACCATTAACAGTGAGAGAGTGAGAGGAGCAGGGGGTCCATTAACAGTGAGAGAACGAGAGGACCAGTGGGGCCATTAACAGTGAGAGTGAGAGTGGAGCAGTGGGTACATTAATAGTGAGAGAGTGAGAGGAGCAGTGGGGACATTAACAGTGAGAGAGAGAGAGGAGCAGTGGGGACATTAACATTGAGAGAGAGAGGAACAGCGGGGACATTATCAGTGAGAGAGAGAGTGGAGCAGTGGGTACATTAACAGTGAGAGAGTGAGAGGAGCAGTTGGGTCATTAACAGTGAGAGAGTGAGAGGAGCATCGGGGACATTAACAGTGAGAGAGCGAGAGGAGCAGTGGGGCGATTAATGGAGAGAGAAGGAGAGGAGCAGTGGGTCCAATAACAGTGAGAGAGTGAGAGGAGCATCGGGGATATTTACAGTGAGAAAAAGAGAGGTGCAGTGGTGTCATTAAAAGTGAGAGAGTGAGAGGAGCAGTGGGGATATTAACAGTGAGAGTGAGAGAGGAGCAGTGGGCCCATTAACAGTGAGAGAGCGAGAGGAGCAGTGGGGCCATTAACACTGAGAGAGTGAGAGGAGCAGCGGGGACGTTAACAGTGAGAGAGTGAGAGGAGCAGCGGGGACATTAAAAGTGAGAGAGTGAGAGGAGCAGTGGGGACATTAAAAGTGAAAGAGTGAGAGGAGCAGTGGGGACATTAAAAGTGAGAGAGTGAGAGGAGCAGCGGGGACATTAAAAGTGAGAGAGTGAGAGGAGCAGCGGGGACATTAACAGTGAGAGAGTGAGAGGAGCAGCGGGGACATTAAAAGTGAGAGAGTGAGAGGAGCAGCGGGGACATTAAAAGTGAGAGAGTGAGAGGAGCAGCGGGGACATTAAAAGTGAGAGAGTGAGAGGAGCAGTGGGGACATTAACATTGAGAGAGAGTGGAGCAGCGGGGACATTAACAGTGAGAGAGAGAGAGGAGCAGTGGGGCCATTAACAGTGAGAGAGCGAGAGGAGCAGTGGGGCCATTAATGGAGAGAGAAGGAGAGGAGCAGTGGGGCCATTAACAGTGAGATAGCGAGAGGAGCAGTGGGACCATTAACAGTGAGAGAGTGAGAGGAGCATCGGGGCCATTAACAGTGAGAGAGCGAGAGGAGCAGTTCGACCATTAACAGTGAGAGAGTGAGAGGAGCAGCGGGGACATTAAATGTGAGCCAGTGAGAGGAGCAGTGGGGTCATTAACAGTGAGAGAGTGAGAGGAGCAGTCGGGACATTAACAGTGAGAGAGTGAGAGGAGCAGTCGGGACATTAACAGCCAGAGAGTGAGAGGAGCAGCGGGGACATTAAATGTGAGCCAGTGAGAGGAGCAGTGGGGTCATTAACAGTGAGAGAGTGAGAGGGGCAGCGGGGACATTAACAGTGAGAGAGACAGAGGAGCAGTGGGGATATTAACAGTGAGAGAGTGAGAGGGGCAGCGGGACCATTAACAGTTAGAGACTGACAGGAGCAGTGGGACCATTATAATTTAGAGAGAGAGAGGAGCAGCGGGGACATTAACAGTGAGAGAGCGAGAGGAGCAGGGGCTCCATTAACAGTGAGAGAGTGAGAGGAGCAGTGGTTCCATTAACAGTGAGAGAGTGAGAGGAGCAGTGAGGAAATTAACAGTGAGAGAGCGAGAGGAGCAGTGGGGCCATTAACAGTGAGAGAGACAGAGGAGCAGTGGGGATATTAACAGTGAGAGAGTGAGAGGAGCAGCGGGACATTAACAGTGAGAGAGAGAGAGAGGAGCAGCGGGACCTTTAACAGTGAGAGAGCGAGAGGAGAAATGGGAAAATTAACAGTGAGAGTGAGAGGAACAGCGGGGATATTAACAGAGAGACAGTGAGAGGAGTAGAGGGACCATTAACAGTTAGAGACTGACAGGAGCAGTGGGACAATTAACATTTAGAGAGAGAGAGGAGCAGCGGGGACATTAACAGTGAGAGAGCGAGAGGAGCAGTGGGGACATTAACAGTGAGAGATTGAGAGGAGCAGTGGGGACATTAAAAGTGAGAGAGTGAGAGGAGCAGGGGGGACATTAACATTGAGAGAGAGAGAGGAGCAGTGGGGCCATTAAAGGAGAGAGAGTGAGAGGAGCAGTGGGACCATTAACAATTAGAGAGTGAGAGGAGCAGCGGGGTCATAAATAGAGAGAGAGCGAGAGGAGCTGCGGGGCCATTAACAGTGAGAGTGAGAGTGGAGAAGTGGGGACATTAACAGTGAGAGAGTGAGAGGAGCAGTGGGGACATTAACAGTGAGAGTGAGAGGAGCAGCGGGGATATTAACAGAGAGACAGTGAGAGGAGCAGCGGGGTCTTTAACAGTGAGAGAGTGTGAGGAGCAGCGGGGAAATTAACAGTGAGAGAGCGAGATATGCAGTGGGAACATTAACTGTGAGAGGGCGAGAGGAGCAGCGGGGTCATTAATAGTGAGATAGCGAAAGGAGCAGTGGGGCCATTAACACTGAGAGAGAGAGAAGGGCAGCAGGGACATTAACAGTGAGAGAGCGAGAGGAGAAGTGGGGACATTAACAGTGAGAGAGTGAGAGGAGCAGCGGGACCATTAACAGTGAGAGACTGACAGGAGCAGTGGGACCATTAACAGTGAGAGAGCGAGAGGAGCAGCGGGGGCTTTAACAGTGAGAGAGTGTGAGGAGCAGCGGGGAAATTAACAGTGAGAGAGCGAGATATGCAGTGGGAACATTAACTGTGAGAGGGCGAGAGGAGCAGCGGGGTCATTAATAGTGAGATAGCGAAAGGAGCAGTGGGGCCATTAACACTGAGAGAGAGAGAAGGGCAGCAGGGACATTAACAGTGAGAGAGCGAGAGGAGAAGTGGGGACATTAACAGTGAGAGAGCGAGAGGAGCAGTGGGGACATTATCAGTGAGAGAGTGAGAGGAGCAGTGGGGACATTAAAAGTGAGAGAGTGAGAGGAGCAGTGGGGACATTAACATTGAGAGAGAGAGGAGCAGCGGGGACATTAACAGTGAGAGAGAGAGAGGAGCAGTGGGGCCATTAACAGTGAGAGAGCGAGAGGAGCAGTGGGGCCATTAATGGAGAGAGAAGGAGAGGAGCAGTGAGGCCATTAACAGTGAGAGAGTGAGAGGAGCAGTGGGGGCATTAACAGTGAGAGAGTGAGAGGAGCAGGGGGTCCATTAACAGTGAGAGAGTGAGAGGAGCAGTGGGGACATTAACAGTGAGAGAGTGAGAGGTGCAGCGGGACATTAACATTGAGAGAGTGAGAGGAGCAGTGGGGCCATTAACAGTGAGAGAGTGAGAGGAGCAGCGGGGTCATAAATAGAGAGAGAGCGAGAGGAGCTGCGGGGCCATTAACAGTGAGAGAGTGAGAGGAGCAGTGGGCCCATTAACATTGAGAGAGTGAGAGGAGCAGGGGGTCCATTAACAGTGAGAGAGTGAGAGGAGCAGTGGGGACATTAACAGTGAGAGAGTGAGAGGAGCAGCGGGACATTAACATTGAGAGAGTGAAAGGAGCAGTGGGGCCATTAACAGTGAGAGAGTGAGAGGAGCAGTCGGGACATTAACAGTGAGAGAGTGAGAGGAGCAGCAGGGACATTAGCAGTGAGAGTGTGAGAGGAGCAGTGGGATCATTAACAGTGAGAGAGTGAGAGGAGCAGCGGGGACATTAACAGTGAGAGAGTGAGAGGAGCAGTGGGTCCATTAACAGTGAGAGTGAGAGGAGCAGTGGGGAAATTAACAGTGAGAGAGCGAGAGGAGCAGTGGGGCCATTAACAGTGAGAGATACAGAGGAGCAGTGGGGACATTAACAGTGAGTTAGTGAGAGGAGCAGCGGGACATTAACAGGGAGAGAGAGAGAGGAGCAGCGGGACCTTTAACAGTGAGAGAGCGAGAGGAGAAGTGGGAAAATTAACAGTGAGAGTGAGAGGAGCAGCGGGGATATTAACAGAGAGACAGTGAGTGGAGCAGCGGGACCATTAACAGTGAGAGACTGACAGGAGCAGTGGGACCATTAACATTGAGAGAGCGAGAGGAGCAGGGGCTCCATTAACAGTGAGAGAGTGAGAGGAGCAGTGGGACCATTAACAGTGAGAGAGTGAGATGAGCAGGGGGTCCATTAACAGTGAGAGAGTGAGAGGAGCAGTGGGACCATTAACAGTGAGAGAGTGAGAGGAGCAGTGGGACCATTAACAGTGAGAGAGTGAGAGGAGCAGTGGGGCCATTAACAGTGAGAGAACGAGAGGACCAGTGGGGCCATTAACAGTGAGAGTGAGAGTGGAGCAGTGGGTACATTAATAGTGAGAGAGTGAGAGGAGCAGTGGGGACATTAACAGTGAGAGAGAGAGAGGAGCAGTGGGGACATTAACATTGAGAGAGACAGGAACAGCGGGGACATTATCAGTGAGAGAGAGAGTGGAGCAGTGGGTACATTAACAGTGAGAGAGTGAGAGGAGCAGTGGGGCCATTAACAGTGAGAGAGACAGAGGAGCAGTGGGGACATTAACAGTGAGTTAGTGAGAGGAGCAGCGGGACATTAACAGTGAGAGAGAGAGAGGAGCAGCGGGACCTTTAACAGTGAGAGAGCGAGAGGAGAAGTGGGAAAATTAACAGTGAGAGTGAGAGGAGCAGCGGGGATATTAACAGAGAGACAGTGAGTGGAGCAGCGGGACCATTAACAGTGAGAGACTGACAGGAGCAGTGGGACCATTAACATTGAGAGAGCGAGAGGAGCAGGGGCTCCATTAACAGTGAGAGAGTGAGAGGAGCAGTGGGACCATTAACAGTGAGAGAGTGAGAGGAGCAGGGGGTCCATTAACAGTGAGAGAACGAGAGGACCAGTGGGGCCATTAACAGTGAGAGTGAGAGTGGAGCAGTGGGTACATTAATAGTGAGAGAGTGAGAGGAGCAGTGGGGACATTAACAGTGAGAGAGAGAGAGGAGCAGTGGGGACATTAACATTGAGAGAGAGAGGAACAGCGGGGACATTATCAGTGAGAGAGAGAGTGGAGCAGTGGGTACATTAACAGTGAGAGAGTGAGAGGAGCAGTTGGGTCATTAACAGTGAGAGAGTGAGAGGAGCATCGGGGACATTAACAGTGAGAGAGCGAGAGGAGCAGTGGGGCGATTAATGGAGAGAGAAGGAGAGGAGCAGTGGGTCCAATAACAGTGAGAGAGTGAGAGGAGCATCGGGGATATTTACAGTGAGAAAAGAGAGGTGCAGTGGTGTCATTAAAAGTGAGAGAGTGAGAGGAGCAGTGGGGACATTAACAGTGAGAGTGAGAGAGGAGCAGTGGGCCCATTAACAGTGAGAGAGCGAGAGGAGCAGTGGGGCCATTAACACTGAGAGAGTGAGAGGAGCAGCGGGGACGTTAACAGTGAGAGAGTGAGAGGAGCAGCGGGGACATTAAAAGTGAGAGAGTGAGAGGAGCAGTGGGG
>NC_135898.1:2589487-2823363 GCF_964194155.1 Cetorhinus maximus | reverse complement strand
GGGCCATTAACAGTGAGAGAGTGAGAGGAGCAGTGGGCCCATTAACATTGAGAGAGTGAGAGGAGCAGGGGGTCCATTAACAGTGAGAGAGTGAGAGGAGCAGTGGGGACATTAACAGTGAGAGAGTGAGAGGAGCAGCGGGACATTAACATTGAGAGAGTGAAAGGAGCAGTGGGGCCATTAACAGTGAGAGAGTGAGAGGAGCAGTCGGGACATTAACAGTGAGAGAGTGAGAGGAGCAGCAGGGACATTAGCAGTGAGAGTGTGAGAGGAGCAGTGGGATCATTAACAGTGAGAGAGTGAGAGGAGCAGCGGGGACATTAACAGTGAGAGAGTGAGAGGAGCAGTGGGTCCATTAACAGTGAGAGTGAGAGGAGCAGTGGGGAAATTAACAGTGAGAGAGCGAGAGGAGCAGTGGGGCCATTAACAGTGAGAGATACAGAGGAGCAGTGGGGACATTAACAGTGAGTTAGTGAGAGGAGCAGCGGGACATTAACAGGGAGAGAGAGAGAGGAGCAGCGGGACCTTTAACAGTGAGAGAGCGAGAGGAGAAGTGGGAAAATTAACAGTGAGAGTGAGAGGAGCAGCGGGGATATTAACAGAGAGACAGTGAGTGGAGCAGCGGGACCATTAACAGTGAGAGACTGACAGGAGCAGTGGGACCATTAACATTGAGAGAGCGAGAGGAGCAGGGGCTCCATTAACAGTGAGAGAGTGAGAGGAGCAGTGGGACCATTAACAGTGAGAGAGTGAGATGAGCAGGGGGTCCATTAACAGTGAGAGAGTGAGAGGAGCAGTGGGACCATTAACAGTGAGAGAGTGAGAGGAGCAGTGGGACCATTAACAGTGAGAGAGTGAGAGGAGCAGTGGGGCCATTAACAGTGAGAGAACGAGAGGACCAGTGGGGCCATTAACAGTGAGAGTGAGAGTGGAGCAGTGGGTACATTAATAGTGAGAGAGTGAGAGGAGCAGTGGGGACATTAACAGTGAGAGAGAGAGAGGAGCAGTGGGGACATTAACATTGAGAGAGACAGGAACAGCGGGGACATTATCAGTGAGAGAGAGAGTGGAGCAGTGGGTACATTAACAGTGAGAGAGTGAGAGGAGCAGTGGGGCCATTAACAGTGAGAGAGACAGAGGAGCAGTGGGGACATTAACAGTGAGTTAGTGAGAGGAGCAGCGGGACATTAACAGTGAGAGAGAGAGAGGAGCAGCGGGACCTTTAACAGTGAGAGAGCGAGAGGAGAAGTGGGAAAATTAACAGTGAGAGTGAGAGGAGCAGCGGGGATATTAACAGAGAGACAGTGAGTGGAGCAGCGGGACCATTAACAGTGAGAGACTGACAGGAGCAGTGGGACCATTAACATTGAGAGAGCGAGAGGAGCAGGGGCTCCATTAACAGTGAGAGAGTGAGAGGAGCAGTGGGACCATTAACAGTGAGAGAGTGAGAGGAGCAGGGGGTCCATTAACAGTGAGAGAACGAGAGGACCAGTGGGGCCATTAACAGTGAGAGTGAGAGTGGAGCAGTGGGTACATTAATAGTGAGAGAGTGAGAGGAGCAGTGGGGACATTAACAGTGAGAGAGAGAGAGGAGCAGTGGGGACATTAACATTGAGAGAGAGAGGAACAGCGGGGACATTATCAGTGAGAGAGAGAGTGGAGCAGTGGGTACATTAACAGTGAGAGAGTGAGAGGAGCAGTTGGGTCATTAACAGTGAGAGAGTGAGAGGAGCATCGGGGACATTAACAGTGAGAGAGCGAGAGGAGCAGTGGGGCGATTAATGGAGAGAGAAGGAGAGGAGCAGTGGGTCCAATAACAGTGAGAGAGTGAGAGGAGCATCGGGGATATTTACAGTGAGAAAAAGAGAGGTGCAGTGGTGTCATTAAAAGTGAGAGAGTGAGAGGAGCAGTGGGGACATTAACAGTGAGAGTGAGAGAGGAGCAGTGGGCCCATTAACAGTGAGAGAGCGAGAGGAGCAGTGGGGCCATTAACACTGAGAGAGTGAGAGGAGCAGCGGGGACGTTAACAGTGAGAGAGTGAGAGGAGCAGCGGGGACATTAAAAGTGAGAGAGTGAGAGGAGCAGTGGGGACATTAAAAGTGAAAGAGTGAGAGGAGCAGTGGGGACATTAAAAGTGAGAGAGTGAGAGGAGCAGCGGGGACATTAAAAGTGAGAGAGTGAGAGGAGCAGCGGGGACATTAACAGTGAGAGAGTGAGAGGAGCAGCGGGGACATTAAAAGTGAGAGAGTGAGAGGAGCAGCGGGGACATTAAAAGTGAGAGAGTGAGAGGAGCAGCGGGGACATTAAAAGTGAGAGAGTGAGAGGAGCAGTGGGGACATTAACATTGAGAGAGAGTGGAGCAGCGGGGACATTAACAGTGAGAGAGAGAGAGGAGCAGTGGGGCCATTAACAGTGAGAGAGCGAGAGGAGCAGTGGGGCCATTAATGGAGAGAGAAGGAGAGGAGCAGTGGGGCCATTAACAGTGAGATAGCGAGAGGAGCAGTGGGACCATTAACAGTGAGAGAGTGAGAGGAGCATCGGGGCCATTAACAGTGAGAGAGCGAGAGGAGCAGTTCGACCATTAACAGTGAGAGAGTGAGAGGAGCAGCGGGGACATTAAATGTGAGCCAGTGAGAGGAGCAGTGGGGTCATTAACAGTGAGAGAGTGAGAGGAGCAGTCGGGACATTAACAGTGAGAGAGTGAGAGGAGCAGTCACGACATTAACAGCCAGAGAGTGAGAGGAGCAGCGGGGACATTAAATGTGAGCCAGTGAGAGGAGCAGTGGGGTCATTAACAGTGAGAGAGTGAGAGGGGCAGCGGGGACATTAACAGTGAGAGAGACAGAGGAGCAGTGGGGATATTAACAGTGAGAGAGTGAGAGGGGCAGCGGGACCATTAACAGTTAGAGACTGACAGGAGCAGTGGGACCATTATAATTTAGAGAGAGAGAGGAGCAGCGGGGACATTAACAGTGAGAGAGCGAGAGGAGCAGGGGCTCCATTAACAGTGAGAGAGTGAGAGGAGCAGTGGTTCCATTAACAGTGAGAGAGTGAGAGGAGCAGTGGGGAAATTAACAGTGAGAGAGCGAGAGGAGCAGTGGGGCCATTAACAGTGAGAGAGACAGAGGAGCAGTGGGGATATTAACAGTGAGAGAGTGAGAGGAGCAGCGGGACATTAACAGTGAGAGAGAGAGAGAGGAGCAGCGGGACCTTTAACAGTGAGAGAGCGAGAGGAGAAATGGGAAAATTAACAGTGAGAGTGAGAGGAACAGCGGGGATATTAACAGAGAGACAGTGAGAGGAGTAGAGGGACCATTAACAGTTAGAGACTGACAGGAGCAGTGGGACAATTAACATTTAGAGAGAGAGAGGAGCAGCGGGGACATTAACAGTGAGAGAGCGAGAGGAGCAGTGGGGACATTAACAGTGAGAGATTGAGAGGAGCAGTGGGGACATTAAAAGTGAGAGAGTGAGAGGAGCAGGGGGGACATTAACATTGAGAGAGAGAGAGGAGCAGTGGGGCCATTAAAGGAGAGAGAGTGAGAGGAGCAGTGGGACCATTAACAATTAGAGAGTGAGAGGAGCAGCGGGGTCATAAATAGAGAGAGAGCGAGAGGAGCTGCGGGGCCATTAACAGTGAGAGTGAGAGTGGAGAAGTGGGGACATTAACAGTGAGAGAGTGAGAGGAGCAGTGGGGACATTAACAGTGAGAGTGAGAGGAGCAGCGGGGACATTAAAAGTGAGAGAGTGAGAGGAGCAGTGGGGACATTAACATTGAGAGAGAGTGGAGCAGCGGGGACATTAACAGTGAGAGAGAGAGAAGAGCAGTGGGGCCATTAACAGTGAGAGAGCGAGAGGAGCAGTGGGGCCATTAATGGAGAGAGAAGGAGAGGAGCAGTGGGGCCATTAACAGTGAGATAGCGAGAGGAGCAGTGGGACCATTAACAGTGAGAGAGTGAGAGGAGCATCGGGGCCATTAACAGTGAGAGAGCGAGAGGAGCAGTTCGACCATTAACAGTGAGAGAGTGAGAGGAGCAGCGGCGACATTAAATGTGAGCCAGTGAGAGGAGCAGTGGGGTCATTAACAGTGAGAGAGTGAGAGGAGCAGTCGGGACATTAACAGTGAGAGAGTGAGAGGAGCAGTCGGGACATTAACAGCCAGAGAGTGAGAGGAGCAGCGGGGACATTAAATGTGAGCCAGGGAGAGGAGCAGTGGGGTCATTAACAGTGAGAGAGTGAGAGGGGCAGCGGGGACATTAACAGTGAGAGAGTGAGAGGAGCAGTGGGTCTATTAACAGTGAGAGAGTGAGAGGAGCAGTGGGGAAATTAACAGTGAGAGAGCGAGAGGAGCAGTGGGGCCATTAACAGTGAGAGAGACAGAGGAGCAGTGGGGATATTAACAGTGAGAGAGTGAGAGGAGCAGCGGGACATTAACAGTGAGAGAGAGAGAGAGGAGCAGCGGGACCTTTAACAGTGAGAGAGCGAGAGGAGAAATGGGAAAATTAACAGTGAGAGTGAGAGGAACAGCGGGGATATTAACAGAGAGACAGTGAGAGGAGTAGCGGGACCATTAACAGTTAGAGACTGACAGGAGCAGTGGGACAATTAACATTTAGAGAGAGAGAGGAGCAGTGGGGACATTAACAGTGAGAGAGCGAGAGGAGCAGTGGGGACATTAACAGTGAGAGAGTGAGAGGAGCAGTGGGGACATTAAAAGTGAGAGAGTGAGAGGAGCAGTGGGGACATTAACATTAAGAGAGAGAGAGGAGCAGTGGGGCCATTATTGGAGAGAGAGTGAGAGGAGCAGTGGGGACATTAACAGTGAGAGAGAGAGAGGAGCAGTGGGGACATTAACATTGAGAGAGAGAGGAACAGCGGGGACATTATCAGTGAGGGAGAGAGAGGAGCAGCGGGGCCATTAACAGTGAGAGTGAGAGACGAGCAGTGGGGCCATTAAGAGTGAGAGAATGAGAGGAGGATCGGGGACATTAACTGTGAGAGAGTGAGAGGAGCAGTGGGGTCATTAACAGTGAGAGAGTGAGAGGAGCATCGGGGACATTAACAGTGAGAGAGCGAGAGGAGCAGTGGGGCGATTAATGGAGAGAGAAGGAGAGGAGCAGTGGGGCCAATAACAGTGAGAGAGTGAGAGGAGCATCGGGGATATTAACAGTGAGAAAAAGAGAGGAGCAGTGGGGTCATTAAAAGTGAGAGAGTGAGAGGAGCAGTGGGGACATTAACAGTCAGTGTGAGAGAGGAGCAGTGGGCCCATTAACAGTGAGAGAGCGAGAGGAGCAGTGGGGCCATTAACACTGAGAGAGTGAGAGGAGCAGCGGGGACATTAACAGTGAGAGAGTGAGAGGAGCAGTGGGGACATTAACAGTGAGAGAGTGAGAGGATCAGTGGGGAAATTAACAGTGAGAGAGCGAGAGGAGCAGTGGGGACATTAACAGTGAGAGGGCGAGAGGAGCAGTGGGGACATTAACAGTGAGAGAGTGAGAGGAGCAGCGGGGACATTAACACTGAGAGAGTGAGAGGAGCAGCGGGGACATTAACAGCGAGAGTGCGAGAGGAGCAACGGGGTCTTTAACAGTGAGAGAGTTAGAGGAGTAGTGGGGTCAAAAACAGTGAGGGAGTGAGAGGAGCAGTGGGGCCAGTAACAGTGAGAGAGGGAGAGGTGTAGTGGGGACATTAACAGTGAGAGAGTGAGAGGAGCAGTCGGGACACTAACAGCCAGAGAGTGAGAGGAGCAGCGGGGACATTAAATGTGAGCCAGTGAGAGGAGCAGTGGGGTCATTAACAGTGAGAGAGTGAGAGGGGCAGCGGGGACATTAACAGTGAGAGAGTGAGAGGAGCAGTGGGTCTATTAACAGTGAGAGAGCGAGAGGAGCAGTGGGGACATTAACAGTGAGAGAGTGAGAGGAGTAGTGGGGACATTAACAGTGAGAGTGTGAGAGGAGCAGTCGGGACATTAAAAGTGAGAGAGAGAGAGGATCAATGGTGACATTAACAGTGAGAGAGTGAGAGGAGCAGTGGGGACATTAACAGTGAGAGAGCGAGAGGAGCAGTGGGGACATTAACATTGAGAGAGTGAGAGGAGCAGCGGGGCCATTAACAGTGAGAGAGTGAGAGGAGAAGCGGGGACATTAACAGTGAGAGAGTGAGAGGAGCAGTGGGACCATTAACAGTGAGAGAGTGAGAGGAGCAGCGGGGACATTAACAGAGAGAGAGAGAGAGGGGAGCAGCGGGGACATTAACAGTGAGAGAGTGAGAGGACCAGTGTGGACATTAACAGTGAGAGAATGAGAGGAGCAGTGGGGACATCAACAGTGAGAGAGAGAGAGCAGCAGTGGGGACCTTAACAGTGAGAGAGCGAGAGGAGCAGTGGGACCATTAACAGTGAGGGAGAGAGAGGAGTAGTGGTGACATTTACAGTGAGAAATTGAGAGGAGCAGCGGGGACATTAACAGTGAGAGAGCAGAGGAGCAGCGGGGACATTAACAGCGAGAGAGTGAGAGGAGCAGTGGGGACATTAACAGTGAGAGAGTGAGAGGAGCATTGGGGCCATTAACACTGAGAATGAGAGAGGAGCAGCGGGGACATTAACAGTGGGAGAGCGAGAGGAGCAGTGGGGACATTAACAGTGAGAGAGAAGGAGGGGCACTGAGGACATTAACAGTGAGAGAGCGAGAGGAGCAGTGGAGACATTAATAGTGAGAGAGTGAGAGGAGCAGTTGGACCATTAACAGTGAGAGAGAGAGAGGTGCAGTGGGGCCATTAACAGTGAGAGTGAGAGAGGAGCAGCGGGGACATTAACAGTGAGAGTGAGATAAGCAGCGGGGACATTAACGGTGAGAGTGAGAGCAGCAGCGGGGACATTAACAGTGAGAGAGTGAGAGGTGCAAAGGGGACATTAACAGTGAGAGCACTAGAGGAGCAATGGGGTCATTAACAGTGAGAGAGTGAGAGGAGCAGTGGGGACATTAACAGTGAGAGAGTGAGAGGAGCAGTGGGGACATTGAAAGTGAGGGAGTGAGAGGAGCAGTGGGGACATTAACATTGAGAGAGAGAGGAGCAGCGGGGACATTAACAGTAAGAGAGAGAGAGGAGCAGTGGGGCCATTAACAGTGAGAGATCGAGAGGAGCAGTGGGGCCATTAACAGTGAGAGAGTGAGAGGAGCAGTGGGGGCATTAACAATTAGAGAGTGAGGGGAGCAGCGGGGACATAAATAGAGAGAGAGCGAGAGGAACAGTGGGGCCATTTACAGTGAGAGAGTGAGAGGAGCATCGGGGAGATTAACTGTGAGCGAGTGAGAGGAGCAGTGGGGTCATTAACAGTGAGAGAGTGAGAGGAGCAGGGGGTCCATTAACAGTGAGAGAGCGAGAGGAGCAGTGGGACCATTAACAGTGAGAGAGTGAGAGGAGCAGCGGGGACATTAAATGTGAGCCAGTGAGAGGAGCAGGGGCTCCATTAACAGTGAGAGAGCGAGAGGTGCAGTGGTTCCATTAACAGTGAGAGAGTGAGAGGAGCAGTGGGGCCATTAACAGTGAGAGAGTGAGATGAGCAGGGGGTCCATTAACAGTGAGAGAGTGAGAGAAGCAGCGGGGACATTAAATGTGAGCCAGTGGGAGGAGCAGTGGGGTCATTAACAGTGAGAGAGTGAGAGGAGCAGTGGGTCCATTAACAGTGAGAGAGTGAGAGGAGCAGTGGGTAATTAACAGTGAGAGAGCGAGAGGAGCAGTGGGGACATTAACAGTGAGAGAGTGAGAGGAGCAGTGGGTAATTAACAGTGAGAGAGCGAGAGGAGCAGTGGGGCCATTAACAGTGAGAGAGACAGAGGAGCAGTGGGGACATTAACAGTGAGAGAGTGAGAGGAGCAGCGGGACATTAACATTGAGAGAGAGAGAGGAGCAGTGGGGCCATTAACAGTGACAGAATGAGAGGAGCAGTCGGGACATTAACAGTGAATGAGTGAGAGGAGCAGCAGGGACATTAAATGTGAGCCAGTGAGAGGAGAAGTGGGGTCATTAACAGTGAGAAAGTGAGAGGAGCAGCGGGGACATTAACAGTGAGAGAGCGAGAGGAGCAGTGGGGCCATTAACAGCGAGAGAGACAGAGGAGCAGTGGGGACATTAACAGTGAGTGAGTGAGAGGAGCAGCGGGACATTAACAGTGAGAGAGAGAGAGGAGCAGCGGGACCTTTAACAGTGAGAGAGCGAGAGGAGAAGTGGGAAAATTAACAGTGAGAGTGAGAGGAGCAGCGGGGATATTAACAGAGAGACAGTGAGTGGAGCAGCAGGTCCATTAACAGTGAGAGACTGACAGGAGCAGTGGGACCATTAACATTGAGAGAGCGAGAGGAGCAGGGGCTCCATTAACAGTGAGAGAGTGAAAGGAGCAGTGGGACCATTAACAGTGAGAGAGTGAGATGAGCAGGGGGTCCATTAACAGTGAGAGAGTGAGAGGAGCAGTGGGACCATTAACAGTGAGAGAGTGAGAAGAGCAGTGGGGCCATTAACAGTGAGAGAACGAGAGGACCAGTGGGGCCATTAACAGTGAGAGTGAGAGTGGAGCAGTGGGTACATTAACAGTGAGAGAGTGAGAGGAGCAGTGGGGACATTAACAGTGAGAGAGAGAGAGGAGCAGTGGGGACATTAACATTGAGAGAGAGAGGAACAGCGGGGACATTATCAGTGAGGGAGAGAGAGGAGCAGTGGGGACATTAACAGTGAGAGAGCGAGAGGAGCAGCGGGGCCATTAACAGTGAGAGTGAGAGACGAGCAGTGGGGCCATTAAGAATGAGAGAATGAGAGGAGGATCGGGGACATTAACTGTGAGAGAGTGAGAGGAGCAGTGGGGTCATTAACAGTGAGAGAGTGAGAGGAGCATCGGGGACATTAACAGTGAGAGAGTGAGAGGAGCAGTGGGGCCAATAAAAGTGAGAGAGTGAGAGGAGCATCGGGGATATTAACAGTGAGAAAAAGAGAGGAGCAGTGGGGTCATTAAAAGTGAGAGAGTGAGAGGAGCAGTTGCGACATTAACAGTGAGAGTGAGAGTGGAGCAGTGGGCCCATTAACAGTGAGAGAGTGAGAGGAGCAGTGGGGACATTAACAGTGAGAGAGTGAGAGGAGCAGTGGGGACATTAACAGTGAGAGAGTGAGAGGAGCAGTGGGGACATTAACAGTGAGAGAGTAAGAGGAGTAGTGGGGACATTAACAGTGAGAGAGCGCGAGGAGCAGTGGGGACATTTACAGTGAGAGAGAAGGAGGGGCACTGAGGACATTAACAGTGAGAGAGCGAGAGGAGCAGTGGGGACATTAATAGTGAGAGAGTGAGAGGAGCAGTGGGACCATTTACAGAGAGAGAGAGAGAGGAGCATTGGGGCCATTAACAGTAAGAGTGAGAGAGGAGCAGCGGGGACATTAACAGTGAGAGTGAGAGGAGCAGTGGGGCCATTAACACTGAGAGAGAGAGAGGGGCAGCGGGGACATTAACAGTGAGAGAGCGAGAGGAGAAGTGGGGACATTAACAGTGAGAGAGCGAGAGGAGCAGTCGGGATATTAACAGTGAGAGAGTGAGAGCAGCAGTGGGGACATTAAAAGTGAGAGAGTGAGAGGAGCAGTGGGGACATTAACATTGAGAGAGAGAGAGGAGGAGTGGGGCCATTAATGGAGAGAGAAGGAGAGGAGCAGTGGGGCCATTAACAGTGAGAGAGTGAGAGGAGCAGTGGGGGCATTAACAATTAGAGAGTGAGAGGAGCAGCGGGGTCATAAATAGAGAGAGAGCGAGAGGAGCTGCGGGGCCATTAACAGTGAGAGAGTGAGAGGAGCCGTGGGGCCATTAACAGTGAGAGAGTGAGAGGAGCAGGGGGTCCATTAACAGTGATAGAGCGAGAGGAGCAGTGGGACCATTAACAGTGAGCGAGTGAGAGGAGCATCGGGGCCATTAACAGTGAGAGAGCGAGAGGAGCAGTGGGACCATTAACAGTGAGAGAGTGAGTGAAGCAGCGGGGACATTAAATGTGAGCCAGTGGGAGGAGCAGTGGGGTCATTAACAGTGAGAGAGTGAGAGGAGCAGTGGGTCCATTAACAGTGAGAGAGTGAGAGGAGCAGTGGGTAATTAACAGTGAGAGAGCGAGAGGAGCAGTGGGTAATTAACAGTGAGAGAGTGAGAGGAGCAGTGGGTAATTAACAGTGAGAGAGCGAGAGGAGCAGTGGGGCCATTAACAGTGAGAGAGACAGAGGAGCAGTGGGGACATTAACAGTGAGAGAGTGAGAGGAGCAGCGGGACATTAACATTGAGAGAGAGAGAGGAGCAGTGGGGCCATTAACAGTGACAGAATGAGAGGAGCAGTCGGGACATTAACAGTGAATGAGTGAGAGGAGCAGCCGGGACATTAAATGTGAGCCAGTGAGAGGAGAAGTGGGGTCATTAACAGTGAGAAAGTGAGAGGAGCAGCGGGGACATTAACAGTGAGAGAGCGAGAGGAGCAGTGGGGCCATTAACAGCGAGAGAGACAGAGGAGCAGTGGGGACATTAACAGTGAGTGAGTGAGAGGAGCAGCGGGACATTAACAGTGAGAGAGAGAGAGGAGCAGCGGGACCTTTAACAGTGAGAGAGCGAGAGGAGAAGTGGGAAAATTAACAGTGAGAGTGAGAGGAGCAGCGGGGATATTAACAGAGAGACAGTGAGTGGAGCAGCGGGTCCATTAACAGTGAGAGACTGACAGGAGCAGTGGGACCATTAACATTGAGAGAGCGAGAGGAGCAGGGGCTCCATTAACAGTGAGAGAGTGAGAGGAGCAGTGGGACCATTAACAGTGAGAGAGTGAGATGAGCAGGGGGTCCATTAACAGTGAGAGAGTGAGAGGAGCAGTGGGACCATTAACAGTGAGAGAGTGAGAAGAGCAGCGGGGACATTAACAGTGAGAGATCGAGATATGCAGTCGGGCCATTAACAGTGAGTGAGCGAGAGGAGCAGCGGGGTCTTTAACAGTGAGAGAGTGTGAGGAGCAGCGGGGACATTAACAGTGAGAGAGCGAGATATGCAGTGGGAACATTAACTGTGAGAGAGCGAGAGGAGCAGCGGGGTCATTAACAGTGAGATAGCGAGAGGAGCAGTGGGGCCATTAACACTGAGAGAGAGAGAGGGGCAGCGGGGACATTAACAGTGAGAGAGCGAGAGGAGCAGTGGGACCATTAACAGTGAGAGAGAGAGAGGGGCAGTGGGGCCATTAACAGTGAGAGAGTGTGAGGAACAGTGGCGACATTAACAGTGAGAGAGCGAGATATGCAGTGGGGCCATTTACAGTGAGAGAGCGAGAGGAGCAGCGGGGTCATTATCTGTGAGAGAATGAGAGGAGCAGTGGGGTCAAAACAGTGAGAGAGTGAGAGGAGCATCGGGGACATTGACAGTGAGAGAGCGAGAGGAGCAGTGGGGCCATTAATGGAGAGAGAAGGAGAGTAGCAGTGGGGCCAATAACAGTGAGAGAGTGAGAGCAGCATCGGGGATATTAACAGTGAGAGAGAGAGAGAAGCAGTGGGGTCATTAATAGTGAGAGAGTGAGAGGAGCAGTGGGGACATTAACAGTGAGAGTGAGAGAGGAGCAGTGGGGACATTAACACTGAGAGAGTGAGAGGAGCAGCGGGGACATTAACAGTGAGAGAGTGAGAGGAGCAGTGGGGACATTAACAGTGAGAGAGCGAGAGGAGCAGTGGGGAAATTAACAGTGAGAGAGCGAGAGGAGCAGTGGGGACATTAACAGTGTGAGAGCGAGAGGAGCAGTGGGGACATTTACAGTGAGAGAGTGAGAGGAGCAGTGGGGACATTAACACTGAGAGAGTGAGTGGAGCAGCGGGGACATTAACAGTGAGAGAGTGAGAGGAGTAGCGGGGATATTAACAGTGAGAGAGTGAGAGGAGCAGCGGGGACATTAACAGTGAGAGAGCGAGAGGAGCAGTGGGGCCATTAACACTGAGAGAGTGAGAGGAGCAGCGGGGACATTAACAGTGAGAGAGTGAGAGGAGCAGTGGGGACATTAACAGTGAGAGAGTGAGAGGAGCAGTGGGTCCATTAACAGTGAGAGAGCGAGATGATCAGCGGGGTCTTTAACAGTGAGAGAGCGAGAGGAGCAGTGGGGCCATTAACAATGAGAGAGAGCGGGGCAGCGGGGACATTATCAGTGAGAGAGGGAGAGGAGCAGCGGGGACATTAAATGTGAGCCAGTGAGAGGAGCAGTGGGGAAATTAACAGTGAGAGAGCGAGAGGAGCAGTGGGGACATTAACAGTGAGAGAGTGAGTGGAGCAGCGGGGACATTAACACTGAGAGAGTGAGAGGAGCAGAGGGGACATTAACAGTGAGAGAGTGAGAGGAGCAGCGGGGATATTTACAGTGAGAGAGTGAGAGGAGCAGCGGGGACATTAACAGTGAGAGAGCGAGAGGAGCAGTGAGGCCATTAACACTGAGAGAGTGAGCTGAGCAGCGGGGACATTAACAGTGAGAGAGTGAGAGGTGCAGCGGGGACATTAACAGTGAGAGAGTGAGAGGAGCAGTGGGTCCATTAACAGTGAGAGAGCGAGAGGATCAGCGGGGTCTTTAACAGTGAGAGAGTGTGAGGAGCAGCGGGGAGATTAACAGTGAGAGAGCGAGATATGCATTGGGAACATTAACTGTGAGAGAGCGAGAGGAGCAGTGGGGACATTAACAGTGAGATAGCGAGAGGAACAGTGATGCCATTAACAGTGAGAGAGCGAGAGGAGCTCTGGGGCCATTAATGGAGAGAGAAGGAGAGGAGCAGTGGGGCCATTAACAGTGAGAGAGCGAGAGGAGCAGCGGGGACATTAATAGAGAGAGAGCGAGAGGAGCAGCGGGGCCATTAGCAGTGAGAGAGTGAGAGGAGCAGTGGGGCCATTAACAATGACAGGGTGAGAGGAGCATCGGGGCCATTAACAGTGAGAGAGCGAGAGGAGCAGTGGAACCATTAACAGTGAGAGAGTGAGAGGAGCATCGGGGCCATTAACAGTGAGAGAGCGAGAGGAGCAGTTGGACCATTAACAGTGAGAGAGTGAGAGGAGCAGCGGGGACATTAACAGTGAGAGAGCGAGAGGAGCAGTGGGGACATTAACAGTGAGAGAGTGAGAGGAGCAGCGGGGACATTAACAGTGAGAGAGCGAGAGGAGCAGTGGGGACATTAACAGTGAGAGAGTGAGAGGAGCAGTGGGGAAATTAACAGTGAGAGAGCGAGAGGAGCAGTGGGGCCATTAACAGTGAGAGAGACAGAGGAGCAGTGGGGACATTAGCAGTGAGAGAGTGAGAGGAGCAGCGGGACATTAACATTGAGAGAGAGAGAGGAGCAGCGGGGCCATTAACAATGAGAGAGTGAGAGGAGCAGTCGGGACATTTACAGCGATAGAGTGAGAGGAGCAGCGGGGACATTAAATGTGAGCCAGTGAGAGGAGCAGTGGGGTCATTAACAGTGAGAGAGTGAAAGGAGCAGCGGGGACATTATCAGTGAGAGAGTGAGAGGAGCAGTGGGTCCATTAAGAGTGAGAGAGTGAGAGGAGCAGCGGGGACATTAAATGTGAGCCAGTGAGAGGAGCAGTGGGGACATTAACAGAGAGACAGTGAGAGGAGCAGCGGGACCATTAACAGTGAGAGACTGACAGGAGCAGTGGGACCATTAACATTGAGAGAGCGAGAGGAGCAGGGGCTCCATTATCAGTGAGAGAGTGAGAGGAGCAGTGGGACCATTAACAGTGAGAGAGTGAGATGAGCAGGGGGTCCATTAACAGTGAGAGTGTGAGAGGAGCAGTGGGACCATTAACAGTGAGAGAGTGAGAGGAGCAGTGGGACCATTAACAGTGAGAGAGTGTGAGGAGCAGTGGGGCCATTAACCGTGAGAGAACGAGAGGACCAGTGGGGCCATTAACAGTGAGAGTGAGAGTGGAGCAGTGGGGACATTAACAGTGAGAGAGTGAGAGGAGCAGTGGGGACATTAACAGTGAGAGAGAGAGAGGAGCAGTGGGGACATTAACATTGAGAGAGAGAGGACCAGCGGGGACATTATCAGTGAGAGAGAGAGAGGAGCAGTGGGGCCATTAACAGTGGGAGAGTGAGAGGAGCAGCGGTGCCATTAACAGTGAGAGTGAGAGACGAGCAGTGGGGCCCTTAAGAGTGAGAGAATGAGAGGAGTATCGGGGACATTATCTGTGAGAGAATGAGAGGAGCAGTGGGGTCAAAACAGTGAGAGAGTGAGAGGAGCATCGGGGACATTGACAGCGAGAGAGCGAGAGGAGCAGTGGGGCCATTAATGGAGAGAGAAGGAGAGTAGCAGTGGGGCTAATAACAGTGAGAGAGTGAGAGGAGCATCGGGGATATTAACAGTGAGAGAGAGAGAGAAGCAGTGGGGTCATTAAAAGTGAGAGAGTGAGAGGAGCAGTGGGGACATTAACAGTGAGAGTGAGAGAGGAGCAGTGGGGACATTAACACTGAGAGAGTGAGAGGAGCAGCGGGGTCATTAACAGTGAGAGAGTGAGAGGAGCAGTGGGGACATTAACAGTGAGAGAGCGAGAGGAGCAGTGGGGAAATTAACAGTGAGAAAGCGAGAGGAGCATTGGGGACATTAACAGTGTGAGAGCGAGAGGAGCAGTGGGGACATTAACAGTGAGAGAGTGAGAGGAGCAGCGGGGACATTAACACTGAGAGAGTGAGTGGAGCAGCGGGGACATTAACAGTGAGAGTGTGAGAGGAGTAGCGGGGATATTAACAGTGAGAGAGTGAGAGGAGCAGCGGGTACATTAACAGTGAGAGAGCGAGAGGAGCAGTGGGGCCATTAACACTGAGAGAGTGAGAGGAGCAGCGGGGACATTAACAGTGAGAGAGTGAGAGGAGCAGTGGGGACATTAACAGTGAGAGAGTGAGAGGAGCAGTGGGTCCATTAACAGTGAGAGAGCGAGATGATCAGCGGGGTCTTTAACAGTGAGAGAGCGAGAGGAGCAGTGGGGCCATTAACAATGAGAGAGAGCGGGGCAGCGGGGACATTATCAGTGAGAGAGGGAGAGGAGCAGCGGGGACATTAAATGTGAGCCAGTGAGAGGAACAGTGGGGAAATTAACAGTGAGAGAGCGAGAGGAGCAGTGGGGACATTAACAGTGAGAGAGTGAGAGGAGCAGCGGGGACATTAACACTGAGAGAGTGAGAGGAGCAGCGGGGACATTAACAGTGAGAGAGTGAGAGGAGCAGCGGGGATATTAACAGTGAGAGAGTGAGAGGAGCAGCGGGGACATTAACAGTGAGAGAGCGAGAGGAGCAGTGGGGCCATTAACACTGAGAGAGTGAGCTGAGCAGCGGGGACATTAACAGTGAGAGAGCGATAGGATCAGCGGGGTCTTTAACAGTGAGAGAGTGTGAGGAGCAGCGGGGAGATTGACAGTGAGAGAGCGAGATATGCATTGGGAATATTAACTGTGAGAGAGCGAGAGGAGCAGCGGGGACATTAACAGTGACATAGCGAGAGGAGCAGTGGGGCCATTAACAATGAGAGAGAGCGGGGCAGCGGGGACATTAACAGTGAGAGAGCGAGAGGAGCAGTGAGGCCATTAACAGTGAAAGAGGTAGAGGAGCAGGTGAGACATTAACAGTGAGAGAGAGAGAGGAGCAGTGGGGACATTAACAGTGAGAGAGCGAGAGGAGCAGTGGGGACATTAACAGTGAGAGAGCGAGAGGAGCAGTGGGGACATTAACAGTGAGAGAGTGAGAGGAGCAGCGGGGACATTAACACTGAGAGAGTGAGAGGAGCAGCGGGGACATTAACAGTGAGAGAGTGAGAGGAGCAGTGGGGCCATTAACAGTGAGAGAGTGAGAGGAGCAGCGGGTATATTAACAGTGAGAGAGTGAGAGGAGCAGCGGGGACATTAACAGTGAGAGAGCGAGAGGAGCAGTGGGGCCATTAACACTGAGAGAGTGAGAGGAGCAGCGAGGACATTAACAGTGAGAGAGTGAGAGGAGCAGTGGGTCCATTAACAGTGAGAGAGCGAGAGGAGCAGCGGGGTCTTTAACAGTGAGAGAGTGTGAGGAGCAGCGGGGAGATTAATAGTGAGAGAGCGAGACATGCAGTGGGAACGTTAACTGTGAGAGAGCGAGAGGAGCAGCGGGGACATTAACAGTGAGAGATTGAGAGGAGCAGCGGGGCCATTAACAGTTAGAGAGCGAGAGGAGCAGTGGGGCCATTAACAGTGAGAGAGTGAGAGGAGCAGTGGGCCATTAACAACGAGAGAACGAGAGGAGCAGCGGGGACATTAACAGTTCGAGAGCGAGAGGAGCAGTGGGGCCATTAACAGTGAGAGAACGAGAGTAGCATCGGTGACATTAAGTGTGAGAGAGTGAGAGGAGCAGTGGGGCCATTAAAAGTGAGAGTGAGAGATGAGCAGTGGGGCCATTAACAGTGAGAGTGAGAGGAGCAGCGGGGACATTAACGGAGAGAGAAGGCGAGGAGCAGTGGGTCCATTAACAGTGAGAGAGTGAGAGGAGCATCGGGGACATTAACAGTGAGAGAGCGAGAGGAGCAGTGGTGCTATTAATGGAGAGAGAAGGAGAGGAGCAGTGGGGCCAATAACAGTGAGAGAGTGAGAGGAGCATCGGGGATATTCACAGTGAGAGAGAGAGAGGAGCAGTGGGGTCATTAACAGTGAGAGAGTGAGAGGAGCAGTGGAACTTTAACAGTGAGAGTAGGAGATAGGAGCAGTGGGGTCATTAACAGTGAGAGAGTGAGAGGAGCAGTGGAACATTAACAGTGAGAGAGTGAGAGGAGCATTGGGGACATTAAGAGAGAGAGAGTGAGAGGAACAGCGGGTACATTAACAGTCAGAGAGTGAGAGGAGCAGTGGGACCATTAACATTGAGAGTGAGAGGAGTAGTGTGACCTTTAACAGTGAGAGTGAGAGGAGCAGCGGGGACATTATCTGTGCTTGTGAGAGAAGCAGTGAGGCCATTCAAAGTGAGAGATTTCAGAGGAGTAGCGGGGACATTAACAGTGAGAGAGAGAGAGGAGCAGCGGCACCATTAACAGTAAGAGAGAGAGAGGGGCAGCAGGGCCATTAACAGTGAGAGAGCAAGAGGAGCAGTGGGGCCATTAACAGTGAGAGAGTGAGAGGAGCAGCGGGGTCTTTAACAGTGAGAGAGTGTGAGGAGCAGCGGGGACATTAACAGTGAGAGAGCGAGATATGCAGTGGGAACATTAACTGTGAGAGAGCGAGAGGAGCAGCGGGGACATTAACAGTGAGATAGCGAGAGGAACAGTGGGGCCATTAACACTGAGAGAGAGAGAGGGGCAGCGGGGACATTAACAGTGAGAGAGCGAGAGGAGCAGCGGGGACATTAACAGTGAGAGAGAGAGAGGAGCAGTGGGGCCATTAACAGAGAGAGAGCGAGAGGACCAGTGGGGACATTAACAGTGAGAGATTGGGAGGAGCAGTGGGGACATTAACAGTGAGAGAGTGAGAGGACCAGTGGGGACATTAACAGTGAGAGAGTGATAGGAGCAGTGGGGACATTAACAGTGAGAGAGTGATAGGAGCAGTGGGGACATTAACACTGAGAGAGTGAGAGGAGCAGCGGGGCCATTAACAGTGAGAGAGTGAGAGGAGCAGCAGGGACATTAACAGTGAGAGAGTGAGTGGAGCAGCTAGGCCATTAACAGTGAGAGAGTGAGAGGAGCAGTGGGGACATTAACAGCGAGAGAGTGAGATGAGCAGCGGACACATTAACAGTGAGAGAGCGAGAAAAGCAGTGGGGCAGTTAACAGTGAGAGAGATAGAGGAGCAGTGGGGCCATTAACAGTGAGAGAGTGAGAGGAGCAGTGGGGACATTAACAGTGAGAGAGTGAGAGGAGCAGTGGGGACATTTACAGTGAGAGAGTGAGGGTAGCAGCGGGGACATTAACAGTGTGAGAGTGAGAGGAGCAGTGGGGACATTAACAGTGAGAGAGTGAGAGGAGCAGTGGGGACATTAACAGTGTGAGAGTGAGAGGAGCAGTGGGGACATTAACAGTGAGAGAGTGAGAGGAGCAGTGGAACATTAACAGTGAGAGGTGAGAGGAGGAGCGGGGACATTAACAGTGAGAGAGTGAGAGGAGCAGCGGGGACATTAACAGTGAGAGAGTGAGAGGAGCAGTGGGGACACTAACAGTGAGAGAGTGAGAGCAGCAGCGAGGCCATAAACAGTGAGAGGGCGAGAGGTGCATTGGGGACATTAAGAGCGAGAGAGTGAGAGGAGCAGCGGGTACATTAACAGTGAGAGAGTGAGCGGAGCAGTGGGACCATTAACATTGAGAGTGAGAGGAGCAGTGGGACCATTAACAGTGAGAGTGAGGGGAGCAGTTGGACCATTAACAGTGAGAGAGTGAGAGGAGCAGTGGGGACATTAACAGTGAGAGAGCGAGAGGAGCAGTGAGGACATTAACAGTAAGAGAGCGAGAGGAGCAGCGGGGCCATTAACAGTGAGAGAGTGAGAGGAGCAGTGGGACCATTAACAGTGAGAGAGCAAGAGGAGCAGTGTGGACATTAACAGTGAGAGAGTGAAAGTATCAGTGGGGACAATAACAGTGAGAGAGTGAGAGGAACAGTGGGGACATTAACAGTGAGAGAGTGAGAGGAGCAGTGGGCCATTAACAGTGAGAGAGTGAGAGGAACAGCGGGGAGATTAACAGTGAGAGAGTGAGAGGAGCAGCGGGGACATTAACAACTAGAGAGTGAGAGGAGCAGCGGGGACATAAATAGAGAGTGAGCGAGAGGAACAGCGGGGCCATTAACAGTGAGAGAGTGAGAGGAGCAGTGGGGTCATTAACAGTGAGAGAGTGAGAGGAGCAGCGGGGACATTAACAATTAGAGAGTGAGAGGAGCAGTGGGACCATTAACATTGAGAGAGTGAGAGGTGCAGTGGCACCATTAACAGTGAGAGAGTGAGAGGAGCTGCGGGGACATTAACAGTGAGAGAGCGAGAGGAGCAGTGGGGACATTTAAGGTGAGAGAGATAGACAAGAGCAGTGGGGCCATTAACACTGAGAGAGTGAGAGGAGCAGCGGGGCCATTAACACTTAGAGAGTGAGAGGCGCAGCGGGGACATTAACAGTGAGAGAGAGAGTGGAGCAGTGATCCATTAATAGTGAGAGAATGAGAGGAGCAGTGGGGACATTAACAGTGTGAGAGAGAGAGGAGCAGCGGGGCCTTAAACAGTGAGAGAGCGAGAGGAGAAGTGGGAAAATTAACAGTGAGAGTGAGAGGAGCAGCGGGACCATTAACAGTGAGAGAGTGACAGGAGCAGTGGCACCATTAATATTGAGAGAGAGAGAGGAGCAGCGGGGACATTAACAGTGAGAGAGCGAGAGGACCAGTGGGACCATTAACAGCGAGAGAGTGAGAGGAGCAGGGGGTCCATTAATAGTGACAGTGAGAGGAGCAGTGGGACCATTAACAGTGAGAGAGTGAGAGGAGCAGTGGGACCATTAACAGTGAGAGAGTGAGAGGAGCAGTGGGACCATTAACATTGAGAGAGTGAGAGGAGCATGGGGGACATTAACAGTGAGAGAGTGAGGGGAGCAGTTTGACCATTAACAGTGAGAGAGTGTGAGGAGCAGTGGGGACGTTAACAGTGAGAGAGCGAGAGGAGCAGCGGGGCCATTAACAGTGAGAGAGTGAGAAGAGCAGTGGGACCATTAACATTGAGAGTGAGAGGAGCATTGGGACCATTAACAGTGAGAGTGAGGGGAGCAGTTGGACCATTTACAGTGAGAGAGTGAGAGGAGCAGTGGGGACATTAACAGTGACAGAGCGAGAGGAGCAGCGGGGCCATTAAGAGTGAGAGAGAGAGAGTGGCAGCGGGGACATTAACTGTGAGAGTGAGAGGAGCAGCGTGGACATTAACAGTGAGAGAGAGAGAGGAGCAGCGGGGACATTAACAGTGAGATAGAGAGAGGAGCAGCGGGGTCTTTAACAGTGAGAGAGTGTGAGGAGCAGCGGGAACATTAACAGTGAGAGAGCGAGATATGCAGTGGGGCCATTAACAGTGAGAGAGTGAGAGGAGCAGCGAGGCCATTAACAGTGAGAGAGAGAGAGGAGCAGTGGGGACATTAACAGTGAGAGAGTGAAAGTAGCAGTGGGGACATTAACAGTGAGAAAGTGAGAGGAGCAGTGGGGACATTAACAGTGAGAGAGTGAGAGGTGCAGCGAGACATTAACAGTGAGAGCGACAGTAGCAGTGGGCACATTAACAGTGAGAGAGTGAGTGGAGCAGCGGGGACATTAACAGTAAGAGAGTGAGAGGAGCAGTGGGGACAATAACAGTGAGAGAGTGAGAGGCGCAGCGGGACCATTAACAGTGAGAGAGTGAGGGGAGCAGTTTGACCATTAACAGTGAGAGAGTGAGAGGAGCAGTGGGTCCATTAACAGTGAGAGAGTGAGAGGAGCAGCGTGGCCATTAACAGTGAGAGTGAGAGAAGAGCAGTGGGGCCATTAAGAGTGAGAGTGAGAGATGAGCAGTGGGGCCATTAACAGTGAGAGTGAGAGGAGCAGCGGGGACATTAACGGAGAGAGAAGGCGAGGAGCAGTGGGTCCATTAACAGTGAGAGAGTGAGAGGAGCATCGGGGACATTAACAGTGAGAGAGCGAGAGGAGCAGCGGAACATTAACAGTGAGAGGTGAGAGGAGGAGCGGGGACATTAACAGTGAGAGAGTGAGAGGAGCAGCGGGGACATTAACAGTGAGAGAGTGAGAGGAGCAGCGGTGCCATTAACAGGGAGACAGTGAGAGGACTAGCGGGGACATTAACAGTGAGAGAGTTAGAGGAGCAGTGGCAACATTAACATTGAGAGAGTGAGAGGAACAGCGGGGACATTAACTGTGAGAGAGTTGGAGGAGCAGTGGGGTCATTAACAGTGAGTGAGTGATAGCAGCAGCGAGGCCATAAACAGTGAGAGAGCGAGAGGAGCATTGGGGACATTAAGAGAGAGAGAGTGAGAGGAGCAGCGGGTACATTAACAGTGAGAGAGTGAGAGGAGCAGTGGAACCATTAACATTGAGAGTGAGAGGAGCAGTGGGACCATTAACAGTGAGAGTGAGGGGAGCAGTTGGACCATTAACAGTGAGAGAGTGAGAGGAGCAGTGGGGACATTAACAGTGAGAGAGCGAGAGGAGCAGCGTGGCCATTAACAGTGAGAGAGTGAGAGGAGCAGTGAGGACATTAACAGTGAGAGAGCGAGAGGAGCAGCGGGGCAATTAACAGTGAGAGAGTGAGGGGAGCAGTTGGACCATTAACAGTGAGAGAGTGAGAGGAGCAGTGGGGACATTAACAGTGAGAGAGCGAGAGGAGCAGCGCGGCCATTAACAGTGAGAGAGTGAGAGGAGCAGTGGGACCATTAACATTGAGAGTGAGAGGAGCAGTGGGACCATTAACAGTGAGAGTGAGGAGAGCAGTTGGACCATTTACAGTGAGAGAGAGAGAGGAGCAGTGGGGACATTAACAGTGAGAGAGCGAGAGGAGCAGCGGGGCCATTAAGAGTGAGAGAGAGAGAGGGGCAGCGGGGACATTAAGTGTGAGAGTGAGAGGAGCCGCGTGGACATTAACAGTGAGAGAGTGAGAGGAGCAGCGGGGACATTAACAGTGAGAGAGTGAGAGGAGCAGCGGGGACATTAACAGTGAGAGAGTGAGAGGAGCAGTGGGGACATTAACAGTGAGAGAGCAAGATATGCAGTGGGGCCATTAACAGTGAGAGAGCGAGAGGAGCAGCGGGGACATTAACAGTGAGAGAGTGAGAGGAGCAGTGGGGACATTAACAGTGAGAGAGCAAGATATGCAGTGGGGCCATTAACAGTGAGAGAGCGTGAGGAGCAGCGGGGTCTTTAACAGTGAGAGAGTGTGAGGAGCAGCGGGGACATTAACAGTGAGAGAGCGGGATATGCAGTGGGAACATTAACTGTGAGAGAGCGAGATGATCAGCGGGGACATTAACAGTGAGAGAGTGAGAGGAGCAGCGAGGCCATTAAAAGTGAGAGAGTGAGAGGAGCAGCGGGGACATTAACAGTGAGAGAGCGAGAGGAGCAGCGCGGCCATTAACAGTGAGAGAGTGAGAGGAGCAGTGGGACCATTAACATTGAGAGTGAGAGGAGCAGTGGGACCATTAACAGTGAGAGTGAGGGGAGCAGTTGGACCATTTACAGTGAGAGAGTGAGGGTAGCAGCGGGGACATTAACAGTGTGAGAGTGAGAGGAGCAGTGGGGACATTAACAGTGAGAGAGTGAGAGGAGCAGTGGGGACATTAACAGTGTGAGAGTGAGAGGAGCAGTGGGGACATTAACAGTGAGAGAGTGAGAGGAGCAGTGGAACATTAACAGTGAGAGGTGAGAGGAGGAGCGGGGACATTAACAGTGAGAGAGTGAGAGGAGCAGCGGGGACATTAACAGTGAGAGAGTGAGAGGAGCAGTGGGGACACTAACAGTGAGAGAGTGAGAGCAGCAGCGAGGCCATAAACAGTGAGAGGGCGAGAGGTGCATTGGGGACATTAAGAGCGAGAGAGTGAGAGGAGCAGCGGGTACATTAACAGTGAGAAAGTGAGCGGAGCAGTGGGACCATTAACATTGAGAGTGAGAGGAGCAGTGGGACCATTAACAGTGAGAGTGAGGGGAGCAGTTGGACCATTAACAGTGAGAGAGTGAGAGGAGCAGTGGGGACATTAACAGTGAGAGAGCGAGAGGAGCAGTGAGGACATTAACAGTAAGAGAGCGAGAGGAGCAGCGGGGCCATTAACAGTGAGAGAGTGAGAGGAGCAGTGGGACCATTAACAGTGAGAGAGCAAGAGGAGCAGTGTGGACATTAACAGTGAGAGAGTGAAAGTATCAGTGGGGACAATAACAGTGAGAGAGTGAGAGGAACAGTGGGGACATTAACAGTGAGAGAGTGAGAGGAGCAGTGGGCCATTAACAGTGAGAGAGTGAGAGGAACAGCGGGGAGATTAACAGTGAGAGAGTGAGAGGAGCAGCGTGGCCATTAACAGTGAGAGTGAGAGAAGAGCAGTGGGGCCATTAAGAGTGAGAGTGAGAGATGAGCAGTGGGGCCATTAACAGTGAGAGTGAGAGGAGCAGCGGGGACATTAACGGAGAGAGAAGGCGAGGAGCAGTGGGTCCATTAACAGTGAGAGAGTGAGAGGAGCATCGGGGACATTAACAGTGAGAGAGCGAGAGGAGCAGCGGAACATTAACAGTGAGAGGTGAGAGGAGGAGCGGGGACATTAACAGTGAGAGAGTGAGAGGAGCAGCGGGGACATTAACAGTGAGAGAGTGAGAGGAGCAGCGGTGCCATTAACAGGGAGACAGTGAGAGGACTAGCGGGGACATTAACAGTGAGAGAGTTAGAGGAGCAGTGGCAACATTAACATTGAGAGAGTGAGAGGAACAGCGGGGACATTAACTGTGAGAGAGTTGGAGGAGCAGTGGGGTCATTAACAGTGAGTGAGTGATAGCAGCAGCGAGGCCATAAACAGTGAGAGAGCGAGAGGAGCATTGGGGACATTAAGAGAGAGAGAGTGAGAGGAGCAGCGGGTACATTAACAGTGAGAGACTGAGAGGAGCAGTGGAACCATTAACATTGAGAGTGAGAGGAGCAGTGGGACCATTAACAGTGAGAGTGAGGGGAGCAGTTGGACCATTAACAGTGAGAGAGTGAGAGGAGCAGTGGGGACATTAACAGTGAGAGAGCGAGAGGAGCAGCGTGGCCATTAACAGTGAGAGAGTGAGAGGAGCAGTGAGGACATTAACAGTGAGAGAGCGAGAGGAGCAGTGGGGACATTAACAGTGAGAGAGCGAGAGGAGCAGCGGGGCAATTAACAGTGAGAGAGTGAGGGGAGCAGTTGGACCATTAACAGTGAGAGAGTGAGAGGAGCAGTGGGGACATTAACAGTGAGAGAGCGAGAGGAGCAGCGCGGCCATTAACAGTGAGAGAGTGAGAGGAGCAGTGGGACCATTAACATTGAGAGTGAGAGGAGCAGTGGGACCATTAACAGTGAGAGTGAGGAGAGCAGTTGGACCATTTACAGTGAGAGAGAGAGAGGAGCAGTGGGGACATTAACAGTGAGAGAGCGAGAGGAGCAGCGGGGCCATTAAGAGTGAGAGAGAGAGAGGGGCAGCGGGGACATTAAGTGTGAGAGTGAGAGGAGCCGCGTGGACATTAACAGTGAGAGAGAGAGAGGAGCAGCGGGGACATTAACAGTGAGAGAGCAAGATATGCAGTGGGGCCATTAACAGTGAGAGAGCGTGAGGTGCAGCGGGGTCTTTAACAGTGAGAGAGTGTGAGGAGCAGCGGGGACATTAACAGTGAGAGAGTGAGAGGAGCAGTGGGGCCATTAACAGTGAGAGAGTGAGAGGAGCAGTGGGGACATTAACAGTGAGAGAGCAAGATATGCAGTGGGGCCATTAACAGTGAGAGAGCGTGAGGAGCAGCGGGGTCTTTAACAGTGAGAGAGTGTGAGGAGCAGCGGGGACATTAACAGTGAGAGAGCGGGATATGCAGTGGGAACATTAACTGTGAGAGAGCGAGATGATCAGCGGGGACATTAACAGTGAGAGAGTGAGAGGAGCAGCGAGGCCATTAAAAGTGAGAGAGTGAGAGGAGCAGCGGGGACATTAACAGTGAGAGAGCGAGAGGAGCAGCGCGGCCATTAACAGTGAGAGAGTGAGAGGAGCAGTGGGACCATTAACATTGAGAGTGAGAGGAGCAGTGGGACCATTAACAGTGAGAGTGAGGGGAGCAGTTGGACCATTTACAGTGAGAGAGTGAGAGGAGCAGTGGGGACATTAACAGTGAGAGAGCGAGAGGAGCAGCGGGGTCTTTAACAGTGAGAGAGTGTGAGGAGCAGCGGGGACATTAACAGTGAGAGAGCGGGATATGCAGTGGGAACATTAACTGTGAGAGAGCGAGATGATCAGCGGGGACATTAACAGTGAGAGAGTGAGAGGAGCAGCGAGGCCATTAAAAGTGAGAGAGTGAGAGGAGCAGCGGGGACATTAACAGTGAGAGAGCGAGAGGAGCAGCGCGGCCATTAACAGTGAGAGAGTGAGAGGAGCAGTGGGACCATTAACATTGAGAGTGAGAGGAGCAGTGGGACCATTAACAGTGAGAGTGAGGGGAGCAGTTGGACCATTTACAGTGAGAGAGTGAGAGGAGCAGTGGGGACATTAACAGTGAGAGAGCGAGAGGAGCAGCGGGGCCATTAAGAGTGAGAGAGAGAGAGGAGCAGCGGGGCCATTAACAGTGAGAGAGCGAGAGGAGTAGTGGGGCCATTAACAGTGAGAGAGAGAGAGGAGCAGCGGGGCCATTAACAGTGAGAGAGCAAGATATGCAGTGGGGCCATTAACAGTGAGAGAGCGTGAGGCGCAGCGGGGTCTTTAACAGTGAGAGAGTGTGAGGAGCAGCGGGAACATTAACAGTGAGAGAGCGAGATATGCAGTGGGGCCATTAACAGTGAGAGAGCGTGAGGAGCAGCGGGGTCTTTAACAGTGAGAGAGTGTGAGGAGCAGCGGGGACATTAACAGTGAGAGAGCGAGATATGCAGTGGGAACATTAACTGTGAGAGAGTGAGAGGAGCAGCGAGGCCATTAACTGTGAGCGAGTGAGAGGAGCAGCGGGGACATTAACAGTTAGAGAGCGAGAGGAGCATTGGGTACATTAAAAGTGAGAGAGTGAGAGGACCAGTGAGGCCATTAACAGTGAGAGAGAGAGAGGAGCAGTGGGGACATTAACAGTGAGAGAGTGAAAGTAGCAGTCGGGACATTAACGGTGAGAAAGTGAGAGGAGCAGTGGGGACATTAACAGTGAGAGAGTGAGAGGAGCAGTGGGGACATTAACAGTGAGAGATTGAGAGGAGCAGTGGGGACATTAACAGTGAGAGAGTGGGAGGAGCAGCGGGGACATTAACAGTGAAAGAGAGAGAGGAGCAGTGGGGTCATTAACAGTGAGAGAGTGAGAGGTGCAGCGGGGACAATAACAGTGAGAGAGTGAGAGGAGCAGCGGGGACATTAACAATGAGAGAGTGAGAGGAGCAGCGAGGTCATTAACTGTGAGAAAGTGAGAGGAGCAGGGGGGACATTAACAGTGTGAGAGTGACAGGAGCAGTGGGGACATTAACAGTGAGAGTATGAGAGGAGCAGCGACGCCATTAACTGTGAAAGAGCGTGAGGAGCATTGGGGACATTAAAAGTGAGAGAGTGAGAGGGCCAGCGAGGCCATTAACTGCGAGAGAGCGAGAGGAGCAGCGGGGACATTAACAGTGAGAGAGTGAGAGGAGCAGTGGGGACATTAACAATGAGAGAGTGAGAGGAGCAGTGGGGACATTAACTGTGAGAGAGAGAGAGGAGCAGTGGGACCATTAAAAGTGAGAGAGTGACAGGAGAAGTGGGGACATTAACAGTCAGAGAGTGACAGGGGCAGCGGAGACATTAACATTGAGAGAGAGAGGATCATTGGGGACATTAACAGTGAGAGAGCGAGTGGAGCAGCGGGGACATTAACAGTGAGTGAGTGAGAGGAGCAGCGGGGACATTAACAGTGAGAGAGCGAGAGGAGCAGCGGGGACATTAACAGTGAAAGAGTCAGAGGAGCAGCGGGGTCATTAACAGTGAGAGAGAGAGAGGAGCAGCGGGGCCATTAACAGTGAGAGAGCGAGAGGAGTAGTGGGGCCATTAACAGTGAGAGAGAGAGAGGAGCAGCGGGGCCATTAACAGTGAGAGAGTGAGAGGAGCAGCGGGTTCATTAACAGTGAGAGAGAGAGAGGAGCAGCGGGGTCATTAACAGTGAGAGAGAGAGAGGAGCAGCGGGGCCATAAACAGTGAGAGAGTGAGAGGATCAGTGGGGACATAAACATTGAGAGACTGAGAAGAGCAGTGGTGACATTAACAGTGAGAGAGTGAGAGGACCATTTGGGGACATTAACAGTGAGAGAGTGAGAGGAGTATTGGGGACATTAACAGTGAGAGAGTGAGAGGAGCAGTGGGGCCATTAACAGTGAGAGAGTGAGAGGAGCAGTGGGGACATTAACAGTGAGAGAGCAAGATATGCAGTGGGGCCATTAACAGTGAGAGAGCGTGAGGAGCAGCGGGGTCTTTAACAGTGAGAGAGTGTGAGGAGCAGCGGGGACATTAACAGTGAGAGAGCGGGATATGCAGTGGGAACATTAACTGTGAGAGAGCGAGATGATCAGCGGGGACATTAACAGTGAGAGAGTGAGAGGAGCAGCGAGGCCATTAAAAGTGAGAGAGTGAGAGGAGCAGCGGGGACATTAACAGTGAGAGAGCGAGAGGAGCAGCGCGGCCATTAACAGTGAGAGAGTGAGAGGAGCAGTGGGACCATTAACATTGAGAGTGAGAGGAGCAGTGGGACCATTAACAGTGAGAGTGAGGGGAGCAGTTGGACCATTTACAGTGAGAGAGTGAGAGGAGCAGTGGGGACATTAACAGTGAGAGAGCGAGAGGAGCAGCGGGGCCATTAAGAGTGAGAGAGAGAGAGGAGCAGCGGGGCCATTAACAGTGAGAGAGCGAGAGGAGTAGTGGGGCCATTAACAGTGAGAGAGAGAGAGGAGCAGCGGGGCCATTAACAGTGAGAGAGCAAGATATGCAGTGGGGCCATTAACAGTGAGAGAGCGTGAGGCGCAGCGGGGTCTTTAACAGTGAGAGAGTGTGAGGAGCAGCGGGAACATTAACAGTGAGAGAGCGAGATATGCAGTGGGGCCATTAACAGTGAGAGAGCGTGAGGAGCAGCGGGGTCCTTAACAGTGAGAGAGTGTGAGGAGCAGCGGGGACATTAACAGTGAGAGAGCGAGATATGCAGTGGGAACATTAACTGTGAGAGAGCGAGATGAGCAGCGGGGACATTAACAGTGAGAGAGTGAGAGGAGCAGCGAGGCCATTAACTGTGAGCGAGTGAGAGGAGCAGCGGGGACATTAACAGTTAGAGAGCGAGAGGAGCATTGGGTACATTAAAAGTGAGAGAGTGAGAGGACCAATGAGGCCATTAACAGTGAGAGAGAGAGAGGAGCAGTGGGGACATTAACAGTGAGAGAGTGAAAGTAGCAGTCGGGACATTAACGGTGAGAAAGTGAGAGGAGCAGTGGGGACATTAACAGTGAGAGAGTGAGAGGAGCAGTGGGGACATTAACAGTGAGAGATTGAGAGGAGCAGTGGGGACATTAACAGTGAGAGAGTGGGAGGAGCAGCGGGGACATTAACAGTGAAAGAGAGAGAGGAGCAGTGGGGTCATTAACAGTGAGAGAGTGAGAGGAGCAGTGGGGACATTAACAGTGAGAGAGTGAGAGGAGCAGTGGGGACATTAACAGTGAGAGAGTGAGAGGAGCAGTGGGGACATTAACAGTGAGAGATTGAGAGGAGCAGTGGGGACATTAACAGTGAAAGAGAGAGAGGAGCAGTGGGGTCATTAACAGTGAAAGAGAGAGAGGAGCAGTGGGGTCATTAACAGTGAGAGAGTGGGAGGAGCAGCGGGGACATTAACAGTGAAAGAGAGAGAGGAGCAGTGGGGTCATTAACAGTGAGAGAGTGAGAGGTGCAGCGGGACATTAACAGTGAGAGCGACAGTAGCAGTGGGGACATTAACAGTGAGAGTATGAGAGGAGCAGCGAGGCCATTAACTGTGAAAGAGCGTGAGGAGCATTGGGGACATTAAAAGTGAGAGAGTGAGAGGGCCAGCGAGGCCATTAACTGCGAGAGAGCGAGAGGAGCAGCGGGGACATTAACAGTGAGAGAGTGAGAGGAGCAGTGGGGACATTAACAATGAGAGAGTGAGAGGAGCAGTGGGGACATTAACTGTGAGAGAGAGAGAGGAGCAGTGGGACCATTAAAAGTGAGAGAGTGACAGGAGAAGTGGGGACATTAACAGTCAGAGAGTGACAGGGGCAGCGGAGACATTAACATTGAGAGAGAGAGGATCATTGGGGACATTAACAGTGAGAGAGCGAGTGGAGCAGCGGGGACATTAACAGTGAGTGAGTGAGAGGAGCAGCGGGGACATTAACAGTGAGAGAGCGAGAGGAGCAGCGGGGACATTAACAGTGAAAGAGTCAGAGGAGCAGCGGGGTCATTAACAGTGAGAGAGAGAGAGGAGCAGCGGGGCCATTAACAGTGAGAGAGCGAGAGGAGTAGTGGGGCCATTAACAGTGAGAGAGAGAGAGGAGCAGCGGGGCCATTAACAGTGAGAGAGTGAGAGGAGCAGCGGGTTCATTAACAGTGAGAGAGAGAGAGGAGCAGCGGGGTCATTAACAGTGAGAGAGAGAGAGGAGCAGCGGGGCCATTAACAGTGAGAGAGCGAGAGGAGTAGTGGGGCCATTAACAGTGAGAGAGAGAGAGGAGCAGCGGGGCCATTAACAGTGAGAGAGAGAGAGGAGCAGCGGGGACATTAACAGTGAGAGAGCGAGAGGAGCAGTTGGGCCATTAACAGTGAGAGTTAGAGAGGAGCAGCGGGGACATTAACAGTGAGAGAGAGAGAGGAGCAGCGGGGACATTAACAGTGAGAGAGAGAGAGGAGCAGTGGGGACATTAACAGTGAGAGAGTGAGAGGATCAGTGGGGACATAAACATTGAGAGACTGAGAAGAGCAGTGGTGACATTAACAGTGAGAGAGTGAGAGGACCATTTGGGGACATTAACAGTGAGAGAGTGAGAGGAGTATTGGGGACATTAACAGTGAGAGAGTGAGAGGAGCAGTGGGGCCATTAACAGTGAGAGAGTGAGAGGAGCAGTGGGGACATTAACAGTGAGAGAGCAAGATATGCAGTGGGGCCATTAACAGTGAGAGAGCGTGAGGAGCAGCGGGGTCTTTAACAGTGAGAGAGTGTGAGGAGCAGCGGGGACATTAACAGTGAGAGAGCGGGATATGCAGTGGGAACATTAACTGTGAGAGAGCGAGATGATCAGCGGGGACATTAACAGTGAGAGAGTGAGAGGAGCAGCGAGGCCATTAAAAGTGAGAGAGTGAGAGGAGCATTGGGGACGTTAAAAGTGAGAGAGTGAGAGGGCCAGTGGGGCCATTAACAGTGAGAGAGCGAGAGGAGCAGTGGGGACATTAACAGTGAGAGAGTGAAACTAGCAGTGGGGACATAAACAGTGAGAAAGTGAGAGGAGCAGTGGGGACATTAACAGTGAGAGAGTGAGAGGAGCAGTGGGGACATTAACAGTGAGAGAGTGAGAGGAGCAGTGGGGACATTAATAGTGAGAGAGTGAGAGGTGCAGCGGGACATAAACAGGTAGAGCGACAGTAGCAGTGGGGACATTAACAGTGAGAGAGTGAGAGGAGCAGCGGGGGCATTACCAGTAAGAGAGTGAGAGGAGCAGTGGGGACAATAGCAGTGAGAGAGTGAGAGGAGCAGAGGGGACATTAACAATGAGAGAGTGAGAGGAGCAGCGAGGCCATTAACTGTGAAAGAGTGAGAGGAGCAGTGGGGACATTAACAGTGAGAGTGTGAGAGGAGCAGCGAGGCCATTAACTGTGAAAGAGCGTGAGGAGCACTGGGGACATTAAAAGTGTGAGAGTGAGAGGGCCAGCGAGGCCATTAACTGTGAGAGAGCGAGAGGAGCAGTGGGGACATTAACAATGAGAGAGTGAGAGGAGCAGTGGGGACATTAACAGTGAGAGAGAGAGAGGAGCAGTGGGGACATTAACAATGAGAGAGTGAGAGGAGCAGTGGGACCATTAACAGTGAGAGAGTGATAGGAGAAGTGGGGACATTATCAGTGATAGAGTGAGAGGAGCAGTGGGGACATTAACAGTGAGAGAGTGAGAGGCGTAGCGGGACCACTAACAGTGAGAGAGTGAGAGGATCAGTGGGGACATTAACAGTGAGACAGAGAGAGGAGCAGTGGGGACATTAACAGTGACAGAGTGAGAGGCGTAGCGGGACCACTAACAGTGATAGAGTGAGAGGAGCAGCGGGGACATTAACAGTGAGAGAGTGAGAGGAGCAGCGGGAATATTAACAGTGAGAGAGTGAGAGGAGCAGTGGGGACATTAACAGTGAGAGAGTGAGAGGCGTAGCGGGACCACTTACAGTGAGTGAGTGAGAGGAGCAGTGGGGACATTAACAGTGAGAGAGTGAGAGGAGCAGTGGGGACATTAACAGTGAGAGAGTGAGAGGCATAGCCGGACCGCTAACAGTGAGAGAGTGAGAGGAGCATTGGGGCCGTTAACAGTGAGAGAGTGAGAGGAGCAGTGGGAACATTAACAGTGAGAGATTGAGAGGAGTAGAGGGGGCACTAACAGTGAGAGAGTGAGAGGAGCAGTGGGGACATTAACAGTGAGAGAGTGTGAGGTGCAGCGAGGACACTATCAGTGAGAGAGCGAGATCAGCAGCGGGGCCATTAACAGTCAGCGAACGACAGGAGCAAGGGGACATTAACAGTCAGAGAGTGAGAGGAGCAGTGGGGACATTAACAGTGAGAGAGCGAGAGGAGATGCGGGGACATTAACAGTGAGAGAGAGAGAGAGGAGCAGCAGGGATATTAACAGTGAGAGAGCGAGAGGAACAGCGGGGGCATTAACAGTGAGAGAGCGAGAGGAGTAGTGGGGACATTAACAGTGAGAGAGCGACAGGAGCAGTGGGCCATTAACAGTGAGAGAGAGAGAGGAGCAGTGGGAACATTAAAAGTGAGAGATTGAGAGGAGCAGTGGGAACATTAACAGTGAGAGAGCGAGAGGAGCAGCGGGGACATTAACAGTGAGAGAACGAGAGGAGCAGTGGGGCCATTAACAGTGATAGAGCGACAGGAGCAGTGGGGACATTAACAGTGAGAGAGAGAGAGGAGCAGTGGGGACATTAACAGTGAGAGAGTGAGAGGCGTAGCGGGACAACTAACAGTGAGAGCGTGAGAGGAGCAGTGGGGACATTAACAGTGAGAGAGTGAGAGGAGCAGTGGGGACATTAACAGTGAGAGAGTGAGAGGCGCAGCGGGACCACTAACAGTGAGAGAGTGAGAGCAGCAGTGCGGACATTAACAGTGAGAGAGTGAGAGGAGCAGTGGGGCCATTAACAGTAAGAGAGTGAGAGGAACAGCGGCGACATTAACTGTGAGAGAGTGAGAGGAGCAGAGGGGGCACTAACAGTGAGAGAGTGAGAGGAGCAGTGGGGACATTAACAGTGAGAGAGTGTGAGGTGCAGCGAGGACATTAACAGTGAGAGAGCGAGAGCAGCAGCAGGGCCATTAACAGTCAGCGAGCGACAGGAGTAAGGGGACATTAATTGTGAGAGAGTGAGAGGAGCAGTGGGGATAATAACAGTGAGAGAGCGAGAGGATCAGCGGGGACATTAACAGTGAGAGAGCGAGAGGAGCAGTGGGGACATTAACAGTGAGAGAGGTAGAGGAGCAGTGGGTCCATTAACAGTGAGAGAGCGAGAGGAGCAGTGGGGACATTAACAGTGAGAGAGCGAGAGGAGCAGTGGGGACATTAACAGTGAGAGAGAGAGAGGAGCAGCGGGGCCATTAACAGTGAGAGAGTGAGAGGAGCAGAGGGTTCATTAACAGTGAGAGAGAGAGAGGAGCAGCGGGGCCATTAACAGTGAGAGAGAGAGAGGAGTAGCGGGGACATTAACAGTGAGAGAGTGAGAGGAGCAGTGGGGACATTAACAGTGAGAGAGTGTGAGGAGCAGTGGGGACATTAACAGTGACAGAGTGAGAGGAGCAGTGGGGACATTAAGAGTGAGAGAGTGAGAGGAGCAGTGGGGACATTACCAGTGAGAGAGAGACGAGCAGCGGGGACATTAAATGTGAGAGAGTGAGAGGCGTAGCGGGACCACTAACAGTGAGAGAGTGAGAGTATCAGTGGGGAAATAAACAGTGAGAGAGAGAGGTGAAGCGGGGACATTAACAGTGAGAGATTGAGAGGAGCAGCGAGGCCATTAACAGTGAGAGAGTGAGAGGACCGGTGGGGACATTAACAGTGAGAGAGTGAGAGGAGCAGTGGGGACATTAACAGTGAGAGACTGAGAGGAGCAGTGGGGACATTAACAGTGAGAGAGTGAGAGGAGCAGTGGGGACATTAACAGTGAGAGAGCGAGATATGCAGTGGGGCCATTAACAGTGAGAGAGCTTGAGGAGCAGCGGGGTCTTTAACAGTGAGAGAGTGTGAGGAGCAGCGGGGACATTAACAGTGAGAGAGCGGGATATGCAGTGGGAACATTAACTGTGAGAGAGCGAGAGGAGCAGTGGGAACATTAACAGTACGAGAGCGAGAGGAGCAGCGGGGACATTAACAGTGAGAGAGTGAGAGGAGCAGTGGGGACATTAACAGTGAGAGAGCGAGTTATGCAGTGGGGCCATTAACAGTGAGAGAGCTTGAGGAGCAGCGGGGTCTTTAACAGTGAGAGAGTGTGAGGAGCAGCGGGGACATTAACAGTGAGAGAGCGGGATATGCAGTGGGAACATTAACTGTGAGAGAGCGAGAGGAGCAGTGGGAACATTAACAGTGAGAGAGAGAGAGGAGCAGTGGGGCCATTTACAGTGAGAGAGCGAGAGGAGCAGTGGGGACATTAACAGTGAGAGAGAGAGAGGAGCAGTGGGGACATTAACAGAGAGAGCGTGAGAGGAGCAGCGGGGACATTAACAGTGAGAGAGAGAGAGGAGCAGTGGGGCCATTTACAGTGAGAGAGCGAGAGGAGCAGTGGGGACATTAACAGTGAGAGAGAGAGAGGAGCAGTGGGGACATTAACAGAGAGAGCGTGAGAGGAGCAGCGGGGACATTAACAGTGAGAGAGTGAGAGGCGTAGCGGGACCACTAACAGTGAGAGAGTGAGAGGAGCAGTGGGGACATTAACAGTGAGAGAGTGAGAGGAGCAGTGGGGACATTAACAGTGAGAGAGTGAGAGCCGCAGCGGGACCACTAACAGTGAGAGAGTGAGAGGAGCAGTGGGGCCATTAACAGTGAGAGCGTGAGAGGAGCAGTGGGGCCATTAACAGTAAGAGAGTGAGAGGAACAGCGGCGACATTAACTGTGAGAGAGTGAGAGGTTCAGTGGGAACATTAACAGTGAGAGAGTGTGAGGTGCAGCGAGGACATTAACAGTGAGAGAGTGAGAGGAGCAGTGGGGACATTAACAGTGAGAGAGTGAGAGGAGCAGTGGGGACATTAACAGTGAGAGAGTGAGAGGAGCAGTGGGGACATTAACAGTGAGAGAGCGAGAGGAGAAGTGGGGACATTAACAGTGAGAGAGCGAGAGGGGCAGTGGGGCCATTAACATTGAGAGAGTGAGAGGAGCAGCGGGGACATTAACATTGAGAGTGAGAGGAGCAGTGGGGACATTAATAGTGAGAGAGCGAGAGGAGCAGTGGGGACATTAACAGTGAGAGAGTGAGTGGAGCAGTGGGGACATTAACTGTGCGAGAGAGTGAGGAGCAGTGGGGACATTAACAGTGAGAGAATGAGAGGGGCAGTGGGGACATTAACAGGGAGAGAGTGAGAGGAGCAGTGGGGACATTAACTGTGCGAGAGAGTGAGGAGCATTGGGGACCTTAACAGTGAAAGAGTGAGAGGAGCAGTGGGGACATTAACAGTGAGAGAAAGATAGGAGCAGCGGGGACTTTAACAGTGAGAGAGTGAGAGGAGCAGCGGGGCCATTAACAGTGAGAGTGAGAGGAGCAGTGGGGACATTAACAGTAAGAGAGCGAGAGGAGCAGCGGGTTATTAACAGTGAGAGTGAAAGGTGCAGTGGGGCCATTAACAGTGAGAGAGAGTGAGAGGAGCAGCAGGGCCTTTAACAGTGAGAGTGAGAGGAGCAGTGGGGACATTAACAGTGAGAGAGTGAGAGGAGCAGTGGGGACATTAACAGTGAGAGTTTGAGAGGAGCAGTGGGGCCATTAACAGTGAGGGATAGTGAGGGGCAGTAGGGGCATTAACAGTGAGAGAGAGAGAAGAGCAGTGGGGCCATTAACAGAGAGAGAGTGAGAGGGGCAGCGGGGACATTAATAGTGAGAGAGTGAGAGAAGCAGCGGGGAAATTAACAGTGAGAGTGAGAGGAGCATTTGGGCCATTAACAGTGAGAGAGTGAGAGCAGCAGAGGGGCCATTAACAGTGAGAGAGTGAGAGCAGCTGTGGGGCCATTAACAGTGAGTGAAAGGAGCAGTGGGGACATTAACAGTGAGAGAGTGAGAGGAGCAGCGGGGACATTAACAGTGAGAGAGTGAGAGGAGCAGTGGGGCCATTAACAGTGAGAGAGCGAGAGGAGCCGAGGGGTCATTAACAGTGAGAGAGAGAGAGGAGCAGCGGGGACATTAACAGTGAGAGAGTGAGAGGAGCAGTGGGGCCATTAACAGTGAGAGAGCGAGAGGAGCAGCGGGGACATTAACAGTGAGAGAGTCAGAGGAGCAGTGGGGCCATTAACAATGAGAGAGCGAGAGGAGTAGAGGGAAAATTAACAGTGAGAGAGCGAGAGGAGCAGTGGGGACATTATCAGTGAGTGAGTGAGAGGTGCAGTGGGGACATTAAAAGTGAGAGAGAGAGGAGAAGCGGGGACATTAACAGTGAGAGAGTGAGAGGAGCAGTGGGGACATTAACAGTGAGAGAGTGAGAGGAGCAGCGGGGACATTAACAGTGAGAGAGTGAGAGGAGCTGTGGGGACATTAACAGGGTGAGAACGAGAGGAGCAGTGGGGAAATTTACAGTGAGAGTGAGAGAGGGGCAGCGGGGACATTAACAGTGAGAGAGTGAGAGGAGCAGTGGGGACATTAACAGTGAGAGAGTGAGAGGAGCAGTGGGGACATTAACAGTGAGAGAGTGAGAGGAGCAGTGGGGACATTAACAGTGAGAGAGCGAGAGGAGTAGCGGGGCATTAACAGTGAGAGAGTGAGAGGAGCAGTGGTGTCATTAACAGTGAGAGAGCGAGAGGAGTAGCGGGGCATTAACAGTGAGAGAGTGAGAGGAGCAGTGGGGACATTAACAGTGAGAGAGTGAGAGGGGCAGTGGGGACATTAACATTGAGAGTGAGAGGAGCAGTGGGGACATAAATAGTGAGAGAGCGAGAGGAGCAGTGGGGACATTAACAGTGAGAGAGTGAGAAGGGCAGTGGGGACATTAATAGTGAGAAAGCGAGAGGAGCAGTGGGGACATTAACAGTGAGAGAGTGAGAGGAGCAGTGGGGACATTAACAGTGAGAGAGTGAGAGGAGCAGTGGGGACATTAACAGTGAGAGAGTGAGAGGAGCAGCGTGGACATTAACAGGGAGAGAGTGTGAGGAGCAGTGGGGACATTAACAGTGAGAGAGAGAGAGGAGCAGTGGGGCTATTAACAGTGATTGAGAGAGAGGAGCAGCGGGGACATTAACAGTGAGAGAGTGAGAGGAGCAGTGTGGCCATTACAGTGAGAGAGAGAGAGGAGCACTGGGGCCATTAACAGTGAGAGTGAGAGAAGCAGCCGGGCCATTAACAGTGAGAGTGTGAAAGGAGTCGCGGGGACATTAAATGTGATAGAGTGAGAGGAGCATCGGGGCCATTAACAGTGAGAGAGTGAGAGGAGCAGCGGGGACATTAACAGTGTGAGTGTGAGAGGAGCAGTGGGGACATTAACAGTGAGGGAGTGAGAGGACCAACGACGCCATTCACGGTGAGAGAGTGAGAGGAGCAGCGGGGCCATTAACAGTGAGAGAGTGAGAGGAGCAGTGGGGACATTAATAGTGAGAGTGCGAGAGGAGCAGTGGGGACATTAACAGTGAGAGAGCGAGAGTGGCAGTGGGGCCATTAACATTGAGAGAGTGAGAGGAGTAGCGGGGACATTAACATTGAAAGTGAGAGGAGCAGTGGGGACATTAATACTGAGAGAGCGAGAGGAGCAGTGGGGACATTAACAGTGAGAGAGTGAGAGGAGCAGCGGGGACATTAACAGTGAGAGAGTGAGAGGAGCAGTGGGGACATTAACAGTGAGAGAGTGAGAGGAGCAGAGGGGACATTAACAGTGAGAGAGTGAGAGGAGCAGTGGGGACATTAACAGTGAGAGAGTTAGAGGAGCAGTCGGGACATTAACAGTGAGAGAGTGCGAGGAGCAGTGAGGACATTAACAGTGACAGAGTGAGGGGAGCAGCGGGGACATTGACAGGGCGAGAGTGAGAGGAGCAGTGGGGACATTAACAGTGAGAGAGTGAGAGGAGCAGTGGGGACATTAACAGTGACAGAGAGAGGAGCAGTGGGGACATTAACAGTGAGTGAGTGAGAGCGGCAGTGGCGCCATTAACAGTGAGAGAGTGAGAGGAGCAGTGGGGACATTAACAGTGAGAGTGAGATAGGAGCAGTGGGGACATTAACATTGAGAGAGTGAGAGGAGTAGCAGGGACATTAACAGTGAGAGAGAGATAGGAGCAGTGGGGACATTAACAGTGAGAGAATGAGAGGGGCAGTGGGGACATTAACAGGGAGAGAGTGAGAGGAGCAGTGGGGACATTAACTGTGCGAGAGAGTGAGGAGCAGTGGGGACCTTAACAGTGAAAGAGTGAGAGGAGCAGTGGGGACATTAACAGTGAAAGATAGGAGCAGCGGGGACTTTAACAGTGAGAGAGTGAGAGGAGCAGCGGGGCCATTAACAGTGAGAGTGAGAGGAGCAGTGGGGACATTAACAGTAAGAGAGCGAGAGGAGCAGCGGGTTATTAACAGTGAGAGTGAAAGGTGCAGTGGGGCCATTAACAGTGAGAGAGAGAGTGAGGAGCAGCGGGTTATTAACAGTGAGAGCGAAAGGAGCAGTGGGGACATTAACAGTGAGAGAGTGACAGGAGCAGAGGGGACATTAACAGTGAGAGAGAGATTGGAGCGGCGGGCACATTAACAGTGAGAGATTGAGAGGAGCAGTGGGGACATTAACAGTGAGAGTGAGTCGAGCAATGGGGACAATAACAGTTAGAGAGTGAGAGGAGCAGTGGGGACATTAACAGTGCGAGAGTGAGAGGAGCAGTGGGGACATTTACAGTGAGAGTGAGACGAGCAATGGGGACATTAACAGTGAGAGAGTGAGAGGAGCAGTGGGGACATTAACAGTGAGAGTACAAGAGGAGCAGCGGGGACATTAACAGTGAGAGAGGGAGAGGAGCAGTGGGGCCATTAACAGTGAGAGAGCGAGAGGAGCAGTGGGGCCATTAACAGTGAGAGAGTGAGAGGAGTACCGGGGACATTAACAGTGAGAGAGTGAGAGGATTAGTGGGGACATTGACAGTGAGAGAGTGAGAGGAGCAGCGGGGCCATTAACAGTGAGAGAGTGAGAGGAGCAGTGGGGACATTAACAGTGAGAGAGTGAGAGGAGCAGTGGGGACATTAACAGTGAGAGGTGAGATGAGCAGTGGGTACATTAACAGTGAGAGGTGAGATGAGCAGTGGGGACATTAACAGTGAGAGAGCGAGAGGAGCAGTGGGGACATTAACAGTGAGAGAGTGAGATGAGCAGTGGGTACATTAACAGTGAGAGAGTGAGAGGAGCAGCGAGGCCATTCACAGTGAGAGAGAGAGAGGAGCATTGGGGCCATTAACAGTCAGAGCGAAAGGAGCAGCGGGACCATTAACAATGAGAGAGTGAGAGGAGGGACAAAACATTAAAGAGCCTTGAGAGCAGCTTTTTGGTGAGTAGGATTGGTGAGTATTTCCATTCTTTAACGTAACAGCAATGTCTTTGATTCTGTTTGGGTCTCCTGCCTTTTGTTTATTTTCCCCTTTTTATTAAAAATATCTTTTTAAACATGAAATCAATACTGGTGTGTAAAAAATTACAATAGAATGTAAAGAATGGGGGATTCTTCAACTGTAAAGAGCAGGGATACTAGAGTAGTTAATGAAGTAATTAAATAAAATACGATAGTGACGGTAGGACAGGTGATGTGTTGCTGCTGCTGCTTGTGGGACCTGCTGGACACCAAAGTGATCCAGAGCAAACACATTTGTAGTAAACATTTGCAGCTCGAGGATCTTCAGATCCGAGTTGAAGAGCTGGAGTCCGAGCTGCAGACATTGTGCCACATCGGGGAGGGGTATGATTAACTGGATCTTTTCCAGGGGGCGATCACACCCCTCAGATTTGGTAATTCAGATTTGGTCTATGATCAGGGACAGGAAGGCGTGACTGCAGGTGAAGCAGGTATGGGGACCTAGGGGGTAGTGTTCGAGGAGCCTCGGCCACTGCAACTGTCCAACAGTTACGAAGTTGTTCCAAGCTGTGTGGATGAGAGCGGGGACTGCAGGGAGGGTGAGTGAACTGACCACGGCACCATGATACAGGGAGACATTCAAGTGGTGGGAGGAAATAGGAAGGGAGTGGTAGGGGACAGTATAATTAAGGGGATAGATACTGTTCTCTGCAGCCATGAGCATAAGCCCCGAAGGCTGTGTTGCCTGCTCGGTGCCAGGGTTAAGGACATCTCCTCAGGGCTGGAGAGGAACTTGGAATGGGAGGAGAGGAAACCAGTTGTCATTGTCCACATTGGTACCAGCGACATTGATAGGACTAGACAGGAGATTCTGCTGAACGAATTTGAACAGCTAGGAGCTAAATTAAAAAGCAGAACGTCCAAGGTAATAATCTCAGGATTGCTACCTGAGCCACGGGCAAACCGGCAAAGGGTAAATAAAGTCAAGGAGTTCAACGCGTGGCTCAAAGATTGGTGTGGGAGGAATGGGTTTCAGTCCATGGGGCACTGGCACCAGTACTGGGGTAGAAGGGAGCTGTTCCAATGGGACAGGCTTCACTTGAACCATGCTGGGACCAGTGCCCTGGCGAATCAAATAATCGGCTATAGAGAGGACTGGGGGAGGTTAGTGGAGTTCTGGAGAGGGGATACATAGCCTCACAAAGCAAAAGGATAAGGCAGCATTGCAGGGCAGCTACTTAGGTAATCATACCCAGAATGTGACAGGAAGGGACAGAGTGTACAAACATTAAAAAAAAAGCAGCAACTAGGGTCAAGGGGGGAAAAAATGGTAAAAAGGCAAAATTAGTGGCTCTTTGCTTAAATGCACATAGTACTCAGAACAAAATAAATTAATTAATAGCACAAATAGAGGTTAATGGGTATGATCTTATAGCCATTACGGAGACATGGTTACAAGGGGATCAAAGCTGGGAACTAAATGTTCAAGGGTATGTGACTTTTCGAAAGGACAGACAGGAAGGAAAGGGTGGTGGGGTAGCTTTTGTTAGTGCGAGATAGAATAAGTACGATAGCAAGAAATGATCTTGGATTGGAAGATATAGAATCCATATGGGTGGAGGTAAGAAATAACAAGGGGAAGATGACACTGAGGGGAGTAGTCCATAGGCCCCCTAACAGTAGCTACAGAGGATAAATCAGAAGATAATGAGGGCATGTAAAAAGGAAGTACATGAATCAGGGATGACTTTAATCTTCATGTAGATTGGGAAATCAAATTGGCAGAGGTAGCCACAAGCAAGAATTCATGAGTGTCTTCTGGACAGTCTCCTAGTACATTACGTTGTGGGGATCAGGCTATTTTGGATCTGGCAATGTGTAATGAGGCAGGTTTCATAAATGATCTTAGAGTAAAAGATCCCATAGGAAACAGTGACCATAACATGGTAGAATTTAGCCTTCAGTTTGACATTGAGAAACTTGGGTCGGAAATAACTGTGCTAAACTTAAATAAGGGTGATTACAAAGGAATGAGGGCAGAGTTGGCTGGAGTGGACTGGGAAAGGAGTTTAGCAGAAAAGACAGTTGATGAACAGTGGCAGACATTTAAGAAAATAGTTCATGACTCAAAACAAAGACATATCCCAGTGAGAAAGAAGAATTCTAGGAAGGGGATAAACCAACCATGGTTAACCAAGGCAGTTGAGGATAGTTTCAAATTGAAAGAAAAAACATACAATGTGGCAAAGATTAGTGGTAACCCAGAGGATAGGGAAAGTTTTAAAACCAACAAAAGATGACAAAAAAATAAAGAGGGAGAAAATAAACTTTGAAGGTAAACTAGCAGGTAATATAAAATGGACAGTAAGAGCTTCTTTAAATATATTAAAGGGAAGAGAGACCAAAGTGAACATAGGCCCCTTAGAGAACGAGGCTGGGGAAATAATAATGGGGAACCAGGAAATGGCAGAGGAGTTGAATAAATACTTTGCATCAGTCTTCACAGTAGAGGGCTCTAATAGCATTTCAAAACTACTAAATAATCAAGGGGCAAAAGGGGGGACGGAAATAAATACAATAACTATCACTAGAGAAAAAGTACTAGGGAAACTAATGGGGCAAAAGGCCGATAAGTCCCTTGGACCTGATGGGCTGCATCCTAGGATATTAAAGGAAGTAGCCACAGAGATAGTAGATGCACTGGTAGTAATCTTCCAAGGATCCTTAGATTCTGGAAAAGTCTCAAAAGATTGGAAAACTGCCAATGTAACACCCTTATTCAAGGGTCGTATGGTCTCAGCCAACTTTGTATTCATGCTGCTATCCTCCCTTTTATTCCATGGGACTCACTTTGTTGACAAGACTATTATGTGTCACTCAACGATTTGCCTTTTGAAATTCCGTATACACCATATCATCCGCTTTACCCTCATCGACTCTGTCTGTTACACCATCGAAAAACTCAGTCAAATTAGTTAGGCACAATTTTCCTTGAACAAATTTGTGCTGGCTTTCATTCATTAATCCAACCCTGTCCAAGTGGCTGTTAATTTTGTCCCAATAAGCATTTCTAAAAACTTCCCCACCACTGAGGTTAATCTGACTGGCTTGTAGTTGCTGGGTTTATCCTTACACCCTTTTTTGAACAAGGGTGTAAGATTTGGAATTTGTCAGCCCTCTGACATCACCTCCACGTCTAAGGAAGACTGGAAGATTAGGTCAGTACTTCCTCAATTTCCGCCCTTAATTCCCTTGAACTTCTCGAAGATTCCGGATTCTGATTTTCCTTCTTCTCATCAACACTGGATGGAAAGAAACTCAAATACGCAGAGGGAATAGGCGGGTGGGTCTGTCTACTGAGCTCTCCATCGCTTGTCTTCTTATACTTCAGCCAGAGTTTTACGGGTTGACTTGTAGTAGGATTCCCAGCATGGATGACTTATTAACTGAAGACAGCACAGCAATTAATGTTACTGTTATCCCCCGGTGAGCAGTGCAAACGAAACTGGCAACATCTCATGTCCATATAGCTTTAATGGAAGCTCATGGCACCAAGTAGCAATGGATTCTTTATGACTCTTTCTACTGCCCATTAAACCCCATTGTAAGATGCATCATCCCTTCTCATGCACTTTGTGATCGTTGAAAGAGAAGATCGTCATTGTCCTTTTAACGCCTTTGCCCTGTCATGGCGATTTCTCATTTTCCCAAGTGGGGTTGAGGAAACATAGTGTGCCAGTGATTCAAAGCTCTCGGGTGATTTTGAACAGTTGCTGGAAGGATGTTTTCAAGCCTTGTTCATTAACAGTTCATTCCACCACCTCACCTTCACCTCAGTGATAGTGTTGTGTTTTAAGGCCATCGGATTGGCAGCCCTGGAATCACAAGTTTAAATGTTGTCAAGGCATGTTGGGAAATTGACCATTTGTAGTGATGGGGGAAGCGGAAGTGGAAGGCCACGCCAGTTTAGCCATGTCCGTGTCAGGTGTGGCTCAGTTGGTAGCACTCTTGGTTCCTATTTCTACTCCATGACTTGAGTGCAAAAATCAAGGCTGACACTGCAATGAGCGAGTGCTATACAGGTGGAGGTGCTGTCATATGGATGAAATATTAAACGGAGGGCTCCTCCACCTCTCAGCTGGATGTAAAAGATCTCATGGCACTATTTCAAAAAAGAGCAGGCAGTTTATCCCTGATGTGCTGGCATGTATCTATCCCTCATATCAACATCACAAAAACAGATGATCTCATCATGATTACTTTGTGTTTGTGGGATCTTGCTATGCACAAAGTGGCTGCTGTGCTTTGCATGACAGCAGTGACTACACTTCAAGCGTACTTGACTGCAAAGCACCTTGAGGCATCCAGTGGTAGGGAAAGGCGCTGGAGAGATGCAAGTCTTTCTTTTTTCTAATTGCATTCAGGGGAGGTGAACGACCCACCCAGCCAAGGCTAGCACAGTAAGATATGAGCCCGATCCAGGTTATATTGTGAACTGAAAGGAGAATTAAAGTCACTCAATACTTCAGTCCAATCCAATTTCAGTCAGAGCTGACTTTCCACAATGGGCCTGACCTGTGAGTGGAGCTCAGTTAATCGACTTTGTTTAGACAGGAGTGGGAATCGATTGGAACCAGCTGTACGTCTTGGGACAATGTGGTGGGAATGAGGAGAGGGTGAGAGGAATGACTCATGGAATCAGTAACTGGGAAGCAGTAACTGTCCACAAAAATTATATATTTGCTTTACTCATGTCAAAAGAATGGGCTTCAACTAACAAATTAAAAATGACAAATTCCCTTGAAAAGCAGATGCAGAGTAGAGTATTTTACATATGGAGACAGATATGTCTGAATTGGAATGCTGTTGTATAGAGCCTCCTTGGTCGGACTGCATCTGGAGAATTTGGAGTGGGTGCAGTGCAAATTCACTGGGAGGATGCCAGAGAGGAAAGTGTTTCATTGTGAGTACAGGTTGCATGGGCTAGGCTCAAATTACCCTGAGTTTGGAAGGTTGAGGGATGGCTTGATTCAGGTGGTTTAAAGTATAAAGGGATTTTCAATAGATTTTTGTTGGATAAGATTGTAAAGGATAGAAAGCAAAGACAGTTAAAATGACATTGAAATACAATGTTAGTCATGTATGATTGAAAATCAAAGTCGTTTACTTCCACCAGGTCAGTCTGAAACAGCAGCTCGAAACAAGTCAAAACTGAGAAACAGCCTTGAAGGGCTGAATGGCTCCTATGAATGTTTGCACATATACAGATTTTCTTGCATGTAATGTCTTGTGCTGGGCAGACCCCAATGTAGATTCCGCCAGTTGACCATGTATTTTCTCCCTGAGTTTTGTCACAATTCCAAGATTGGGAAGGAGCTGGTTTATGGCAGAGTATAGCTTGTGTGAAGGGTAATCCAGGGAGAAAGCTGCACTGAACTCTCAATGGGTACATCTGGCAGTCAGGGGTTGGTGAAGCAGCAGCATTTAAAGGGCTGCAACTCATCTCTGTAGGGGATGTTGTGGTTAAGGCAAATAGGCAGAGCACAGCCATGATGGCAACACAGTTCCCTTTGATCCCAAGAGCTGGCAAATCTTGCTGTAGATAGTTTATCAAAGGAATGTGGATTTATTTGTGATTTCAGGCCTCCTTTGTGATCGAAGGTTTTACTAGTTACATAGCTGGGCCTTTTATTTGGGACTGAAGGCTTTATTAAGAACTGAAGGCTTTATTTGGGACTGAAAGCTTTATTTAGAACAACATTGTAGTCTAAGGGTGCAGAGTTAATGTGAGATTGAGTACAGTACTGCCCTCACAGTGATGGAAGAGAACACATGCCCTGCACCTCAGGGTCAGTCTGGCGTTGGACAGAGCTGTGTGTACCAGCAAGCATGCAGCTCGTAGCTTGAACCCTTTACTGTACATATGTACATAGTTCTTGTAGAACATAAGAACATAAGAAAAAGTAACAGGAGTAGACCATTCGGCCCCTTGAGCCTGTTCCACCATTCAATAAGATCCTGGCTAATCTTCTTGTGCTTCGATTTCCACATTCCCATCTACCCCTTGATTCCCTTTGATAACCTTTGATTCCCTTGCCTAACAAGAATCTATCTACCTCTGCCTTAAAAATATTCACTGACCCCACCTCCACCACTTTCCGAGGCAGAGAGTTCCAAAGTCGCACAACCCCCTGAGAGAAAAAGTTTCCCCTCATCTCTGTCCTAAAAGGGCGACCACTAATTTTGAAACAGTGCCCCCTAGTTCTGGACTCACCCACAAGAGGAAACATCATTTCTGCATCCACCTTGTCAAGGCCGTTCAGGATCTTGTATACTTCAATCAAATCAGCCCTCACTCCTCTAAACTCCAGTGGAAACAAGCCCAGTCTGTCCAACCTTTCCTCATAAGACAACCCACTCATTCCAGGTATCAATCTGGTAAACCTCCCCTGAACTGCCTCCAGTGCATTTACATCCTTCTATTACATCCTACTTAATTACTTGCTGTGCCTGCATACTAACATTTTTGTGACTCATGTACTAGAACACCTAGATCCCTCTGCACCTCAGAATTATGTGGATGTTCTCCATTTAAGTAGGATTCTGCTTTTTTGTTCTTCCTGTCAAAGTGAACAACTTCATATTTTCCCACATTAAACTCCATTTGCCAAATCTTTGCCCACTCACTCAGCCTATCTACCTCCATCTGCAACCTCCTCATATCCTTTTCACAACATACTTTCCTACCTACCTTCGTATCAGCTGCAAATTTAGATACCATGTCTTCACTCCCCTCATCTAAGTCATTGATGTTAATCGTAAAAAGTTGAGGCCCCAGCACAGACCCCTGTGGGACTCCACTCGTCACATCCTGCCAATCAGAAAAAGACCCATTTATGCATACTCTCTGCTTTCTTCCAATCTTCTATCCATGCCCCCTACACCATGCACTTTTATTTTCCATAATAATCTTTGATGTGACACCTTATCAAATGCCTTCTGGAAATCCAAGTAAAGCACATCTATAGACTCCCCTTTATCCACTGCACATGTTCTCCTTCAAAAAGCTCCAATAAATTAGTTTAGCATGATTTTCATTTCACAAAACCATTCTGACTCTTTACGATTGCCTTGAGCTCTCCCAAGTGCCCAGCTATAACCTCCTTAATGATTGATTCTAACAGCTTCCCCATAACAGACGTCAAGCTAACTGGCCTATAGCTTCCTGTTTTCTGCCTCTGTCCCTTCTTGAATAGAGGCGTTATATATTCTGGATTTGGTTTTGTGTAATGAGATGGGGTTAATTAATGATCTCATAGTAAAGGATCCTCTAGGGAAGAGTGATCATAGCATGATAGAATTTCAAGTTCAGTTTGAGAGTGGGAAACTGGAGACCACACTAGTGTTCTGGAGTTAAACAAAAGTAACTACATAGGCATGAGGGCAGATTCGGTCCTAGTGGACTGAGCAGGAAGACTACAAGGCAGGACAGTTGAAGAACAGTGGCAGATATTTAAGGGGATATTCAATTCCTCCCAAGTAAAATATATTCCAAAGAGGGAGAAAGATGGTAAGAGGGGGAAAAAGCATCCATGGCTAAGCAAGGAAGTTAAAGATAACATAAAGGCAAAAACTAAGGCATAGCAAATTGCAAAGGTCAGTGGCAGGCTGGAAGATTGGGAAACTTTTAAAGATCAACAAAGGATGACTAAAAAAATAGTAAAAAGAACCAAGGTAAATTATGAAAGAAAACTAACACAAAATGTAAAAACTGATAGCAAAACCTTCTACAAGTATATAAAAGGAAAGAGAGTAGCTAAAGTGATTGTTGGTCCCTTGGAGGATGAGACTGGGGAGTTAATGGTGGGGAACGCAGAAATGGCAGAGGCGCTTGATCAATATTTTGCCTCAATTTTCACGGTGGAGGACACTAGTACCATCCCAATTGTAATAGGTAGTACAGAGGGTATAGAGAAGGAGGAACTTAGAACAATCACCATCACTAGAGAAAAAGTACTGAGCAAACTATTGGGATTAAATGGTGACAAGTCCCCAGGACCTGATGGCCTACACCCCAGGGTCTTAAAGGAAGTGGCAGCGGAGATAGTGGATGCATTGGCTATAATTCCCTGGATTCTGGAAGGGTTCCAGTGGATTGGAAAAATATGAATATAACTCCCTTATTCACAAAGTGGGGGAGGCAGAAAGTAGGAAACTATCGACTAGTTAGTTTAACGTCTGTTGTTGGGAAATTGTTGGAATCCATTATTAAGGAAGTAGTAATGGGGCATTTGGAAAGGCAAAATGCAATCCATCAGAGTCAGCATGGTTTTATGAAGAGTAAATCGTGTTTGACTAATTTGCTAGAGTTCTTTGAAGATGTGACAAGCAAGGCGGATAATGGGGATCCTGTAGATGTAGTATATCTGGATTTCCAGAAGGACTTTGATAAGGTGCCGCACAAAAGATTAATACACAAGATAAGATCACATGGAGTTAGGGGGTAATATATTAGCTTGGATAGAGGATTGACTAACCAACAGAAAGCAGAGAGTCGGGATAAATGGGTCTTTTTCTGGATGGCAAGCTGTAACTAGTGGGGTGCCACAGGGTTCGGTCCTTGGGCCCCAACTATTTACAATCTATATTAATGACTTGGATTCAGGGATAGAAGATACTATAGCTAAATTTGCAGATGACACCAAAATAGGTGGGAAAGTAAGTTGCAATGAAGAAATAAGAAATTTACAAATGGATATGGACAGGTTAGGTGAATGGGCCAAAATTTAGCAGATGGAGTTTAACGTGGATAAGTGTGAGTTTATTCATTTTGGATGGAAAAATAAAAAGGCGACTTATTATTTAATTGCCTACTCCTGCTCTTAGTTCTTATGTTCTTATATTTGCTACTTTCCAGTCTGATGGAACCTGTCCAGAATCTAGCAAATTTTGGAAAATTAACACCAGCGCATCATTACTCCCTTATGAGACACCTCTTCTAAGACCCTAGGATGTAGTCCATCGGGACCCGGAGACTTGCCAGCCCACAGCTCCATCAATTTGCTCAGTACCGCTTCCCTAGTGATTTCATTGTCATCAAGTTCCTCTCTCCCCTCCACCTCCTGATTTACAGCTATTACTGGAATGTTTTTCTATCCCCTATAGCGAACACAGAAGCAAAATATTTGTTCATTTCTTCTGCCATTTCCTTAGCATCTACTATTAACTCTCTGAAGGACCAACACTCACTTTACTGACACTTCTTTTTAAATACCTGTAGAAACTCTTGCTGTCCGTTTTTACATTTCTAGCTAGCTTCCTCTCATACTCTTCAGTTCAGATCTAAGCAGCCATTGTTTAAAACTGTTTCAAGGCTGAGCATGAGTGCCATTGCAGAGAGAGCCCACCGAAACCAGCAAGTATGGCTAAACCCTTTGTCTTCAAACAATCGGTGGCATCATCTTGAATTTCAGCATCTTCTTGAAGCTGAACCTGCACTTGAACATTTTTTAACCATGGATCAACAGTCCAACTTACCGGATCACAGAGCCATAGAAAAATTACAGTGCAGAAAGAGGCCATTCAGCCCATTGTGTCTGTGCAGCCAAAAAGAGAGAAAAGAAGCTGGCCGCTGACTTTAATCCCACTTTCCAGCACCTGGTCCATAGCCTTGCAGGTCACAGCGCTTCAGATGCAGATGCAGGTATCTTCGAAATGAGTTGAGTGTTTCAGCCTCAACTATCAACTTAGGCAGCGAATTCCAGACAGCCACCAGCCTCTGGGTGAAAAAGTTTTTCCTCATGTCCCCTCTAATCCTTCTAGCAATCAATGCCCCCTGGTAATTGACCCCTCAGCTAAGGGAAACAAGTATTTCCTGTCTACCCTATCTAAGTCCCTCATAATTTTGTACACCTCAATTAGGTCACCCCTTAGCTTCCCCTGTTCTAAGAAAAGCAACTTTAGCCTATCCAATCTCTCCTCATTGCTGCAGTTTTCAAGCCCTGGCAACATTCTTGTAAATCTCCTCCATACTCTCTCCAGAGCAATTATGTTCTTCCTGCATTGTGGTGCCCAGAACCGTACACAAAATTCCAGCTATGGTCGAACCAGCATTTTATACAGTTCCCTCATTACATCCCTGCTTTTGTATTCAATACCTCTCCCAATAAAGGGATGCATTCCATATACTTTCTTGACCACCTTGTTCACCTATCCTGCCACCTTTAAGGACCTGTGGGCATGAATTAGTTTGTACTCATCCAAGGGTCGAACGGGTAATTGAGCGTCCTGGAAAACAGGATTTTTCAACTATCGGAGTACATCAGGTCTAAGTAGAAAGTCAGAAAAAGCCCAGATACTTTTCATACTGTTTTGGTGAACTTGCTTATGAAGTAATCCTAATGCAGTGCATTGTTGAATCCTCAACCAGCTTCGATGAAATATTAAAAGCCTTTGACGAATATTTTAATCTTCAAGGTGTGGAGCACACAGAGCTTTAAAAGAGACACAGAAAATCCCCAGTAAAGTGCTGAAAGAAAAAAACAATACTTAGACTAAACCACATGAGAGCACCAGAAAGGTAGGGAACTTTCCAGATATCTCAAAAATATTTCCTTTTGGAAGTCCCAACACATTACCTGAACTGTAGCAGCATGTGACAGTGCAGAACAAGCAGCTGGCTGTGAATGAAGGAAAGCAATCTGATAAAACCCAAAATAATCAAACCATGAGAAATGAAAATGAAATAACATTGGAAAATGTTTGTAACAGAGCTGAATGGGGAGATTTGAAACTCAAGATTCAAGCTGAGTATATGCCCTTGAAAATGCATGTGACACTAAAGTTGTCAATGATCCAAACTGTTCAAGACCTGAACAAACAAAAATTTGAGGCGTCACAGAGGTAGAAGAACGAGACTACAGAGTTGAAGGAAATGGTTGGACATTTGGAAGAAAACCTGGAAAAACATTACATTTCCAAGGAGATATATGAAGAGATGAAAATCAGGAATCTAGAATGGGAGAGAAAGTAGAGGTTCTCACAAAAGACTGAGGAGTCTCAAAAACAATTAGCAGAAACATAATTACAGAATGTGAGCTTGAATGATAGCACTGAGGAATTATACTCTGCACAGGAAAAGCTGATCAGTGTAGAGAGTCAACTTTCAAGTACGAAAGATACACTTGACATGAAAAAATAAGAACTAATGAGAACATTGGAATGTCGATCACAAGAAGTAGGACGCTTGAAAGAGGACTTGAAACACTTAAATGATGAACCTGTAGAAACAAATTCAACAAAAATGGATCTTCAGTTAAAGCCTGACGAACTTCAAGCATCAGAAGTCTCCAGTAAACATTGTACAAAATGACGGGGACAGGAGAAGGAATTGCTGATGGATCAGAACAGTTGCTTGAAAGCAGAATTAACAATCAGAAATTTTCCAACGTTGGTCCAATTTGAAGAACATGAAGGGTAAGATGCACAGTATGGAAGAGCAAATCCAGACTTTAAAAGCAGAAAAGGTAAATTCTATGGAACAGATTGAAGATCTAATGCGTGAATTGAAAGGGTCCAAGGAACAGTCAGTGAACATGGAAGGCAAGTTCTGAAAAGAGCTAAAACAAAAAGAAAAACACCTGGAAAAACTCAGCAGGTCTGGCAGCATCTGCGGAGAGGAATATAGTTAACATTTCGAGTCCTCATGACCCTTCAACAGAACTAAGGAAAAATAGAAAAGAGGTGAAATATAAGCTGGTTTAAGGGGGGTGGGACAAGTAGAGCTGGATAGAGGGCCAGTGATAGGTGGAGATAACCATAAGATGTCATAGACAAAAGGAAAAAGAAGTGTTGAAGGTGGTGATATTATCTAAGGAATGTGCTAATTAAAGGTAGAAAGCAGGACGAGCAAGGTACAGATAGCCCTAGTGGGGGTGGGGTGGGGGGAAGGGATCGAAAAAGCCTAAAAGTAGAGGTAAAAAAATGGATGGAAATACATTTAAAAATAATGGAAGTAGGTGGGAAAAGAAAAATCTATATAAATTATTGGAAAAAGCAAAAAGGAGGGGGAAAATCGGAAAGGGGGTGGGGATGGAGGAGAGAGTTCATGATCTAAAATTGTTGAACTCAATATTCAGTCCGGAAGGCTGTAAAGTGCCTAGTCGGAAGATGAGGTGCTGTTCCTCCAGTTTGCACTGAGCTTCACTGGAACAATGCAGCAGGCCAAGGACGGACATGTGGGCATGAGAGCAGGGTGGAGTGTTGAAATGGCAAGCGACAGGGAGGCCTGGGTAATGCTTGCGGACAGACCAAAGATGTTCTGCAAAGCGGTCACCCAGTCTGCGTTTGGTCTCTCCAATGTAGAGGAAACCGCATTGGGAGCAACGAATGCAGTAGACCAAGTTGAGGGAAGTGCAAGTGAAATGCTGCTTCACTTGAAATGAGTGTTTGGGCCCTTGGACGGTGAGGAGAGGGGAACTGAAGGGGCAGGTATTGCATCTTCTGCGGTTGCATGGGAAGGTGCCGTGGGAGAGGGTTGAGGTGTAGGGGGTGATGGAAGAGTGGACCAGGGTGTCCCGGAGGGAACGATTCCTACGGAATGCCGCCGGGGGGGTGAAGGGAAGATGTGTTTGGTGGTGGCATCATGCTGGAGTTGGCAGAAATGGCAGACGATGATCCTTTGAATGCGGAGGCTGGTGGGGTGATAAGTGAGGACAAGGCGGACCCTATCATGTTTCTGGGATGGAGAAGAAGGTGTGAGGGCGGATGCACGGGAGATGGGCCGGACACGGTTGAGGGCCCTGTCAACCACCGTGGGTGGAAAACCTCAGTTAAGGAAGAAGGAAGACATGTCAGAGGAACTGTTTTTGAAAGTGGCATCATCAGAACAGATGCGACGGAAGCGAAGGAACTGAGAGAATGGGATGGAGTCCTTACAGGAAGCGGGGTGTGAGGAGCTGTAGTTGAGGTAGCTGTGGGAGTCGGTAGGCTTGTAATGGATATTGGTGGACAGTCTATCACCAGAAATTGAGACAGAGAGGTCAAGGAAGGGAAGGGAAGTGTCAGAGATGGACCATGTGAAAATGATGGAGGGGTGGAAATTGGAAGCAAAATTAATAAATTTTTCCAGGTCCAGATGAGAGTATGAAGCAGCACCGAAGTAATCATCGATGTACCAGAGAAAGAGTTGTGGGAGGGGGCCGGAGTAGGACTGGAACAAGGAATGTTCCACATACCCCATAAAGAGACAGGCATAGCTGGGGCCCATGCGGGTACCCATAGCCACACCTTTTATTTGGACATGAGCTGCTTCAGCATCTGAGGAGTCGCGAATGACGGAAGCAAGGTCATTGATGAAGCAGCTGAAGATGGTTGGGTCGAGGACACTACCCTGAGGAACCCCTGCAGTGATGTCCTGGAACTGAGATGACTGACCTCCAACAACCACAACCATCTTCTTTTGTGCTCCATATGACTCCAACCAGCAGAGAGTTTTCCCCCTGATTCCATTGATTCCACTTTTGCTCGAGCTCCTTGATGCCACACTCGGTCAAGTTCTGTCGTGATGTCAAGGGCAGTCACTCTCACCTCACTCGGGAGTTCAGCTCTTTTGTCCATGTTTGAACCAAGGCTGTAATGAGGTCAGGAGCTGAGTGGCCCTGGCGGATCCCAAATTGAGCGTCAGTGTGCAGGTTATTGCTAAGTAAGTGCCGCTTGGTTGATGACCCCTTCCATTACTTTACTGATGATGGAGAGTAGACTGATGGGGCGGTAATTGGCCAGGTTGGATTTGTCCTGCTTTTTGTGGACAGGACATACCTGGACAATTTTCCACATAGCTGGGTAGATGCCAGTGTTGTAGCTGTACTGGAACAGTTTGGCTAGGGGCGCGGCAAGTTCTGGAGCACAAGCCTTCAGTACTATTGGTGGAATATTGTCAGGATCCATAGCCTTTGCACTATCCAGTGCCTTCAGCCATTTCTTGATATCACGTTGAGTGAAACGAATTGGCTGAAGACTGGCATCTGTGATGCTGGGGATTCTGGAAGAGGCCGAGATGGATCATCCACTTGGCACTTATGGCTGAAAATTGTAGCAAATGCTTCAGCCTTATCTTTTGCACTGATGTGCTGGGCTCCTCCCTCATTGAGGATGAGGATATTTGTGGAGCCTCCTCCTCCAGCGAGTTGTTTAATTGTCCACCACCATCACAACTGGATGTGGCAGGACTGCAGAGCTTAGATCTGATTTGTTGGCTGTGGAATCGCTTAGCTCTATCACTTGCTGCTTATGCTGTTTGGCACGTAAGTAGTCCTGTGTTATAGCTTCACCAGGTTGACACCTCATTTTTCGGTATGCCTGGAGCTGCTCCTGGCATGCCCTCCTGCACTCTTCATTGAAACAGGGTTGATCCCCTGGCTTGATGGTAATGGTAGAGTGGGGGATATGCCGGGCCATGAGATTACAGATTGTGTTTGAGTACAATTCTGCTGCTGCTGATGGCCCACAGCGCCTCATGGATGCCCAGTCTTGAGTTCCTAGATCTGTTTGAAATCTATCCCATTTAGCACGGGGTGGTAGTGACACACAACATGATGGAGGGTATCCTCAATGTTAAGGCGGGACTTCATCTCCACAATAACTGTGCGGTTGTCATTGCTACCGATACTGTCATGGACAGATGCATCTGCGGCAAGCAGGTTGATGAGGATGAGGTTGAGTATTTCCATCATCACCTGTCGCAGACTCAGTCTAGCGGTTATGTCCTTTAGGACTGATGATGGACATTGAAATCCCCCATCCAGAGTACATTCTGTGCCCTTGTCACCCTCACTACTTCCTCCAAGTGGTGTTCAACCTGGAAGAGTCCTGATTCCTCAGCTGAGGGAGGGCAGTACGTGGTAATCAGGAGGAGGTTTCCTTGTCCATGTTTCATGGGGTCTGGAGTCAATGTTGAGGACTCCCAGGGCAACTCCCTCCCGACTGTATATCACCGTATTGCCACCTCTGCTGGGCCTGTCCAGCTGGTGGGACAGGACATACCCAGGGATGGTGATGGTGGTGTCTGGGACATTATCTGTAAGATATGATTCCGTAGGATAACAATGTCAGGCCCAGGGCTTTGCAGGGTTGACAGGGCTGCGACTGCCATTGTTGTTTCCACTGCCTAGGTTGATCTGTCGGTTTTAATCCTTTTTTGAGGGGGCATTTAAGAGTCAGCCACATGTAGGCTAGGCCAGACCAGACCAGACAAGGACGACAGATTTCCTTCCCTAAAGAGCATTAGTGAACCAGATGTGTTTTTACGACAATGGTTTCATGGTCATCATTTGACTTTTAATTCTAGATTTTTATTGAATTCAAATTCCACCATCTGCCCTGGCAGGTTTCAAACACGATTCCCCAGGGCAATCCCCTGTGTCTCTGGATTACTAGGTCCAGCGACAATGCCACTACGCCATCACCTCCTCTAAGCATCATGGTGAGCTGCTTGATGACAGAAGAGGAAAAAATGCTCTGGTGACCAGCACAGCCATCGCCCACCCCAGATAAAGCAGGATAAATCATCAACTACCTATCACCACAAATGCCGAATCGACAAAGAGCGATTCAATACCAAAGAATGAGAAAAGGGGATAAAAAGACACCCAGAGGCCAGAACAACCTCCAAATCTGCAGAGTTCACCTGCAGCGACAGAGCCTACCACTCCCCCAACAGTCGTGTGAAGGAAATGTGGAAGGTATAGAAGGACTCCACACTGCCGGAACCTATGAACTCAGAAACTTGAAGGGGGGAGATGTCATAGCAATAACAATGTAAATACAAGGGGCAACCTAGAATACCTTGAAATACATTGGATAAAGACTTGGGAGGAGATGTTGTATAAAGGCCTAGCATATATAGGGTTAACGTGGGACTGAGAACAGTACCGCCCACACAGTGATGTAAGAGAACACATGAGCTGAACTTAGGGGTCATTCATGTGTTGGACAAAGCCGTGTGTACAAGCAAGCACGGAGAGAGCTCCTAGCTTAAACTCTTAACTGTATATATGTACATAATTCTTGTAGTTCATAAATACCTACATTTCACCTACTTAAGACCACGAAGACTTCATTAAGACCTACCAAGCGGTATCCAAAACCCTGCAACAAACATGATGGTTGAGGCTAAAGACTTTATTAATAATTGAAAGGCTCTTCACACATTATTATGAAGGTGGTGTGTAAGCAGGGTAGTACATTGCAGGGGGGAAACCTGGAAGTGAAGTGAGTGGGTCAGAATCATTGATTTCAACTCAGATCAACTCATTTTGACATTGTGTCTCCAAACTATAGAGCAGGCATGATTGGCATCCAAACTGGAGATGTTTCTCTTCAAGAAAAGACAGCATCCAGATTGAACGAGGCCTCAATGGAATTACTGCTCAGCAAAACAAAGGGGACATTTCCCAATGTGGTTGGAGGTAGCTGAGGAGGAGAGTAGCAGCTGTGGGAAACAGGGAGCTCAGAAATAATCAGTTATAGAAAATCCGACCACCAGGGCCTTCACACCTGCACCCATAGAGAGCATTCCTTAGATATATAGCAATATATGTACTGGTCAGGGGGTCCACACTTTACATCAATGTCGGAGGCAGAATGGTGGTGGTGTGATGCTGGCCAAGAGGGTTGACAAAAAGGAACATGGAAGTGGGAATGATAGTCAAAGCGCTTCCACCATTTTACTTCTTGTTGTTTTCCCTTTTTTTAGCCAGAGGCCAATGTGCTTCCTTGTCTTCCAAAGGCAGGTGGAGCTATATCCGTCTCTGGCACAGCCCCTGACCTCCAAAACCTTGGAACAATGTAAAAACAATTGATTGGGGACAGTTTGGGTACATCACTGGAAGGGGGGAAGGTACGACAAAGGCAGATCTCCCTGGACAATCGGGTAAAATTGAAGAAAAAACTATTAAGGACACAAGCAGTGTTTGGTCAGGGTTATTGCAGGTGATTTAAGTAACTTGGACATCCAAAAGGTGTTTGATACATAACAGAATGTTCAGCCCATGGAATAGCAGCAGCAAATAGCTGCATGCATACAAGTTTGGCTCAGGTGAAGTGGTGAAAGGTTGGTTTGTATGGTGGGGTTTCCCAGGGGTCAGTATGAGGACCACTGTTATATATGAATGACCTGGACCTGGGTGGCAGATGAGGGGTTGCATGAGCAGAGAGACAGCAGGTTCAGAAAGCGGGTTAAAAGGGGATCTGAGACTTTATAAACAGGGGCATATCAGACATTTGGGAAGGATATGGGGGCTTCTGGCATGGCTGATGAGGGGAGCAGCAGCTTAATGACCAGTGAGTCAGTGAATGGAATTTCTCACCTTCACTCACTATGCTACCCTCCCAGTTGTCACCTGTTACTCTCTTCCTCTGCCAGTAACATCACTTGACTTCCAAAAGCATCTTAGGAAACAGTCAGGGCCGAGATCCAAGTAGCCTTCCGGGATGAAACAGCGGGACCCATTGGGGCTGCATCAACATTGGCATATCTCAAAGCCATTGAAACTTTTCACCCACTTTGTATTTGTTTTCAAAAGAGAAATGAAGCAGTGAAGCAATGAAGGGAGGAAAGTAGCAAGCTGAACTCGAATTTGGCCTAATTGTGACTGGGAGGTTTGTTTCCAGTGGGCTGTGCAGTTGATGAGAAAGAAAGCTGTTGACTGGAAAAAGAATTTCCAGGAAGCTGAGGAATAGCCAGAAGGTGAAATAGTGTCGTCAGATTTTTATGTAAGATGTCGTCACTGTCAAAGCACTTGCAGACAACGCCTGTCAGCATATCCCAAAGCACTTTCCGATCAGTAAAGTACTTTTGAAGTGTGGTCATTGTTGTAAACACAACAGCCATTTGCACACAGCAAGTTCCCACACACAGCAATGTGGGAATGATCTTCACTCACTGCCCACCTAGACATCACCCTCACGCAAAGCAGACAGTGCCTGTCATATCCTAAAGCAATAAAACACTTTTAACTGTGGCTGTTTTTGTAGTAAACACAGCAACGTGACACTCAAAGCATTTGCAGACTGTCTTTTAACATATCCTAAAGCACTTTCCAAGCAATGAAATACCTTTAAAGTGTGGTCATTGTTGCAAACAAAGCAGCCATTTGCACACAGCAATGTCCTTCACTCACTGGTTTTGTTTATTTTCTTCCCCTTTATATGAGAGTGCAAAAATGAGATCTTCATCCACCCAATCCACAGGGCCTGCATCAGCCACAGCTCGCACCACCAGCTGGTAGATGAGAGTGTACAAGAGGGGGGGAATCAGGCCCTTACCTTGCTGAAACAACACAGGGTGCACCACACAAAGGCAGTAGGATGTTAAAATTCAATATACTGACTTGCAACACATTCCACAGCTTGCACATTGGTGAGGAGGTGGCGTGGGGCAGTTGGAGAGGGGGGTGGGGGTGGCACAAGCCAGTGTAGGGATTGCCTTGGATGAGTTAGCGACAGAGCATTGGAGCAAAAACCCCCTTGGATCACCGTAAAGGGGACTAACATCTCATCCAAAACACAGCACCTCTGATAGTGCAGCACCTTTTGTTGAGACAAGGTGGACTGAAAATGGCTGCCAGTTTGACGCAAGCAGCTGAAGGTTATCAGAAGCAGGATCTACTTGCGGTTTCTTGTTAGCTGCATTGCCAGGAAGAAGGTGACTGTTCCTGACAATATAATTTACATCGGTGTATAAAACCATCCCTGAAAGCCGGGCTAATTTGTGCCAAATTAGACTATTTGTCTGGGCCCTGTCCAAGGGCCCTATCCATCAGAAGCTGCTCGCGAAAGATTGCTTTTCAACCGTGCCCTTGAGAGGGGAAATTGATTGGGATCTCGGAGAGCAGAAATTACAGCGATAACTTAAGAGAAACAATAATTACTGAATGATACCAGTGTCAGCATTCTGCAAAGAAAGCATGAAATAGCCATCAATGTCCGATTCAATTCAGCCGGCAGCAGATTTATTGAGGAAAAGAGAACAGAGCTTGAATGGGATTGTCAACCCTCCAGGATTGGCCTGGAGCCTCCAGGAATTAAAGATTAATCCCACAGACAATGCTGCCGGCAAAAGACGGCAGAAACAATTCTCAGGGCATTTTCTTTCAACACTTATTTAAAAGTTCAATCAGGTAACACAGAGTCCGCTCCTCTCCCTGGGATCACGAGGAGGGGTTCTGCAAGGATGGGCGTGTCGGGAGGCTGATGGCAGCAATGGGGGTGGTTGAAGGTTTATGCAACAAAGCTTCCAGTAATATGTCTGATCAGAGCTGGGAGGCCAGACGAGCGAGGCCTGCGGTATTTTTGTTGCTGCACAGATGCGGAGCGTGAAGTCTCTGTAGGAGGTGTATCAGTTATCTTGGCCACACCTTGCTGCACCTTAGGCTGGATGAACGTGACCCTTAAGGCGATTGGCTTGGTTTTGCTCGGTTCGGCTTGCCATCTCTCCGCCAGGTGAGGACTTGTCACACTGGAGTTCTTTAACGGGCTAATTAATTGATTCTGCTTCAGGGACATGGGCTGGGAGAAGGGGAGGGCACATGGTGCAGCAGGGCAACACATTAAGCGATCAATCAACCTGGACAGGCTGTGAAGGGGCTAGTAAAAGGGAGAATAAATTAAGTTGACATGAAATTTGCCTAAGGCCCAGTTGTAGAGTGGGCAACCTGACAGGTATCAACCTGCATTGATAGACCGGTCCTCTTAAGCTGCACATCCCCTTCAGTTTGTAATGAATAAGGGCAAAACAACTTGGCCTGCATGCACAGAGACATATGAATACGCTGCCTGAATGGGAGATTCAACAGGAACTTTCAAAAGGAAATTGGATAAATACTTGAAAAGGAAAATCATTTCAGAGTGCAACAGCAGAAGAGCAGGACAAATTGGATAGTCCTAACAAAGAGCAAGCACAGTCATAATGGGAAGAGTGGCCTCCTTTTGTGCTGTAAGGCTCCACTAACTGGAAACCTGACGGTGCTGTTTTTCAGGAGCCGGAGTGCTCGCAACTCATTAAATTCTTGGACCACTGCAAACCGTACTTGTCCTCCCTCCATCACCAGACCACACACTCCCCCACACTGCTCACTCTCCTTCCCCACCAGCATTGTTGTGGGGCAGGACAGCAGGGGGACTGGGACTAATTCAACAAGCCCTTCAAAAGAGCCAGCATGGACCAAACGGCCTCCCTCTGCAGTGGGATCATTTATGTCCACTGTGCCTTGTTTAACATCTCACCTGAAAGAAATCCGACAGTGCAGCTCTCCCTCAGTATTACACTAGGAGTGTCATCCTGTGTCAGCCCTGAAGCGGGACATGAACCAATAACTTTTTCAATCAGAGCCTCGAGTGCTCCCCACTGAGGTATGGTTGATGGTATAATTGGCCTTGATCCCAGAACAATTAGAGTCTTTGGATTCAGTTGTCTTCACTGCATTTGAAGATGATTCAGTTAATGTCTGCAGCTAACATTGAGGCAAGTCTCCCTGTGTTTATGCCCCATTTGTACTACTGATTAATGGATTCACATTCCATTGATCACAGCTAAATACTGTTTACTCTAAACGCTTGGGTGTACAATTGATGGAATCCGGACAAGTGCTACCGTTTCATTTGGTTGCTGCATTCCCATAGTGTTCAAGTCCGGGTGAAGAAGGCTGGTTTTTGGATACGTTTTTGAGCATCACGTTACAGGAAGGAGGCTGAGGCAATAAAGAGGGTCCAGTGCTGCCTGGTCTGAAAATGCAAATACAAGGAAAGGCATGGAGCTGTTTTTCACAGAACAGAGGGCATTGAAGAGTATCGTGACAAAGGCATATGAGATTTTGATGAGAGATGGGGCAGGCTAGATAGAAACAGGCTATTTCTAGTGGTAGAGCAATCTAGAAAGAGTGCCCACATATTCAGGGTTGAACATAAGTGATTTCGAATGGAAAGCAGGTTCCCTTTCCCACAGAGGCTTATACATCTGTAGAATTTAGTGATTGAAGCAAAGACCAGGGAAGCAATGAACTTTCAATTTCCCAACATTTTCCAGAAACTGTTCCTGCTCATGAGAGGATCAAGAACGGGAAGGCACAGATTAAAGGTAAATGGCAAAAGAAGCAGAGCAGTTTGACGGAATGAGTGGTTAGGGTTCTGGAGAGCACAGCGCTGGAGGCAGGCTCACTCGAGATATTCAGAAGGGAATTAGACTGTTATCTGAAAAGGAAGGATGTGCAGGGTTATTGGGAGAAGGCAAAGGAATGACACTAAAAAGCCAGTGCAGACACAAAAGGTCCAAAGACCTCCTGTAACAATTCTGTGATACTGATTCTGTGATAGGTGATTGAGGGAAAACAGTGTTGCACTACTGGAGGGTCAGTACTGAGGTAGTGCCGCACAGTCAGATGATCAGTACTGAGGGAATATTGTACTGAAGGAAGATCAGTACTGAGGGAGTGCTGCACTGTCAGAGGGTCAGTACTGAGGGAGCGCTGCACTGTCAGAGGGTCAGTACTGAGGGAGCGCTGCACTGTCGGAGGGTCAGTACTGAGGGAGTGCTGCACTGTCAGAGGGTCAGTACTGAGGGAGCGCTGCACTGTCGGAGGGTCAGTACTGAGGGAGTGCTGCACTGTCAGAGGGTCAGTACTGAGGGAGCGCTGCACTGTCGGAGGGTCAGTACTGAGGGAGTGCTGCACTGTCAGAGGGTCAGTACTGAGGGAGTGCTGCACTGTCAGAGGGTCAGTACTGAGGGAGCACTGCACTGTCGGAGGGTCAGTACTGAGGGAGCGCTGCACTGTCGGAGGGTCAGTACTGAGGGAGTGCTGCACTGTCGGAGGGTCAGTACTGAGGGAGTGCTGCACTGTAGGAGGGTCAGTACTGAGGGAGCGCTGCACTGTCGGAGGGTCAGTACTGAGGGAGCGCTGCACTGTCGGAGGGTCAGTACTGAGGGAGTGCTGCACTGTCAGAGGGTCAGTACTGAGGGAGTGCTGCACTGTCAGAGGGTCAGTACTGAGGGAGCACTGCACTGTAGGAGGGTCAGTGCTGAGGGAGCGTTGCACTGCCAGAGGGTCAGTATTTAGGGAGTGCTGCACTGAAGGAGGGTCAGTACTGAGGGAGTGTTGCATGGTCAGAGGGTTAGTACTGAGGAAGTTGTGCACTGTAAGAGGGTCAGAGCTGATAGGGTGCTGCACTGTCAGAGGTTCAGTACTAAGGAAGTGCTGCACTGTCAGAGGTTCAGTACTAAGGAAGTGCTGCACTGTTGGAGGGTCAGTACTGAGGGGGCACTGCACTGTTGGAGGATCAGTACTGAGGGAGCGCTGCACTGTCAGTGAGTCAGTACTGAGGGAAAGTTGCACTGCAGGAGGGTCAGTGCTGAGGGAGCGCTGCACTGTCAGAGGGCCAGTATTGAAGGAGTGCTGCACTATCAGAGGGTCAGTATTGAGGCAGTGCTGCACTGTTGGACGGTCGGTACTGAAAGAATACTGCACTGTAAGAGGGTCAGTACTGATGAAGAGCTACAGTGACAGAAGGTCAGTATTGAAGGAGTGCGGCACTGACAGAGGGTCAGTACTGAGGGAATGCTGTCCAATAGGAGAATCTGTACTGAAGGAGGGCTGCAGTGTCAAAGGATCAATACTGAGGGAGTGCTGCACTGTCAGAGGGTCAGCACTGAGGGAGTCCTGCATTGTCAGAGGGTCAGCGCTGAGGGAGTGCTGCACTGTCAGAGGGTCGGCACTGAGGGAGTGCTGCACTGTCAGAGGTTCAGTACTGAGGGAGTGCTGCACTGTCAGAGGTTCAGTACTGAGGGAGTGCTGCACTGTCAGAGGTTCAGTACTGAGAGAGTCCTACACTGTCAGAGGATCAGTACTGAGGGAGTGCCGCACTGTCGGAGGGTCAGTACTGAGGAAGTGCTGCACTGTTGGAGGGTCAGCCCTGAGGGAGCACTGCACTGTCGGAGGGTCAGCCCTGAGGGAGTGCTGCACTGTCGCAGGGTCAGTTTTGAGGGAGCGCTGCACTGTCAGAGGGTCAGTACTGAGGGAGCACTGCAATGTCAGAGGGTCAGTACTGAGGGAGAGCTGCACTGTCAGAGGGTCAGCACTAAGGGAGTGCTGCACTGTCAGAGGGTCAGTACTGAGGGAGTGTTGCACTGTGGGACAGGCAGTACCAAGCAAGCCCTGCACAGAGACGATGAGTTTCAGATGAAACAATGAACTGAGATCATGGCTGTCCTCTCAGATGGATGTGAAAAGATCTCATGGCACTACTTGAAGAACAGCTGGTGCATTCTACCCTGAATTCTGGCCAGCATTTATCCCTCAAACAACATCAGGAAAGATAGGTGAAGTGGTCATTGTCTCATTGTTGTTTGTTGGATCTTGCTGTGCACAAACTGGTTTATACATTTTCTACATTACAGCAGTGATCTAACTGCAAGTCCTGAGGCCTTGGCAGGTGCTACATTAATGCAAGTTCTACCCTTCTTACTTGGCCTGATCCATGCATCGAGTGGAATAGTAAGTCTACGCACATCCCTCCTACCTGCAATAGGCTCTTCAGCAAAGCCTGGGCCCCACGATAGGGCCCTCTTTGTTTTTACTGATTATGACTGAACATCTCTCTCAGTGCTTTGTTAGTGTTTAATGAGAACAATAGTGTTAGAGTGCCTAGAGGGACAGGAACAGGAGTGTAACGAATTTCTGGGTAGGCAGGTTGGGAGGGAAGCAGGAAATGCAATGCCGTCATGAAATGCCAGATATCTGAGCGTGTGGCAAATGGAAACTGAAGCAAGAAAACATCAACAGACTAAAATATGGCGATGAAAAGCAACAGGAACAAATTCCTTCTTCACTTGCAGTTATTGAACCTTATCCATTCAGCCATTTCACTCCTCAGCTTTTCATGTTACATTAACTAGACGGGCTTAATGCCAGTTATGTAGATAAAGAGCCTTGATGAACGATATCTGAGGCTTGTTAAAATTTGTTTCAATCCTGTACACTGATTGAATTCCATCACTGGAGACTGCTAATTAATAATGGTAATTATCAGTGCAACAGAGCAGGTGGGGCAATTGATGGAGTTGCCACCTAGTTTGAGCTTGAGGAAACCCTCCTCAAGTTTCCGAAGGTTGCATTATTTACATCAAGCTAGTTGAGGGCTGCTAGGCATCGCTGTCCGTGTGCTGACCAGATCTTTCCTTCCAGAATCTTGGCTCTCTGCAGCAAGAACAGCAACAACTTGCATCTGTATGGCGCCTTTCATGTCATAACAAGTCCCAGCGTGCTTCACAGAAGTTATTATCTAATGGAATTTGACCACGAGCCACGTCGAAAGGTATTGGGGCAGGGAAGAAAAAACTTGGCCAAAGATGTAGGTTTTAAGAGGCATCTTAAAAGAGAAGAGAGAGTTTGAGAGCTGGAGAGGTATAGGGAAGGAATTCCAGAACTTAGGGCCTCAGCAGCTGAAGGCATGGCCGTCAATGGTTCACTAAAGTCCTTCAGGAAAGGGGACCTGCCACCTGCTCCAGCCTCCATGTGACTCCATCCCCATACCACATAGATGGATTCCTAATGCCCCTCTGAAGGGGCCACTCAGCTTGAAGAAGAAGGCTCACCACAACTACCTGCTCAGGTGATGTCCAATTTTTCACCACAACTCTGCAAATTAGTCCTCTTAAAGTACACGTCCCTTTGCCTTTTGGAAGTCCTGATGGAACCTGATTCCACCACCTTTTTGGGTAGTGCATTCTAGAACAACCCCCTGCGTGGAGAACTTTCTCCTCATTTCCCCTCTAACTCTATTAATTATCTCCATGGCCAGAGAAAATAGTTTCTCCTAATTTGTTCTAAATAATTCTCCTAATAATGTTGTATCAAAACCCCTGGTAGTTTTGAGCACCTTGAGATGCGATTTTCTCTTCACCTTCTCTGTTCGAAGGAGAAAAATCCTAGTTTCTCCAGTCTCTCTACTGAAATCCCTCATGCCAATCTGAGTACCCTTCCCCTCCACCCTCTTCAATTAACATCCTTCTTGAAGTTTGGTGCCTAGCATTGTATACAATATTCCATGCTGAAACATAACCAGTGATGCTGTAAAGGGTTAACAATCACAACACTGAATTGCACCGAGTACAACAAAGTGAATTCTGTGCTTCAGTGGGTAGCGCTCTCCCCTCTTGAGCCAGAAGGTTGTGTGTTCAATACCCACTCCGGAGACAATAATACAAAATCTAAGGCCGGGGTTTTCTGTCCCAGTTCACGGAGGGTGTGTTTGGTGGCGAGATCTGAGAATCTCACGAGAAGGCCCACGGCGCATTTCCCAGCGACGTTAATCCAGGACGTGATTTCCCGCCATCAAACCTCGGGAATTTAATCGGGATAAATTTGCATCTAATTATTGTGGCTGCACACTGGAACCAGCCCCACACGTCAAATCTAAATCCACGACGGTGTGATTTACAGCTGCCTTTAACAGGCAGGAACCTGGTGACCTCAGCTCTGAGGGGAACTCAAAGGTGAGTGCACACAACTTTGCACAGCGCTGGTGATGATCCCAGCAGCTCCACGGATTCAGGGAGGGGGACACAGGCAAGTCTTCACAGCGGCTTCTGGGTGGGAGGTTTGTGGTGCCGGGGCAAGGGGGACAGTGCTGGCTGGGGGAGGGGGGGCCATGGCAGCACCAAGTGAAACATATGTCGGATTGGGGGGGTGGGTGGTGGTGGTGGAAGGGAAGAAAACGGCTAATGGTAACAGATATGAAAGATAAGTACTCCACCGCAGGTGAGAATGCTTAGTTTGAGCTCAGGTGACATGCTTGGAGTCAGCCCACTCAAGCAGCACTAATTCCTCACAGTGCCAATGATTACTCCTCCACTGTTAACCCCTCACATGCACACTTCAAACTCAAATGAGTGCATTGGTGTTCCGGAACTGTTGCGCGGCTGCACGGACCTGAGGATCCTGTTGGGAAAGGCAGCTATCAAATACTGATGGAGGTGCACTCCGAGTCCCTTGCATTATATTTCCATTGACATTGGAAAGTCACCCTTGTGGTACAGATGGTACATTGGGGAGGTGATGGTGAAGTGGTATTGTCGCTGGGCTGGTAATCCAGAGACCCCGGGGTAATGCTCTGGGGAATCGGAACCGGGTTCGAATCCCGCCACGGCAGATGGTGGAATTTGAATTCTATAAAAATCTGGAATTAAAAGTCTAATGATGACCATGAAACCATTGTCGATTGTTGTAAAAACCCATCTGGTTCACTAAATCTGCTGTCCTGGCCTACATGTGACTCCAGACCCACAAGAATGTGGTTGACTCTTAAATGCCCTAGCGAGCCACTCAGTTTTATCGACATGCTACAAAGTCACAAAAAAGGTACTCTGGGTGGGGACTTCAATGTCCACCACAAAGAGTGGCTCGGTAGCACCTCTACTGACCGAGCTGGCAGGGCCCTACAGGACATAGCTGCTAGGCTGGGTCTGGGGCAGGTAGTGAGGGAACCAACAAGAGGGAAAAACATACTTGACCTAATCCTCACCAACCTGCCTGTCGCAGACGCAGGTTGAGAGGATCGGTAGGAATGACCACCACACAGTCGCTGTGGAGTCAAAATCCCACACACATTGAGGATACCCTCCATCGTCTTGTGTGGCACTACCACCGTGTTAAATGGGATAGATTTTGAACAGATCTAGTAACTCAAGACTGGGCATCCACAAGTCACTGTGGGCCATCAGCAGCAGCAGAATTGTACTCGAACACAATCTGTGACCTCATGGCCCAGCATATCCCCCACTCTGCCATTACCATCAAGCCAGGGGATCAACCCTGGTTCAATGAAGAGTGCAGGAGGGCATGCCAGGAGCAGCACCAGGCATACCTAAAAATGAGTTGTCAGCCTGGTGAAGCTATAATACAGGACTACGTGCATGCCAAACAGCATAATCAGCAAGTGATAGACAGAGCTAAGAGATCCCACAGCCAACAGATCAGGTCTAAGCTCTGCAGTCCTGCCACATCCAATCATGAATGGTGGTGGACAATTAAACAACTCAGGGAGGAGGAGTCTCCACAAATGTCCCCAACCTCAATGATGGAGGAGCCCAGCACATCAGTGCAAAAAGCAAGGCTGAAGCATTTGCTACAATCTTCAGCCAGAAGTGCCAAGTGGGTGATCCATCTTGGCCTCCTCCGAAGGTCCCCAGCATCACGGAAGCCAGTCTTCAGCCAATTCGGGTTCACTTCATGTGATATCAAGAAACAGCTGAAGGCACTGGATACTGCAAAGGCTATGGGCCCTGACAATATTCCGGCAATAGTACTGAAGACTTGTGCTCCAGGACTTGCCGCGTCCCTAGCCAAGCTGTTCCAGTACAGCTACAACTACTGGCAGATACCCGGCTATGTGGAAAATTGCTGGCCAATTACTGCCTCATCAGCCTATCCTTGGTCATCAGTAAAGTAATGGAAGGGGCCATGAACAGTGCTTCAAGCAGCACTTGGTTAGCAATAACCTGCCTACTGATGCCCACTTTGGGTTCCGCAAGGGTCACTCAGCTCCTGACCTCATTACAGCCTTGGTTCAAACATGGACAAAAGGGCTGAACTCCAGAGGTGAGGTGAGAGTGACTGCCCTTCACATCAAGGCCGCATTTGGACGAGTGTGGCATCAAGGAACACTAACAAAACTGGGATCAATGGGAATCAGGGGGAGAACTCTCTGCTAGTTGGAGTCATACCTAGCACAAAGGAAGATGGTTGTGGTTGTTGGAGGTCAGTCATCTCAGCTTCAGGACATCACTGCAGGAGTTCCTCAGGATAGTGTCCTCGGCCCAACCATCTTCAGCTGCTTCATCAATGACCTTCCTTCCATCATAAGGTCAGAAGTGGGGATGTTTGCTGATGATTGCACAATGTTCAGCACCATTCGCGACTCCTCAGATACTGAAACAGTCCATGTCCAAATGCAGCAAGACCTGGACAATATCCAGGCTTGGGCTGACAAGTGGCAAATAACATTTGTGCCACACAAGGGTCAGGCAATGACCATCTCCAACAAGAGAGAATCTAACCATCTACCCTTGATATTCACTGGCATTACCATCACTGAATTCCCCACTATCAACATCCTGGGGGTTACCGTTGAACAGAAACTGAACTAGACTAGCCATATAAATACTGTGACTACAAGAGCAAGTCAGAGGCTAGGAAACGTGCGCTAAGTAACTCACCTCCTGACTCCCCGAAGCTTGTCCGCCATCTACAAGGTGCAAGTCAGGGGTGTGATGAAACACTCCCCATTTGCCTGGATGAGTGCAGTTCCCACAACACTCAAGAAACTTGATTGGCACCACATCCACAAACATTCACTCCCTCCACCACCGACGCACAGTAGCAGCAGTGTGTACCATCTATAAGATGCACTGTAGGACTTCACCAAGGCTGCTTCAACAGCACCTTCCAAACCCATGACCACTACCATCTAGAAAGACAAAGGCAGCAGATAGATGGGGACACCAGCACCTGGAAGTTCCCCTCCAAGTCACTTACCACCCTGACTTGGGAATCACAGAATCACAGAATCTCACAGTGCAGAAGAGGCCCTTCGGCCCATCGAGTCTGCACCGACAGGTGAGAAACACCTGACCTACCTACCTAATCCCACTTACCAGCACTTGGCTCATAACCTTGAATGTTATGACGTGCCAAGTGCTCATCCAGGTACTTTTTAAAGGATGTGAGGCAACCCACCTCCACCACCCTCCCAGGCAGTGCATTCCAGACCGTCACCACCCTCTGGGTAAAAAAGTTTTTCCTCACATCCGACCTAAACCTCCTGCCCCTCACCTTGAACTTGTGTCCCCTCGTGACTGACCCTTCAACTAAGGGGAACAGCTGCTCCTTATCCACCCTGTCCATGCCCCTCATAATCTTGTACACCTCGATCAGGTCTCCCCTCAGTCTTCTCTGCTCCAATGAAAACAACCCAAATCTATCTAACCTCTCCTCCTAACTTAAATGTTTCATCCCAGGCAACATCCTGGTGAATCTCCTCTACACCCCCTCCAGTGCAATCACATCCTTCCTATAATGTCACGACCAGAACTGCACACAGTACTCCAGCTGTGGCCTCATCAAGGTTCTATACAACTCCAACATGACCTCCCTACTTTTGTAATCTATGCCTCGATTAATAAAGTCAAGTGTCCCATATACCTTTTTCACCACCCCACTAACATGCCCCTCCGCCTTCAGAGATCTATAGACACACACGCCAAGGTCCCTTTGTTCCTCAGAGCTTCCTAGTGTCATGCCATTCATTGAATACTTCCTTGTCAAATTGCTCCTTCCAAAGTGTATCACCTCACACTTTTCAGGGTTAAATTCCATCTGCCACTTATCTGTCCATTTGACCATCCTGTCTATATCTTCCTGTAGCCCAAGACACTGAACCTCACTGTTAACCACCCGACCAATCTTTGTGTCATCTGCAAACTTACTAATCCTACCCCCCACATAGTCATCTATGTCGTTTATATAAATGACGAATAATAGGGGATCCAGCACAGATCCCTGTAGTACGCCACTGGGCACTGGATTCCAGTCCCTAAAGCATCCTTCTGTCATCACCCTCTGTCTCCTACAACTAAGCCAATTTTGAATCCACCGTCCCTTCACTGTCACTGGGTCAAAATCCTGGAACTCCCTCCCTAACAGCGCTGTGGGTGTACCTACACCACATGGACTGCAGCGGTTCAAGAAGACAGCTCACCACCACCTTCTCAAGGGCAACTAGGGACGGGCAATAAATGCTGGCCCAGCCAGCGAAGCCCACATGCCATGAATTAATATCAAAAAAAGATGGAGAGAGTGCAAGTAGGATGCCTGCCAGGCCAGATGAGAATGATGCCTGGCATGTGTGGGTGGTGAGTGGTGCCATGGGCAGAATCAGGACACAATCCACAGGGCAGATGGAGGTGTGTGTGAGAGGGTGAATGCAGATACCCCTCGAACTGGCAGTGAGTGAAATCCCTGTGGAAGGGTGATGTGCTTGTGGGTGTGAGAGTTGAGAGTGATGTGAAGAGTGATTTACCCAGGAGATCATTCATCCTCTTTTGGCACTGTGTGGCCCTCCTCGTTTGCCAGGTGCTGGCATTGACTACCGCTGCCACCACCTCCGACGCTGGATTGGTGACTGTCCTTGCTGGTCTTCGTGCAGAGCCAGGCTGGAGGACATTGCGGTGGGGCCTCCACTGCATCCAGTAGGTGCTCGAGCGAGGCATTGCTAAATTTGGGGGCAGGATGTTCCCTCCCTTTGGCAGCCATGACTCTGCAGCAGTTTCCTACGCCTTAGTGAGAACTAGCTCTGTACCTTTAAATATGGCTGCGGATTATTGAAGGCCTGATGTGACGACAGGGCGGGTGAATCAGAGGCTGCCCCACCAGCAATCGGATGAGAAACCTGTGCCTCTGCATTTTTGAAACAAAGTGCCACAGGATACAGCGGAAAAAGCTAACATTGCTGTCCGCGGTGCAAATCCCGCTTTCCCTGCCTGATACCGGCCATTTCTGGGATGATTCCACCCTTAGCTGAAGAGCAAGGGATTTATTCCTGTTGTCATGAGGTAATATTTATCCCTCAACCATCATCAGAAACAGATTATACGCTCTTTATCACATTGCTGTTTATGGGAGTTTTCTGTGCTCAAACTGACTGTCACAATCCCTACATTACAGTGACTACATTTCAAAAGTGCTATATTGGATGATAAACACTTTGGGATGTCCAGAGGTTGTGAAAGGCACTGGGAAAATGCAACTTCTTTCTTTCTCTAGGCTGATGGCATGCATGGTGGTCGCTCCATTCTCCCAAAGCAATGAAGGTGCATTCCTAATTACTGAAGACTCGATCCTACTTGTTCCACCAACAGTTGGCAAGGAGACAAGTCTTTGATGTGTTGGGTTGGCCTGCATTCTGCAACCAAATTTTTGAAAACTGACACATCTGGGAAGATTAACACAGGGTAGAGAAGGAATACCGGAACACAGGGTCATGGAAGGCAGGTGGAGTTGTGAGAATGTATTGCAAGGTAAGGAGGTCAATGCTTGGAGAGAGTACACAGGAGATTGACCAGAATGGTGCCAGGGATGAGGTACTTCAGTTACACAAAGAGAATGAAGAAACTGGGATTGTTCTTCTGAGAGTAGAGAAAGTTAAAAGGAGTCTCAAGAGCAATGATCAAAATCATGGCGGGTTTTGTTTGAGAAATAGGTGAAACTGTTTCCAGTGGCAGGAGCATCTGTAAGCAGAGGTCACAGATTTAAGATCATTGGCAGAAGAACCAGCAGAGAAAGGAGAGACATTTTGTACACAGTGAGTTGTTAGGGTGTGGAATGTGCGGCCTGAAAGGGCAGAAGAAGCATATTCAATTGGAACTTTCAAAAGGGGGTTGGATAAATCCTTGAAAAGGAAAACATTGCAGGGCTCTGGGGAAGAGCAAAAGATTGGGAACACAATTGAACAGGTTAAAGAACTGGCACAGACACGATGGCTCGGATGGCTTCCCTTTGATCTGTGTGATTCTGATATTGCAGTCCAACTGGTTAAGATCAGGCTCTCTTGTAGCTCATGTAGATTTTCACGATACTTCTCTTATTGATGGGGCTTTTAATCAATAGAAAAATTAAAACCAATGGTGCCACTAATGAAATCTGATTGTGAGGAAGTGGCTCAGGATACAATGTAAAATTAGTGAGATTACAATAAGTAAAAGCAATGACTCAACCCTAGAAGCAGAGGAACAATTGCCCAATTCAGGGAGTTTACAAACAGCTAGAAATATACTCACTTTGGAATTGATCATTTTGCAATATAATTTAATTCTAATTTTTTGTGATCGATTTGTCACCTCTTGTGGTTGACCTGAATAGCTCCTGTGAGGTTCAGGCTGGGGGTCAACCCCAAATCCTGAAGGCAATAGGTCAACATAAAGAGAGGTTTTAAGAAACTAGGGAAGACAAGGAGGCATAGAACTCACTCTCTGTGATATTGGGGGTTGGCATTATGCGTCAACTCTCAGTGCAAAACATCATGCACAAGTTCCTCATATGCTGTCCTTATTCCAGGAAACTCTGCTGCATTGTTCAGGTGGTCTGGCATTAAAATAGCAGACAAAGAAAAAACTTGCATTTCTATCACACCTTTCACAACCTCAGGACATCCCAAAGTACCTCACAGCCAATGGAACGCATTTGAAGTGGAATCACTGTTGTAATGGAGGAAACATAGCAACTAATCAACAAGCTGCCAAAACTGCAAGCAACCAGATGGCCAGTTTTTTTAGTGATGTTGATTGAGGGATAAATCTTGGCCAGGACACTGGGAAGAACTCTACTGTTCCTTTTCAAAAAAAAACGCAGTGGGATCATTTACGGATGGATGTAAATGATCCTTGGTCTCAGCTGAAAGATAGCACCTCTGACAGTGCAGCATTCACCTGATACTGCACTGGATGTGCTAGCCTAGGATTATGTGTTCAAATCTCTGGAGTGGGACTTGAATCCACAATCTGATGACTATACCATATCATGTGTCTAAAATACACTATATTTATAGTATATATAAAGTTACACATGCATTCACACACACAAATATAACACACATACACATTTATGTATATTGAATTGACAGGACTGGTGATATTGTGAGAATGGATTGGACAATCTCTCAGTTTTGTGATGTGAATCAGAAATGCTTCAGAAGTCTCAAGAGATGAAATCATTTGTGGTACCTCATGTACAATTGGTCATGCTAACTGCACCAGGAACACTGTGATAATGAAGTATCTGTAAGACTGATTTGCAAAGGGGAAAGCAGATATTGTCAAAATTGCGGCATGTCGAGATCGGGCATTGCTAATTACAACTGAACAAAAACAAAATAGCCAACAGCGCTTTTTCTGATAATATCGATTTAAGGGGAGTGGATTTTCTTATGAAACACTCTATGACTTTCTAATCATTGGCAAACACTGGAGATTGATGGTCTGATCACCAATTGAGAAATACATGCTTTGTCTTGCCATGAGATTAAAAGTAATTAAAGTAAAATCTGTAGGCAATGACAGAATGCCTGATCTGCCTTATAGCAGTTATGTTCTATTTAATATAATTACATGGATGGGATGTGGGATCAATGTTTTCCAAAGTAATCTATCTATATAGTGATTGACATACCTGCAAAGTGTGTGCGTGTGTATATATTAGGGTAGCCAACCGTGATTAACTGTTTTTTTTTGGAGGTTTCATCACGACTTGCCCTCACGCTCCAGCCATTAGTCGGCCGACACATCCATTCCTTGTGCCATACTGCCTTTCTATACCAACTGGAAAGCAAAAAGACTCATTAAACAATTGGATGGTGCTTGACTGTCAGTCAAACAGCCTCTCCTCCCCGTCATTCTCAATATTTTTATATCTGGCAAAGAGAAATGTTGAAAGAATTTTTTTTTTTAAAACTACTTTTTTTGATGTCACTATGATTTTTCTCCAGGATTGTACCGAGCAGGGTCCTGGAGATTGATCTTCAGTTCCTGGGGACTCCAGGCCAATCCTGGAGGGTTGGCAACCCTAGTGCATGTGCATGTGAATGAGCACGTGTACGCTACTGTATTTATGTGAATGTATATTTATGAAGGGCTCAACCAGAGCATTGTGAAACAGAACTGACGAATATTCACAGATTGACAAGAATGAAAATTGAGTGGGTTAAAAGAGGGATCTGCGTTATGTAAATATCTTTCAAGGACCCTCATGACATCCCCGGCATTTTACAGGCAATGAAGTACTTTGTGAAGCGTTGTCGCTGTTATAATGTAGGAACCATAGCAACCAACTTGTGTACAGTAAGCTTCCACAAATAACAATGAGATAATGGTCTGATGACCTGATTTATTGGTTAAAGCAAAAAACTGCAGATGCTGGAAATCCAAAACAAAAATAAAAACACCTGGAAAAACTCAGCAGGTCTGACAGCATCTGCGGAGAGGAATACAGTTAAACGTTTCGAGTCCGTATGACTCTTCAACAGAACTAAGGAAATTTTTCCTTAGTCCTGTTGAAGAGTCATACGGACTCGAAACATTAACTGTGCTTCTCTCTGCAAATGCTGTCAGACCTGCTGAGTTTTTCCGGGTATTTTTGTTTTTGTTTTGGTTTATTGATTATATTGGCCCAGGAGCTAAGGGATAACTTTGCTGCCCATCTTCCAATAGCGTCATGAGAGCTTTTATGGCCGCCTGAGAGGGCAGGTGTATGGCCCTTGCTGAACATCTGACCCATAAGGCAACACCTCAGCACTCCCTCACTTCTGGAAGTATCACCTTAGACCTTATTTTCAACTGTCTGGAGTGAGGACTTGACCCCACAACCTTCTGACACTCCAAGTTGAGAGTGCTGCCCATTGAGCCATGGCCACAGTCAACATCGTTTATTCAGTTCAGAAGGATTTACAGTCGGTGGTGAAAGTATCGGGTGTAACAATCATCAGAAACTCTGAGGCCTCTGAAGAGAAAGCGAGAGTGATGAAGATTAAGTGATTGTATTTGGTCGAGAAGTGGGAATAGTACTCCAGCAAACAAAGAGTAGGAGAGCTTAATCCATCATCACTGGCGAGAACTGACAGCAGAGAGATACACTTTACCAAATAGGGATTTAGCACAGGGCCAGGAAGCTTCACATCAATTTTTTTGTACCCGTCGCATGCTCTATTAAAGCAAGACAAAATATAGAGAAGGAAAATGAACTATCAGAGACCGATGTAATGTGGCACATCAATTTAATTAGATTACATTATACAGACTCCACTTCACGTGTCAGTGAGAGAATAGCAACTCTCGCCTTGACATGCAAAGGAATTAAAAGGCTTCCCGTTTTTTTGTACAATGAGGTAAAGTTGAATTTATTTAATTGACGATTGTCCCCTTTTCCTGTGTTATTCTCCTAGGTTGTTTTTGGAGTAAATTTCCCACGACTCAAAGATGAAAATAACATTTTTGTTCCAATTCCCTTTGCACTCTGAACCATTTTTATTTTTTAATTTCTGTGCTGGACAGGATAATCTGGCTGAGGTTGGAATTCGAACTGTGCTAAAAAAAAAACTGCAACCCGAAAGTCTGCTAATAAAGCACATTTGTTCGATGGTGAAATACTGTTTATTTTTCACAAAGGGCCAGGCAAGAAGCTTGTGATGAGACAATTCATGCGGCCGCACAACAGATAGAATAATTGTACACTCGTTCCTGGCAGTTGATTTGCTAAGATGTCAGACTGTTTAACGGGATGAATTTAATAAGCCAAAATAAATGGGACACTTTGCAAGCAAGTTTAAACATATCAAGTGGTGTTTATTTTCACAGGAGTTGGCATATTAACTCATGATAACATTGAGACAAAATGAGTGAGTAAAACTCTGTCATCACATCTGCCAATGGGGATATAGGACTCCTGGAAGAAAAGGCTCCCTCTTTCGATGTACGACTTTTCATCATCCTTCACTGAGTCCTTCTTTAAAAATATGATTGTGCCAGAGAGACCCAGATGCAATATTAGCTGGAGGCCTAAAACCAGAGCTTTTCTCCTGATAAAAGAAACGCAGCACGCTACCCCATCACTTCCTCATCCACAGAGCCCCACAACTTCACAAGAGACTGGAGGGAATCATTCCCACAAGATCTCAGCTGCGTCTCCTGTTGACTAACTCCTGCTCCCGGCCATCGGGTAGTGAGTGGATCTGGCCTGGAAAAGCTGATGGTGTGGGGCTCAAGCGTTAAGATATTAAGGCATTAAGGGTCTCTTCGTCTCTGGGGGTCTCCAGGTTCACAGCTTACCTCAGGGCCTGTGAGATTCGCATCCACCCTACCATTAAAGTCATGCTTCAAAGTGAGCCTGACGCTGGGGTCAAAGTTCTCCTTTTCTTACCCTTGCTGTGCTATTGTGACCTCTGTCAGTATAAAAAAAAGTTTTACATTGGCATGTTAATGTTATAAGTTCCTATATCCATCTTTGCAATGGAGGCTATCCATGTTGGTCTTAATTTCCCTTGTACAATGCCACGGGAGGTCAATGAATGCTTAAAATCTCTGAAGGCATATTTGATTTGGATATATGATCATGGGAGAAGAATTTGCAAGTGATATTTTTCTTTATAAATGAGCTTTGTTGCGCAGTACATGGCAAATAATCGTCTCCCACCTGCTTACAGCATGGGTGACTGCAAAAGGGGAAAGATTTGCATTTCTATGGCACCTTTCACAACCTCAGCACTTCCCAAAGCTCTTTACAGCCAATGAGGTGCTTTTTGAAGTGTAATCATTGTTGCAATGTAGGAAATGCAGCAGCCAATTTTTTCACAAGTTCCCACAATCAGCAGTATGACGATGAGCTAACAATCTGTTTTCAATGTTGGCTGAGGGATAAATATTGGGCAGGAAAGTAGAACAACCCTGCTCATCTTCAAGTAGAGACCAGGATCTTCCACTCTCGCCCATGGCGCCCAACATGGTGGGTGGGAGCGGGAAATATCGCAAGAGTGAGAAACAGGCTTTTACATAAGCAGGAAAAGAGGTTGGGATCTTCCGCTTCTGAATTCAGTGGTGGTGCGCGATTCCTGCTGTGCCGTGTCAGGAATTTCGTTTTAATGAAACAAAAACTGAAAATGCTGGAAAAACTCAGCAGGCCTGACAGCATCTGTGGAGAGAGAAACAGAGTTAACGTTTCGAGTCCCTATAGCTCTTCTTCAGAGTTCTTCAGGCTCTTCTTTTTCAGTCATACGGGCTCAAAGCATTAACTCTGTTTCTCTCTCCACATGATGCTGTTAGACCTGCTGAGGTTTTCCAGCATTTTCTGTTTTTGTTTCAGATTTCCAGCAGTAATTTTGCTTTTAACTTAATTTTAATGCATTTGAATGTTATGAACACTCATCATAACGGCTGGTCACTGGAATCACGCCCCCCACCACCGACAATCTGGATCAATAGGGCATGATGGCGTCTAATTAGACCGACGTATTTCACAATCCGATATAAGCAATGTGTACCTGGTGACCAGCTCTTCGCTCATCACTTTGTGGTTTGTTTGCGTAGTTTGCATGGTGCAGCGCTCACAGCACCTCAGTCTCTGTGCCACAGTTTGCAGGCAGCACCACATCACCCTCAGGGGCCTTTCAAAGGCAAGGCCTGACCTACCAGACCAGCGGTAAGGCAGGGATGGCGTGTAAAGGGCCGTATGCAAGGCCTCCACTGGCGAGGGCTGAAAGTAGCGCAGGATGCACTCTGGCATGGGCGCGAGCTGGAAGTGCCCTCTGGACCAGAATGGGGAAGAGTGTCTTAGAGAGGAACATAAGCGAGTTGGGGCCAGAATGAGAAGATGGCAGAGTGAAGAGGTGCTTCATAGCTTACATTGCTGACCTAGCAAGGACTGTCCTTGCCCCAGACCAGGGACAGGAGGGCATGTCAGTCAAGTGTCCTTGGTGCTCAGCATGTTGTGCGCAGACTGTGGTCATTGTAACAGGCAGCTCGGACCAGGGGTTTTTGGCTGAATGATGGGCTGCGATGGCACACCCACAGTCAGGGTAGGCTGTAGATAGTTTAAAAGGTAAGGGAAGGCCATTCGAGGGTTTCATGGGGGAGCAGGGTGCAATCACTCACTGTGCAAAAGGCTTCAAGAAGACAAGGGCTAATCTGTAAATGGGCAATAGGTACATCTACCTCAATGCATTCAGGGGGTTACACAGGGATATCTCCTGCAATCAAAATGAAGGGGAAGTCTTGAAAATCATTGGCGGGAGGAAATCTTGAACATAATGCATCCCCAGGACAATGGCAGAGATTACCGCATTCACACAGGGAAGTCCAAGCTGGTCTGGTAGTGAGCCCTTAGCACCACCATCTTGCAGCCTGAAGCGAAGGCACAACAGAAAGTTAATCTGAGGAATAGCTCAGCTGGTGAGGGCTCTGAGGGCCATTTGGAGGACTGGTGCACTGCACTGGGGGCCAATTAAAGGGGCACCCAAATGAACTGTGTTGCCAAATGAGGAAAGATGCACACCTGAGACATGTTAGGAGCCTTTCAATGATAATGCAGGGAATCAGAGGAGTGAAATAATGAAGCGCATACATGCGAGATGAATGCCAAGTCATGGCACTGTTCAAACTCCTTGCTTTAAGCCTTTGTTCCAAGCACGCCAATTGCCCAGAGCGATAACGAGGTTTAGGCCATTTAGGCAAGCTCCAGGTTTAAAGCAGGAGCTCAATGCCTTGACATTGGCAGGCTGACATGTGAGAGGTCTCAGACCACCCCTCAAATAAACACAGGAGACCTCATCAGTCTCACAAAGAATGGAGGATGACGATGCAGTGATTCAGCATCCCAGAGCCTGGCCAAACCAACCTCAGAGCAGTCGGTCATGTGAAAGTGGAGGGTTGGGGGGTTTGGTGGGGATGGTGTTTCTTGAGCTGACCAGGATTTCAGTGGCAAATAGGTGCTGTCACTGGACCCAAGTCCTTGAACCAACAGTCACACACGTGTAATTTACAGAAGTCGGACTCTTGGAGGCTCAGTGACTCATTTTTTGTCTCATTGATGCCGCAGAGAGCAGATCTTTAGGAAGATGGATGCTGGATTTTTTTGCTGCTTGCATTCTTGCATGTAGGCAGGAGAAGATTATGATTGTGGCCCCAAAGGGAGGGACAGCTGCATCCCTCCGGAAGCAGAGGATGAGGCTGACAGAAACGTGGTGCGTAGGTGGCTCCCAAGGATGAGGGTGTACAGAACTCGCATGTCTTATCTGCAGATGAGCATGAGACAGCGTCGCTGGTGCATCTACATGTCCAGGGATCTGGTGCCTCACATTTGTCACATTCTCCAGGAATTGGCACCAAAGGGGCTGGGAGGGCATCCATTGTCAGTGGCTCTGAAAGTCAGCACCGCTCTGAACTTCTATTCTAGCAGTTCTTTCCAATGCTCCATGGGGCACCTTTCTCAAGCTTCCCCACACAAATGCAGACATGAGGTGACTGGCCCCTTTTTGCCAAAGCCCATAATTATACGCACTTTGTCAGAGATCAAGAGAGCCAGGAGGCCAGAGGACTGGGCTTTGCTACTATTTCCAGATTCCCTCAAGTGCAGGGTGCCATCGACTGCACTCACTGCACTCTGGGCGGAGATGGTGGAGTAGTGGTAATGTCACTGGACTCGTGGTCTAGGGGCCCGGCTAACGCACTGGGGACATGGGTTCAAATCCCGGCATGGCAGCTGGTGGAAATTAAACTCAATAAATCGGGAATTGAAAGCTCGTCTCAGTAATGGTGGCCATAAAACTATCATCAATTGTCATAAAAACCCATCTGGTTCATTAATGTCCTTTAGGGGAGGAAATTTGCTAGCCTGGCCTACATGTGTCTCCAGACCCACAGCTATGTGGTTGACTGCCCACTGAAATGGCCTAGCAAGCTATTCAGTTGAAGGGCAATTAGGGATGGGTAACAAATGCTGGCATTGCCAATGAAGCACACAACCCATGAAAGAATAAAGAAAAAAACATGTGGCCATAAAAGCTCCCTGGCAACAGGCACTCCAATACAAATCCAGAAAGGCTTCCACTTGCTTAATCTTCAGCTGGTCTGTGACTGCGATAAACAAATCCTGCAGGTTTGCGTGAGATATTCAGGAAGCTACACAACTCATATATCTTGAATAGATCACGGATCCGTGACATCTTTGAAACACTGCACAGAATCCAGGGTTGGCTCCTGGCTGACAAAGGACCTGGCTGGGGACTCCTGTGAGGCACCACAAAACCCTGCAGAGAGAAGGTACAATGATGCTGATCCTGCTCCCCGGATACTGGTACAGCCGTGCACTGACATCTTGAAAATGTGATTTCGATGCCTGGACACATCTGTCGGAGCGCTCCAGCACACTCTCCAGAGGGTCTCGTGGATTATTGTGGCCTGCTGCATGCTACACAACCTGGCGCTGCAAAGATGGCTACATGATGAAGAGGGCATTGAAAGGGACGGGAGCAATGAGCTCGAGGAAGCCAAGGCGGCAGGGGAAGAGGCCATAGTGTGGGCCAGACAAGGGAGGCAGGCCTTGTGAGGTCCTCAAAGCCACCAGATTCCATGAGGAGAATGACAAGTTGTAGTCTGCATCCTCTTGGACAAGTATCCTCACTCATGGGTCCACATTAACAACAGCACTGCTATCTCTCCTCTTGTAACCATGCACTTCAGTCACCCACTTTGTGAACCATTGTCCTGTTCCTTTGAGGGATCATGAAGCCTTCGTAGCATTTGTCCTTGTTCAGATGAGGTCCAATCTGGAGGAGGACGTTCTGACATCACATGTCGAAGGCACTGCCTCGTTGAGCGTCTTTGCAACATTCCAGTTGCCATGGCAGCCTAGCCATGGAGCTGCTCTACATGGCGCCAGGAGCTGCTTTACAATCCTCAGTGGACTCGTAGCTGTACACCTTCAGTCTGACAAAGCTCCTCAAGGAGATCTCCATCTCCATCTGCCAAAACAGGACAACGCATTCTGTGCCACCTCGGTGGTGAAACTGAAAGGTCACACTTGGGCCAAGACAGCCCGAGGACGTTAGGCAGGTCAAACTCCATTTTGACATTACCCGGTCCTCTTTGCCACCTTCTCCTTCAGACAGACAGTCTGCCTTCATGGCCAGGCCTGTCCCTTGCCAGCTGCAAAATGCAAACACACCATGAAGCACTTAAGGTAACACTTTGTGGATAACAAAGAGCACTCATCAGATTCATAACATCCTGGGTTCCATCCCATTGCTACCCTCAACATTGTCAGAAGCTACTATATGCACTTCCAGAGCATGCTCCTCTATTGACTGCAACACATCAGCATTCGTATTTAGCATCAGTGACATCAGTGAGAGTATAGATGAGGGGACACTGCTCAGAATGTATGGCTCAGCTCCGCATCTCTACATTGCGACGAGAGACTTGTGGCCACAATGCAGACAACTATAAGGTGAGAGAGTCTGAAGGTTGTAGAATTGAGCACTAGCAAAATGAAGTGCCTTCGAGGATCAGAACTCCAGCACTTAAAGATGGGAAGGTGCTCACACCTCTGGCTGAGCTTGGCAGATGTGCACTGGAAGACCGGGTAATGCACAGGGCAGACAGGAGTGCACACGAGCTCTGAGTAAGGGCTCCCAGATTGGAAATCCTGCCGGATGACAGTGAGTAAATGGAGTGTGAGGATATATGACCCTTCTTCATACGATTACACATCTCTCCATGGACACGTGACCTTCGCCTTACAATGATGCAGACAAGATGGGTGAACACCTCAGCCTCAATCTTAAACAGCCAAGAGTGAAGATGACATGAGTCAGCACATCATGTGAACGAGGTTCCTCACATAAACAGGCTTGACATTAAAAATGAGGCATCAATGATGTTAGAAATTATCTGAGAGCACAGACACTGTGGGGATATGGAAACTGACAGCATCTAACAAAGGAACATGGTATCGACAGTAATAAGTGGGGGTAGGGACTGAGGTGTCATGCCTGATGGATAACACAGCTAGTTATAAAGAGGAAGCGTACACAAGGGGTGTGAAAAATGGGTGGGATTCTCATTGGTGAAAAGTATATAACACGTGGTTAACACCCAAGCCACCTTCATGCTCCTAATATTTCTTAATTTTCCTAACCCTGCCACTACGTCTTAGTGCATCTCTGCCATCCAGAGTGGAGGTGGAGGCAGCCTGCTGATTGCTGCACACTGTTGTCCGTGATGACTTTGGCAGGCGTCCTCTGGAGGGCTGAGACCTGAAGGGCCCCAGCCTGCTTTCGATCTCCTGTTGTGGGGCAGGTGCACCCTCCTCGGCCTGTGGAACTGGGGGTGATGGGGATCGGGATAGGCTGGACAGTCCCGGAGTCACCCGGGTGGGGGGGGGGGGGGGGGGGTGGGGGGGCTGGTCCTCATCCCTAGGGGTGCCCTAGCGCCCAGGCTGACTCCATGAGGAGAAGGGTAAACTGGAGTGAGATCGAGTTGCCCCACCCCCCACCTCTCGCACAGCCACTGATGGATGCCACCAACGCCTACACCAATAAAGTACAGCTCCTTGGGCAGTGCAGGACCAATGTCCTGGGCCAAGGTCTCCATGGTGGTCGCCATGCTACCAGTGTTGACCTTAGTGCGTTGGCATGCCAGTGTTATGACCTCAGACTGAACTCAGATGGACTCCTCCGTCATATGCTGCATCTGCGGACAGCAGCTGACCTGCCTTCATGATGTTCCCCTGACTTTCACTGAAGCTCCAACAACTGAGCTAGGACCAAGTCCGAAGGCTTGTCATCAAACTCAAACTCAGTAGAATCCTGGCCTCCAGTAGCCCTCCAAATGCCAGCTACCTCGGATGTCCCTGCCTCTGCCTGCGGTGGACCAGATTGTGTGCTGTGCCCACCAGGTTGTGACCCTAATGCTATTCGAGAACTAGGTCCCGCCGAAGTGTGTATTTTGGCGTTGGTGGAGAGTGTGGATGAGCGGTGCTGTCTACAGACCCCTCGTCTGAGGTTTCATTGGGGCTGGAGATGAGGGCCTGGCTGGTTGATGTCCTCGGGCGCTTTCCAGAGGTGTCCAGGGGAGCCCGAGAAGGGCGCAAGGCAGCTGTAACAGGCCCAGGTGGGCAGGAGCAGGGTGTGAGGCAGCCGTAGCAGGGCTCAGGTGAGCCCGAGTGGGGTACAAGACAGCCCAAACAGGGCTCACTGCTGTCTGAGTAAGTGAGTGGCTGGACTCAGAGTGTGAGGAGCTGGGGGGAGAGAGATAGTGTTGGGGGAGAGAGAAGGTGAGAGAGTGTGGGGGTTTGGGGGGGGACAGAGTGTTTCACATTAATTCCTTGGCTGAGATGGCCTGAGGATGTGAAACGCAGTATGGTGTTTGTATTCCCTGCTGGCAATTTACTGGAATTTACAGCACAGGAAGAGGCCATTTAGCCCACCCCATCTATGTTGGTGTTTACGGTCCACACAAGCCTCCTCCCACACTATCAGGGTAACCTTCAGCTTCCTTCTTCCTCATGTATTCATCAAGTTCCTTGAATGTTTCTATATTAGAATCATAGAATGGTTACAGCGCAGTAGGAGGCCATTCAGCATATTGACTTTGTGTCAGTTCTCTGCAAAAGCAACTCAGCAAGTCCCATTTCTCAACCTTTTCCCTGTAAAATCTTCTCTTCAGATAATTATCCAGTTCCCTTTTGAAAACAGCAATTGAATCTGTCTCCGCCCACAGGCTCAGGCACTGCATTCCAGATCCAAACTAATTTCTGCATAAAGAGCTTTTTCCTCATGTCGCCTCTGGTTCCTTTTGGGTTCTTTGGGTTCTTGGCCTCCTGCCAATAGGAACAGTTTCTCCCCATTTATTTTATCCAGACCCTTCATGATTTTGAACATGTCCAACAAATCATCTCTCAACCTTCTCTTCTCCAAGGAGAACAGCCCCAGCTTTGACAATCTATCCGCATCACTGAAGTCATCCTCGGAACCATTCTTGTAAATATTTTCTTCACCCTTTCTAAAACCTTCACATCATTCCTGTTGAGGCTGACCTAGTATTTTATGAAGGTTCATAATTTATTGCTTTTGTACTCTATGCCCCTATTTTCAAACCCTGGATTCAGTATTATTTATCAACTGCTTTCCCAACCTGCCCTATCACCTTCAGTAATTTATTCACATATACACACAGGTCCTCTCTGTTCCTGCATTCCCTTTAGAATTGTACCCTTTATTCTATGACACCTCTACTCATCATCTGACTAAAATGTATCATTTCACACTTCCCTACATTAAATATCATTTGCCATGTGTTCTGCCCATTGCACCAGCCTGTCTACATCCTCTTGAAGTCTATCACTATCCACCTCACAGCTCACAATACTTCCAAGCCTTACAAATTTTGAAATTGTGCCCTGCACTCTCAGGTCTAAGTTATTAATATAAATCAAGAAAAGCAGTGACCCCTCTTTCTACCATCCCCCATCAGAAGTAAAGTTTTCTGTAACTGATGTATTTAATAGGCTTGAATTAAATAATTGAACAGTTGCATAATGAAATTCTAACTATGCTAAAGACTAATGATTCTAAATACCACATGGTTCAAAATAAAATGCCTACCAGCACCAATATTTTTCACTTAAAACTGACTTTTGGGTACTCAAATGATTAATACATAGGAAAAACAATGTTCTGGTATATATAGAAATGATGTGGCCATCACATTTTCTTAGAGTTCTTGCCCTCAAAACTTGCCACTGGTGGTGAGTTGAGCAGTGCAGGGGATGAGGATGTGTGTAAGAGAATGAATGGTTATGTTCCTTAAGCCGGCAGTGTGTGAAATGCCTGTGCAATGGCATCCTGCTCATGCCTGATGGGCTTGTGAATATGGGAGTTGAGAGCGATTAGGTGTTTTGACTTACTGTGCCAGACAGATGAGATCATTCATCCTTTTAATGCACTGCATTGCAGACTTTTTCTGTGCCGCATTTGTGCTGACTGCCAACGCCATCGCTTCCCAAGCCAGAATAATGGTATTGGTTGGCCTCCTCTGGCCATTACTGGGGTAGAGGACATCTCAGTGGGCCCCAGGAGCATCCAGAAGGTGGCCCAACGACGTGTCACTAAATTTTGGAGCAGCACCCTTCTTGCCTTTCAGAGCCATGTCTTCCCTGGGGCAATCCCAGCCTTGGGGACATTGTGTGCGGGCACAGTTTAATATATGGTGCCTGGAGGAAAGAGTCACTGAGGTCACAGCGGAGTGGGCGAATCAGAGGCCACTCGCCCATGATCCCACGTGTTTCCTGTTGCACATACTTAATGAGACAGAAAGCGGACAATGCGGCGAGAAAATCCGCCATCGTGCATGGCTGGAAATACGTCTGCCGCTGCACTTAGCGTATGGAGGGAAAAATCCCGACCATGGAATATTTTACCATGATGGGGCCTCAATTTAACATCTCATCCAAAACATGGCACTTCCAGTAGAGCAGCGCTCCTTCAGTACTTCACAGTAGGTGTCAGCCTAGATTATGGGTTTAAGTTGCTGGCTTGTCGTACAACGTGAGTGTTAGCTTACATTCACTGTCACTGACAACTGTTCTACCTAGTCTGTTGAATTGCCTTTGAATTTAGTTAAGCATCACTGTCAACATCAGACACACCAAGGCTGCAAAGCTTTTTCAATTGGAATAAACAGCCAGTGATTAAAGAACAACAAGAGTTCATGCATCCCTTCTTGGAAAAATATATTCCAAGTGACTAGTGCTCCTCTGAATGGTTTTGATCAAGTAAATCATGAGAAATTCTTTCCAGTGACTGCAGGGCTGGTAACTCGAGGTCAGAGATTTAAGCTAATTGCTTAAAGAACCAAAGGTGAGATGAGGAGAAGTTTTTTTTTAATGCGGCAAGTTATGATGGTCTGAAATGCACTGTCTGTCAGGGTGATGGAAGCAGATTCAATAGCAACTTTGGATGGGAATTGATAAATATTTGAAAAGGGAAGGCATGCTACAGGAAAGAACAAAGAAGCAGAACTAACTGGATAGCTTGACCAAAGGGTCAGTATTGTCAAGGTGGGGTGAGTGGTCTCATCCTGCGCTGTGTAATTCCACTTGTCGCATCCCTGTTAGTAATCCAATGAGAATATAGCCCTATAAATCAAGGGAATGGTTAATTACTGCACCTCCCCACCCAACCCTCACACTTTGGGCATGATTTGACCAAAACATCCAACAGACCTTGCAAGGAGGCCTGAGTCAGAGGTCAAGATAATTTGCAGAGACAAGGGGCTGAATATTAGGGGTTGGGTGGGTGGGGGTGGGGAAAGGGGCAGACAGCTCAATTCTCCCAGAAGCCCGCCCTGCAGCTATAACGTTTCCTCTTGTGGGAGGACCTAGAACTAGGGGTTACTGTTTAAAAATACGGGGTCACCCATTTAGAACGGAGATGAGGAGAAATTTCTTTTTCCCAGAGAGTCGAGAGTCTATTTTTTCATTCATTCACAGGATGTGGGCTTCACTGGCTGGGCCAGCATTTATTGCCCATCCCTAGTTGCCCTTGAGAAGGTGGTGGTGAGCTGCCTTCATGAGCCGCTGCAGTCCATGTGGTGTAGGTACACCCACAGTGCTGTTAGGGAGGGAGTTCCAGGATTTTGACCCAGCGACAGTGAAGGAACGGCGATATATTTCCAAGTCAGGATGATGAGGGGCTCGGAGGGGAACTTCCAGGTGGTGGTGTTCCCATCTATCTGCTGCCCTTGTCCTTCTAGATGGTAGCAATTGTGGGTTTGGAAGGTGCTGTCTAAGGAGCCTTTGTGAGTTCCTGCAGTGCATCTTGTAGATGGTACCCACTGCTGCTACTGTGTGTCAGTGGTGGAGGGAGTGAATGTTTGTGGATGTGGTGCCAATCAAGCGGGCTGCTTTGTCCTGGATGGTGTCCAGCTTCTTGAGCATTGTTGGAGCTGCACTCATCCAGGCAAGTGGGGAGTATTCCATCACATTCCTGACTTGTGCCTTGTAGATGGTGGACAGGCTTTGGGGAGTCAGGAGGTGAGTTACTCACCGCAGGATTCTCAGCCATTTGACCTGCTCTTGTAGTCACGGTGTTTATATGGCTAGTCCAGTTCAGTTCTGCTCAATGGTAACCCACAGGATATTGATAGTGGGGGATTCAGCGATGGTAATGCCACTGAATGTCAAGGGGCAATGGTTAGATTCCCTACTGTTGGAGATGGTCATTGCCTGGCACTTGTGTGGTGTGAATGTTACTTGCCACTTGTCAGCCCAAGCCTGGATATTGTCCAGGTCTTGCTGCATTTGGACATGGACTGCTTCAGTATCTGAGGAATCGTGAATGGTGAACATTGTGCAATCATCAGCGAATATCCTACTTCTGACCTTATGATGGAAGGAAGGTCATTGATGAAGCAGCTGAAGATGGTTGGGCCGAGGACACTACCCTGAGGAACTCCTGCAGTGATGTTCTGGAGCTGAGATGACTGACCTCCAACAACCATAACCATTTTGTTTTGTGCTAGGTATGACTCCAATCATCGGAGAGTTTTCCCCCTGATTCTCATTGACTCCAGTTTTGCTTGGGCTCCTTCATGCCACACTCGGTCAATGTGGTTTTGATGTCCTCACCTCCCTCACCTTGGGATTCATCCCTGGCAGAACCCAAACTGGATATCAGTGTGCAGGTTATTGCTAAACAAGTGCCGCTTGGTTGATGACCCCTTCCATTACTTTACTGATGATGGAGAGTAGACTGATGGGGCGGTAATTGGCCGGGTTGGATTTGTCCTTCCTTTTGTGTACAGGACATACCTAGGCAATTTTCCACATAGCAGGTTAGATGCCAGTGTTGTAGCTGTACTGGAACAGCTTGGCTAGGGGCGTAGCAAGTTCTGGAACACAAGTCTTCAGCACTATTTCTGGAATATTGTCAGGGCCCAGAGCCTTTGCACTGTCCAGTGCCTTCAGCCATTTCTTGATATCACGTGGAGTGAATCTCATTGGCTGAAGACTGGCATCTGTGATGCTGGGACCTCTGGAGGAGGCCAACATGGATCATCCACTCGGCACTTCTGGCTGAAGATTGTAGCAAATGCTTCAGCCTTATCTTTTGGAACTCCCTTCCTCGAATAGCAGTGGAAGCAGAGTCTTTGAATGTTTTCAAGGCTGAGGTAGATAGATTCTTGATAAACAATGGGGTGACAGGTTATTGAGGGTAGCGGGAGGTTACAGGCAGATCAGCCAAGGTCTTTTTGAATGGCAGAGCAGGCTCAAAGGGTCGAGTGGCTGACTCCTGCTCCTAACTCATATGTTTGTATGTTCATATAATGCGCTGCGGGGATGCTGAACAAGGGCTGAGTAGGACTTCCGCCCCTCACTGGGGAGGAAGTCCCGCCCTCAGGAGCTGACGGCTAACCTGACTGGCCGAAAGCGCCATCAGTTCTGGCAGTGCCAAAAGCACATTGGTGAGCACTGCCAGGCCTGCAAGAAGAGGAGGAAGAAGACCCAATGGATCCCCAGAAACAGGTAAGTTCGGGTCTTGGGCAGGGAGGGTTTGGGCAGATCAGGGAGGGGTCAGGGGGATGGGAGGGGTTTAGGTTTAAGGCTATAAAGGTAGGAGGAAAGGTGTTTACTATAGTAGGGGCCCCACGATTGGCAAAGGCCGATAGATAGAACCACGCCCCCTTCCTCCCCACCCTTTGAAGAGATTATTTTGAAAATCGGGCTGCCCACTCTCACCCGACTGCCCACACCAAACATGGGGAGCGTATTATCAGGGTCAATTGTCTTGGCAACAAGCATAATTGACCTTTGATTATCTATTTAAATATGGTGGGTGGCCTACCGATTTGGGTGCCTGCATACCCCCTTATTATTGGGGTGAGCTCGGGGGTGGGAGGGAAGGTTGGGGGGCATGTTAAATAGGGCTGGTGCCTACCCATCAAAAATGCGCCTGATGGGGGCATGGAAAATGCACCCCTAGAAATCAAGCAACTTGATGATCAGCGTCTTGTCTTTGTCTGCAGGATGAAACACCAGTTTGCCACATGAGGGCCTCAATTGGCTCAGGGGTGGGCAGCAAGGCCTCGCAACCCCTCCCCCTGTGAGTAAAATTGCAGCAGGTGGAGGCGGGTGGGTACAGAGTACCAGAAACAGCCCCCATGGCATGGTGCCCAATTTTACAGCCTCCACATCTGCCATACCGCCCTTTAAACGCAGCCCACTAAACTCTATTTCTCTCACCACAGATGCTGTTAGACTGCTGAGCATTTTCATAATTTTCTGTCTTGCATTTCAGATTTATAGTAACGCTACTGTTCTAAAGCAAGTGGTTTTGGAGAGGATCTTAAAGGCTCAGAGAGCGGTGTCAGCCCTGACTCAGTGGGTGGCCCCTCTGCTTCTCAGTTGGAAAGTGGTGGGTTCACGTTGCAGTCCAGAGATTCGAACTCATAATCGAGGCTGTCACTCAGAGTGCTGCACTGTTGGAGGTGCCTTCTTTCAGCTGAGACATTAAACCAAGGCCCTGCCTGCCCTTCTGATGCCATTTGAAGGGAAGGTGAATTCTCCTTGGTGTCCTGACCAATATTTCTCCCCCCAATCAACACCAGGTCCTTATCACCTTGATGTTTGTGGAGTCTTGCTGACTGCAGATGGATTGCTATATTTTCCTACATTATAACAGTGACTACACTGAGTTGGCTTTGCAGCATTTTAGGGCATCCTGAGGTCAAGAAAGGCGGTATAGAAATGCTTTTAGTAGTTTAGAGTTGGTATTCCAGAGGTTGAAGTTGGCTGAAGATGTGGTCACCATTGGAGGGGATTACAGAGCTAGGAAGGGCTGAGAATACACATTTTAAAATGTGAGGTTTTTGGGGGGACCAGAAGTTGTGGGTAAGCTAGCGATGGCCCACCATGGCAGAGGGGCCAAATGTTTGATGGAGTTATTAAGGGGGCATTAAAGCTGCCACTGCAGGCAGCAACGGAGAGGGTGGTGGTGCTCTTCACCCTGACAGGATGCGGTGGGGAGTGGGGGTGGGGGGGTATGTTGGTCGGTGGGGTGGGGGCAGTGGGCAGAGAGAATGAGGGTCTAGGACAACTTACACTCTGATGGTGCTGCATCATCAAAATAGCTTTCAAATCTCATCAAATATTAAATCAGTGCAGCCTCAGCGCAGACATCTACTTATACACAGTCACTAATCGCCATCACTGACAATGACACATTAGCTTCACAGTCCCTTTGCAATCTGATACTTTCCGAATTTGCTATTGCGCAAAAGATTTGATTAATGGCATTTCTTTTGGCTGCTGTGACTGGCTGGGGTGAGTTTGTGGAGAATAATCAGTTCTTTCACTCGTTCAGAGGCGAGGGGAAAACATGCTAATGAGGGAGTGGGTTAATTAAGCCAGCGGCAGAATGTGACAGTAACTGATGGGTGTTGTGACAAAACCACCAAACTCCACATTAAGTGGAGTCGAGAAAATTGCCTTTCTTATGAAATTAGGCAGGAGGATGGAATGGGGAAGAAATAAAGAGAATGTAAATAGTACAACTGTTTGGTGAGGAGAGCTGGAAGTAGCGGAAGCAGGCCAGAAGCAAGCTGGAGAGATGGGTCTCTTTGGTTACTCTTCAGTTTGTGACATCTTACAGAACAGACATTACAGCAAAAGACGCGGTGGATGGAGGCCCATTGGAAACATTAAAACAAATGGATTCAACAAACTTGAAAAATGAAAAGCTGTTCTCAAGGTCGCCTCCATATGTAAAAACCACCCCTCCCTATCTTGGTAACTCCTCCAGCCCTACAACTCTCCAAGCTTTTTCATTCATATGGGCTAGATCTCAGCTCTGGTTTAGGGAGGGCACTCTCAACCCTGAGTCCGAAGGTCATATTTTCAAGTCCCATTCCAAAGACTTGAGCATGTAATCCATGCCAACACTTCCATTTCAGTACTGAGGGAGTGCTGTACTGTCAGAGGGTCAGTACTGAGGGAGTGCTGTACTGTCAGAGGGTCAGTACTGAGGGAGTGCTGCACTGTCAGAGGGTCAGTACTGAGGGAGTGCTGCACTGTCAGAGGGTCAGTACTGAGGGAGTGCTGCACTGTCAGAGGGTCAGTACTGAGGGAGTGCTGCACTGTCAGAGGGTCAGTACTGAGGGAGTGCTGTACTGTCAGAGGGTCAGTACTGAGGGAGTGCTGCACTGTCAGAGGGTCAGTACTGAGGGAGTGCTGCACTGTCAGAGGGTCAGTACTGAGGGAGTGCTGCACTGTCGGAGGGCCAGTACTGAGGGAGCGCTGCACTGTCAGAGGGTCAGTACTGAGGGAGTGCTGCACTGTCAGAGGGTCAGTACTGAGGGAGTGCTGTACTGTCAGAGGGTCAGTACTGAGGGAGTGCTGTACTGTCAGAGGGTCAGTACTGAGGGAGTGCTGCACTGTCAGAGGGTCAGTACTGAGGGAGTGCTGTACTGTCAGAGGGTCAGTACTGAGGGAGTGCTGCACTGTCAGAGGGTCAGTACTGAGGGAGTGCTGCACTGTCAGAGGGTCAGTACTGAGGGAGTGCTGCACTGTCGGAGGGCCAGTACTGAGGGAGCGCTGCACTGTCAGAGGGTCAGTACTGAGGGAGTGCTGCACTGTCGGAGGGTCAGTACTGAGGGAGTGCTGCACTGTCGGAGGGTTACTACTGAGGGAGTGCTGCACTGTCAGAAGGTCACTACTGAGGGAGTGCTGCACTGTCAGAGGGTCAGTACTGAGGGAGTGCTGCACTGTCAGAGGGTCAGTACTGAGGGAGTGCTGCACTGTCAAAGGGTCAGTACTGAGGGAGTGCTGCACTGTCAGAGGGTCAGTACTGAGGGAGTGTTGCACTGTCGGAGGGTCAGTACTGAGGGAGTGCTGCACTGTTAGAGGGTCACTACTGAGGGAGTGCTGTACTGTCAGAGGGTCAGTACTGAGGGAGCGCTGCACTGTCAGAGGGTCAGTACTGAGGGAGTGCTGCACTGTCACAGGGTCAGTACTGAGGGAGTGCTGCACTGTCACAGGGTCAGTACTGAGGGAGTGCTGCACTGTCAGTGGGTCAGCACTGAGGGAGTGCTGTACTGTCAGAGGGTCAGTACTGAGGGAGTGCTGCACTGTTGGAGGGTCAGTACTGAGGGAGTGCTGCACTGTTGGAGGGTCAGTACTGAGGGAGTGCTGCACTGTCAGGTGGTCAGTACTGAGGGAGTGCTGCACTGTCAGAGGGTCAGTACTGAGGAAGTGCTGCACTGTCAGAGGGTCAGTACTGAGGGAGTGCTGCACTGTCAGTGGGTCAGCACTGAGGGAGTGCTGTACTGTCAGAGGGTCAGTACTGAGGGAGTGCTGCACTGTTGGAGGGTCAGTACTGAGGGAGTGCTGCACTGTCAGAGGGTCAGTATTAAGGGAGTGCTGCACTGTCAGAGGGTCAGTACTGAGGGAGTGCTGCACTGTCAGAGGGTCAGTACTGAGGGAGTGCTGCACTGTCAGAGGGTCAGTACTGAGGGAGTGCTGCACTGTCAGAGGGTCACTACTGAGGGAGTGCTGCACTGTCAGAGGGTCACTACTGAGGGAGTGCTGCACTGTCAGAGGGTCAGTACTAAGGGAATGCTGCACTGTCGGAGGGTCAGTACTGAGGAAGTGCTGCACTGTCAGAGGGTCAGTACTGAGGGAGTGCTGCACTGTCAGAGGGTCAGTACTGAGGGAGTGCTGCACTGTCAGTGGGTCAGCACTGAGGGTGTGCTGTACAGTCAGAGGGTCAGTACTGAGGGAGGGCAGCACTATTAGAGGGTCAGTACTGAGGGAGTGCTGCACTGTCAGAAGGTCAGTGCTGAGGGAGCGCGGCACTGTCAAAGGGTCAGTACTGAGGAAGCGCGGCACTGTCAGAGGGTCAGTACTGAGGGAGCGCGGCACTGTCAGAGGGTCAGTACTGAGGGAGCGCGGCACTGTCAGAGGGTCAGTACTGAGGGAGCGCGGCACTGTCAGAGGGTCAGTACTGAGAGAACGCGGCACTGTCAGAGGGTCAGTACTGAGAGAACGCGGCACTGTGGGACAGTCATAACTGAAGCATTGTCGCACTGTCGGAGGGTCAGTACTGAGGGAGTACTGCACTGTTGGAGGGTCAGTACTGAGGGATTGCTGCACTGTTGGAGGGTCAGTACTGAGGGAGTACTGCACTGTTGGAGGGTCAGTACTGAGGGATTGCTGCACTGTCGGAGGGTCAGTACTGAGGGAGTACTGCACTGTCGGAGGGTCAGTACTGAGGGAGTACTGCACTGTCGGAGGGTCAGTACTGAGGGATTGCTGCACTGTCGGAGGGTCAGTACTGAGGGAGTACTGCACTGTCGGAGGGTCAGTACTGAGGGAGTACTGCACTGTCAGAGGGTCAGTACTGAGGGAGTACTGCACTGTTGGAGGGTCAGTACTGAGGGATTGCTGCACTGTCGGAGGGTCAGTACTGAGGGAGTACTGCACTGTCGGAGGGTCAGTACTGAGGGAGTACTGCACTGTCGGAGGGTCAGTACTGAGGGAGTACTGCACTATCGGAGGGTCAGTACTGAGGGAGTACTGCACTGTTGGAGGGTCAGTACTGAGGGATTGCTGCACTATTGGAGGGTCAGTACTGAGGGAGGCTGCATTATCAGAAGGGTAGTAATGAGCGAATGCCCTGTCAGAGGGTCAGTACTGAGGGAGTACTGCACTGTCGGAGGGTCAGTACTGAGGGAGTACTGCACTGTCGGAGGGTCAGTACTGAGGGAGTGCTGCACTGTCAGAGGGTCAGTACTGAGGGAGCACTGCACTGTCGGAGGGTCAGTACTGAGGGAGTGCTGCACTGTCAGAGGGTCAGTACTGAGGGAGCACTGCACTGTCGGAGGGTCAGTACTGAGGGAGCACTGCACTGTCAGAGGGTCAGTACTGAGGGAGCGCGGCACTGTCAGAGGGTCAGTACTGAGGGAGCGCGGCACTGTCAGAGGGTCAGTACTGAGGGAGTGCTGCACTGTCAGAGGGTCAGTACTGAGGGAGTGCTGCACTGTCAGTGGGTCAGCACTGAGGGAGTGCTGTACTGTCAGAGGGTCAGTACTGAGGGAGTGCTGCACTGTTGGAGGGTCAGTACTGAGGGAGTGCTGCACTGTCAGAGGGTCAGTATTAAGGGAGTGCTGCACTGTCAGAGGGTCAGTACTGAGGGAGTGCTGCACTGTCAGAGGGTCAGTACTGAGGGAGTGCTGCACTGTCAGAGGGTCAGTACTGAGGGAGTGCTGCACTGTCAGAGGGTCACTACTGAGGGAGTGCTGCACTGTCAGAGGGTCACTACTGAGGGAGTGCTGCACTGTCAGAGGGTCAGTACTAAGGGAATGCTGCGCTGTCGGAGGGTCAGTACTGAGGAAGTGCTGCACTGTCAGAGGGTCAGTACTGAGGGAGTGCTGCACTGTCAGAGGGTCAGTACTGAGGGAGGCTGCACTGTCAGTGGGTCAGCACTGAGGGTGTGCTGTACAGTCAGAGGGTCAGTACTGAGGGAGGGCAGCACTATTAGAGGGTCAGTACTGAGGGAGTGCTGCACTGTCAGAGGGTCAGTACTGAGGGAGCGCGGCACTGTCAAAGGGTCAGTACTGAGGAAGCGCGGCACTGTCAGAGGGTCAGTACTGAGGGAGCGCGGCACTGTCAGAGGGTCAGTACTGAGGGAGCGCGGCACTGTCAGAGGGTCAGTACTGAGGGAGCGCGGCACTGTCAGAGGGTCAGTACTGAGAGAACGCGGCACTGTCAGAGGGTCAGTACTGAGAGAACGCGGCACTGTGGGACAGTCATAACTGAAGCATTGTCGCACTGTCGGAGGGTCAGTACTGAGGGAGTACTGCACTGTTGGAGGGTCAGTACTGAGGGATTGCTGCACTGTTGGAGGGTCAGTACTGAGGGAGTACTGCACTGTTGGAGGGTCAGTACTGAGGGATTGCTGCACTGTCGGAGGGTCAGTACTGAGGGAGTACTGCACTGTCGGAGGGTCAGTACTGAGGGAGTACTGCACTGTTGGAGGGTCAGTACTGAGGGATTGCTGCACTGTCGGAGGGTCAGTACTGAGGGAGTACTGCACTGTCGGAGGGTCAGTACTGAGGGAGTACTGCACTGTCAGAGGGTCAGTACTGAGGGAGTACTGCACTGTTGGAGGGTCAGTACTGAGGGATTGCTGCACTGTCGGAGGGTCAGTACTGAGGGAGTACTGCACTGTCGGAGGGTCAGTACTGAGGGAGTACTGCACTGTCGGAGGGTCAGTACTGAGGGAGTACTGCACTATCGGAGGGTCAGTACTGAGGGAGTACTGCACTGTTGGAGGGTCAGTACTGAGGGATTGCTGCACTATTGGAGGGTCAGTACTGAGGGAGGCTGCATTATCAGAAGGGTAGTAATGAGCGAATGCCCTGTCAGAGGGTCAGTACTGAGGGAGTACTGCACTGTCGGAGGGTCAGTACTGAGGGAGTGCTGCACTGTCAGAGGGTCAGTACTGAGGGAGCACTGCACTGTCGGAGGGTCAGTACTGAGGGAGCACTGCACTGTCAGAGGGTCAGTACTGAGGGAGTGCTGCACATCAGGGGTGCAGTATTAAGTACATAAGAACATAACAAATAGGAAGAGGAGTAGAACATTCGGCCCCTCGAGCCTGCTCTGCCATTCAATAAGATCATGGCTGATCTTCTTGTGTTTCGATTTCCACATTCCCATCTAACCCCGATAACCTTTCATTCTCTTGCTTGACAAGAATCTATCTACCTCTGCCTTAAAAATATTCAATGACCTCACCTCCACTGCCTTCTGAGGTAAAGAATTCCAAAGTCACACAACCCTCTGAGAGAAAAAAATTCTCCTCATCTCTGTCCCAAAAGGGCGACTCCTAATTTTAAACCAGTGCCCCCTAGTTCTGGACTCACCCACAAGAGGAAACATCCTTTCCACGTCCATCTTGTCAAGGCTGTTCAGGATCTTGTATACTTCAATCAAATCACCCCTCACTCTTCCAAACTCAAGTGAAAACAAGCCCAGTCTGTCCAACCTTTCCTCATAAGACAACCCATTCATTCCAGGTATCAATCTAGTAAACCTCCTTTGAACCACTTCCAACGCATTTACACCCTTCCTTAAATGAGCTGACTAAAACTGCAGTCGAGGTGCGGTCTCACCAAAGCCCTGACCAACTGCATTGAGGGTGTGCTGCACTATTAGAGGGTCAGTATTGAGGGAGTGTTGCACTCAGAGGTGCAGTATTGAGGGTGCGCTCCGTCTGTCAAGGAGTTATTACTGATGGTGCTCTGCAATATCATAGAGTAAGTACTGAGAGTGTGCTGCACTGTTGAAGGGTCAGGACTGAAAGAGCGTTGAACTGCTTGTGTTGCTGTCTTTCGGCTAAGATGTTGAAACAAGGTCCGTCTATCACCTTCGATGGATGTAGTAGATCCAACGGCCACGGCTGGGAGAAGAGCAGGGATTCTTCCTGTTGTCCTGGGGCCAATATTTATCCCTCAAACACATAAATAAACAGATGATCTGAACATGATGACATTGCTGTCTGTGGCTGTGTGCAAACTGGCTGCCATGTTTCCTACATTACAGCAGCGACCAAAAAGTTCTTCATTGGTTGTGAATGTTTTGGGATCATCTGAGGTTGTGAAAAGCGCTTTCCAAAAAGATGCACTTTCTTTCCTTCTTCCCAGCGCAATTCCAAGGAAGTTGGAAGCAACAGATCTGCGCAGGCCTTGTGGAATTCATACCATTGTACAGCACAGTACATGTTGTCATGGAAGGAGTGAGTGTCAGGCAAGTGCACAGGATGGAAGAGCTAAGGATTTTTTTGCATGGCGATGGAGCCATAGCCATAAAACCAGGTGGGTACCCTAAGTTCTGCCTCAAGGGTGCTTGACATGCATGACATGAAGGCCCTAAACATCAATATTAACAAGGAGACATAGGAGACACGAGCTGACAAAGAGAGGAAAATGACAACGTCACTTGTGTGCCAGCAAGTTTCACCATGACGATCAGTGGTTACAGCAGCTTGGCAACAAGTACCAACACAAAAACAACAACTGACTAGAACAAGACAGCGCATCACAGCCCTGAATTAATTGTAGACATATTGAACTTTTTAAAAGAAGACGTGTTTTTTTAAAAAAAAGGACATACAAGCAAAAGCTGGTTGAAAATGTAAAGTAACTGCTTGCTGGAAAATTGCTATGTGGATAACACTTGACTGACTAATCCAGAGAGAACGGAATGACACACGTAAAAAAGGTGTGAAGGCCTACTTCAGACAGGGACACTTGAAAGGGAGAGATGAAATGCAAAAGGCTGAACTCTAATCTCCTGTGATTGTGGAAACAATGGAGACTGATTATCACATCAGCAGAAACCAACTCCTGTTGAGTTATATCCCAGAATGTGGACATGATCTGAGTTGAAAGAAAACAGAATCTGGGCAAAAGACATGTTTGTTTTTTTTCCCTTCCAGGAAAACACAAGAAAAGGGATTAAATGCTAGCGGCAAACCTGGTCTGTGTGTGCTAGTTCTGGTGTTCTAGATCTGGTGTGCAAGTGTAAGCTGTGAAGGTCACAGCTGAGGAACATCAACTGGGCATCCCTACAGCTTGCAGGTTAAAGGAAAGTCTTTCTTTGTTGCTGGAGGCAAGTCACAAGTCAGCAAAGCCACAGTCAAAAAGGAAACAGGACAACTCCTTCAGCTAACCTGCAGAACCAAGTGTCTCCAAATCAACTGCTCAGCTGCCAAAATTAGCTCAACTGGAATCACCCAACTTCATTACTGTAACGTTTCACCATCTACTCCTCACTGACAAGGCAAAGACTGGTTCGTATATCTTTTTTAACTTTTATTATTGGACTCAACTTCTCATTTCTAATCTATGTGTACGTGTGTCGCGTTTTTTATTATTTTATTTTGGGTTTTCAGGAACTAACAAACTTACTCTTTCTTTGACTCAGGAAAGCCTGGTTAAATTGGCTCCTTTTAAAACATATATATATTTGGACTGGGCAAAGGTATCCCATGAAGGAAGGGATCCTTTTTAAATTAACCTTGTTGCGACCCACCAAGGGAGTTGAATAAAGAAGGGGAGCCAGTTCATCCCTGCTCTCCCGGGAGCGTAACAATTTGGGGTATCTTGTCCGGGATCATGACAAATTGGGGGACCTCGCCTGGGGAACGAGATAAACTAGTTCATATGTGGCACTTGTGGCAGAACCTGTCCCTCAAGGATTGGTCTCTTCAGCCATCAGGAAAAGTGCATCATACGAAGCTACCTCACCCCCAATGGATTTGATTTGCCGCACGGCCATCATCTTTTGGAAGGATTACAATAAAGTAAGATGCCGCTATTTAACAATAGCAAGCAGGCAAGGCCCTCTGAAATCTAAAGACTACTTTATCCACAATCTGCCCTCGCAGAGTTGTGTGATCTTAGAGAATCTGTGACCATCAATAACCCTTTTCTTCTACAGAAATATATAAGTTATTGACCCAAAGCTTGAGAGGAGCAGTCAGTTCATTTTGCAAAGCTTTTCTCTGCCCTCCATTTCTGACTTCACTAGAAAGTCCACACATCAGTAAAGCAATATTCCATCTTTCTCAATAGCTTCCTATAGCTGCCTCAACTTTGTTACAAATCCCAGGGTGTCTCCTTGGATCCGGGTGAAGGCCAGTTCTCTTGTTCCCGGAATATTCCTCATTAGCTGTGAAATCAACTGTGTAAATACAGTACGACCTTGGAGGCGATCTGCATCCCTGGATTTCCTTGAATGGCAGAATGATACTCAGTTCGCAGTCTCATCCCAGGGTTATGAGGTAATGTCACTTTTAATGCCCTCTGTTTTCCTATAGTGTGAAGTCTCTCATTGTTGTGAAACGTTTTGGGACATTCCCCCGGTTGCAAACGGTGCTATGTAAATGAAGAAGAAAAAAAAAACAAAAATAAAAATACCTGGAAAAACTCAGCAGGTCTGACAGCATCTGCGGACAGGAACACAGTTAACATTTCGAGTCCGTATGACTCTTCAGCAAAACTAAGGAAAAATAGAAAAGGGGTGAAATATAAGCTGGTTTAAGGAGGGGTGGGACAGGTAGAGCTGGATAGAGGGCCAGTGATAGGTGGAGATAACCAATAGATGTCACAGACAAAAGGACAAAGAGGTGTTGAAGGTGGTGATATTATCTAAGGAATGTGCTAATTAAGGGTAGAAAGCAGGACAAGCAAGGGACAGATAGCCCTAGTGGGGGTGGGGGGAAGGGATCGAAAAAGGCTAAAAGGTAGAGATAAAACAATGGATGGAAATACATTTAAAAATAATGGAAATAGTTGGGAAAAGAAAAATCTATATAAATTATTGGGAAAAAAAAGGGGGGATCGGAAAGGGGGTGGGGATGGAGGAGAGAGTTCATGATCTAAAGTTGTTGAATTCAATATTCAGTCCGGAAGGCTGTAAAGTGCCTAGTCGGAAGATGAGGTGCTGTTCCCCCAGTTTGCGTTGAGCTTCATTGGAACATTGCAGCAGGCCAAGGACAGACATGTGGGCATGGGAGCAGGGTGGAGTGTTAAAATGGCAAGCGACAGGGAGGTCTGGGTCATGTTTGTGGACCCATCCCACCCCCGCTAGGGCTATCTGTCCCTTGCTCGTCCTGCTTTCTACCCTTAATTAGCACATTCCTTAGATAATACCACCACCTTCAACACCTCTTTGTCCTTTTGTCTGTGACATCTTTTGGTTATCTCCACCTATCACTGGCCCTCTGTCCAGCTCTACTTGTCCCACCCCCCTTAAACCAGCTTATATTTCACCTCTTTTCTATTTTTACTTAGTTCTGTTGAAGAGTCATACGGACTCGAAACGTTAACTGTGTCCCTGTCTGCAGATGCTGCCAGACCTGCTGAGTTTTTCCAGGTATTTTTATATTTGTTTTGGATTTCCAGCATCCGCAGATTTTTTGCTTTTACCTATGTAAACGAAGATCAGTGAGAGGACAAACACAAGAAAGGGAATCTAACTTGCTGCCCAAACTTCAACCCTAACATTCAAGCTAACCACTAACCACAAAATGAACACTAACCCTAACCCCTCATCCTAATCTTCCCTCTTTCTCCTTTCATCTTCTATATTAAGTGAATGGTTTCCTTTCTTTATAAAGGCTTCAGTTTGTGCGTTAGGATTGCGGGTCAGATGTCATGAAGATATGATACAAAGGTAAGTTGGAAAGTAAGTTGTGAAGAGGACATAAGGAATCTGCAAAGGGGCGTAGACAGGTTAAGTGAGTGGGCAAAGATTTGGTAGATGGAGTATAATGTGGGAAAATGTGAACTTGTCCACTTTGGCAGAAAGAATAGAAAAGTAGTATATTCTTTAAATGGAAAGAGTTTGAAGAACTCAGTGGTACAGAGGGATCTGGGTGTCCTGGTACATGAATCACAAAACGTCCGTATGCGGGTACAGCAAGTGATTAGGAAGGGAAATGGAAATTTTTTTAAAATGTTTTTTCACAGGTCGTGGGTGTCACTGTCTGGGCCAGCATTTTTATTGCCCATCCCTAATTGCCATTGAGAAGGTGGTGGTGAGCTGCCTTCTTGAACCACTGCAGTCCATGTGGTGTAGGTACACCCACAGCGCTGTTTGGGAGGAAGTTCCAGGATTTTAACTCACTGACAGTGAAGGAACAGTGTTGCCTTTAATTGCAAGTGGAATGGAATATAAAAGTGGAGATGTTTTGCTACCATTGTACAAGGCATTGATGAGGCCACATCTGGAGTACTGTGTACAGTTTTGGTCTCCTTATTTGAGAAAGGATATAAATGCATTAGAAGCAGCTCAGAGAGGGTTGACGCGACTGATACCTGGGATGGGGGTATTATCTTATGAGGAAAGGTTGGATAAGCTGGGCTCACATCCACTGGAGTTTAGAAGAATGAGGGGTGATCTTATAGAAACATACCCTTGACAGGATTTGACAGGAAGGGTGCTGAAAGGATGTTTTCCCTTGTGGGAGAGACTAGGACTAGGGGACATATTTTAGAAATAAGGGATCTCCTATTTAAGACGGAGATGGAAGCATTTTTTCCTCTCAGGGCTGTGAGTCTTTGGAACTCTTTTCCCAGGAGAGCAGTGGAGTCTGGGTCACTGAATATTTTAAAACAGAGGTAGATGACTAACGAGGGAGTCAAAGGTTATCGTGGGTAGGCAGAATGTGGAGTCAAGGCCACTATCAGGTCATGACCACAATCATAGTCTTACTGAATGATGGAGCAGATGCAAAGGGCTGAATGGCCTACTCCTGCTCTTAAATTGTATGTTCACATGTCAGCCCTTGCTCTTTTGCGTGGCCGCGTGTAATTTTGATGCCCGATTGGCTATGGGCAATCCACAGTATTTTATGACCAGAAGTCACAAGATCATTTCTGAAATAATTGTATGTACCTGCTTTGAGCACAGCAGCTTTGTTTTTAACATACTTTATTGCTGGAGCTTAGCAACCCAAGTCAGATATGATCGTTCTTGTGCTGCAGATGTTTAAATTGCAGCACAGTCAGTCACAAATTACTGTACAACACCAATAATTTCAATGGCAGGACAACAGCGGAATAAATAATCTCTTGTAATTTGGAAAGACAGGTCACTGAAATCATTCCTCCCACAAGATGATATATAAGTGAGGTTTATCAGAAATACCATAAGCAACCCATGCAGCCTTGAGATAGATCCACAGTGCTTACCTTTAACACAAGGTCCCAAGTTGTATTTAGAAAGAAAGAACTTGTATGTCTGCTGCATCTTTCACAACCCTCAGCATGTCTCAAATTGTTTACAGTCACTGAACTGCTTTTGAAGTGTAGTCACTGTTGTAATGGATGAAACACAACAGCCAATTTGCACACAGCAAGCTCCCACAAACAGCAAAATGATAATGACCAGGTAATCTGTTTCCGTGGTGTTGATTGAGGGATAAATATTGACCAGGACACCAGGGAGAACTCGCCTGTTCTTCTTCAAAACTATGCCAAGGGATCTTTTACATCCACCTGGGCAGATAGATGGGGCTTCAGTTTAGCATCTCATCCAAAAGACAGCACCTCCAACAGGGCAATGCCCCCTCAGTACTGCACTGGAGGGTCAGCCTTGATTTTCTGTGCTCAAACCTTGGAATGGGACTTGAACCCGGAACCCTGTGACTGAGAGACCAGATTACTGAGTCTGGGCTGACACTCACGGTCACTACTGACATCCCATGGTCACTATTGGAAGAAGAGGCTGTGATGAGATCCAACTTAACTTCGAGTGGAGCGGGTGTTGGGAACTCCAAGTCCCAACAGGCCTCGGCACTTTCACAAATGCACAAGCCAGGAGTGGGCGGCACATGCACGATTCGGTGGGCATGGGCCTGGTGCGCCTGTGCACAAAGAAACAACACGAAAACCCAGGTAATGTGGCCAGGAGTGGAGCACCATAGTTGAAAGGCGTCTCAGTCAAGGGTCAAGGGAGAGCTAGGGAACAGGGAGATGTCCCAATGGGAGATGGGCCAGGGAGAGGTCCCAATGGTAGAGGGGACAGGGAGAGGTCTCAGTAAAGAAGAGGAGCAGAGAAAGAGGCTCCAAGCAGAAAAAGGGGCTGAGGTTAGCAGGCTCTAAGTGAGGTGGTCTCGGTAGAAGTCCTGGGAATCGGAGAAGGCAGCAGAGATTTAATGACTCTGTGTTGCAGTCTGTTGAGCAAAGGTAATCCTTTGGAGCAGCAGTATTTTGCTCGGTTTGGCTAAAGAGTTGAAGTTGTGCTTGTGAGTTGGTCCTGGAATGCAGACTCGGGAATCCTGGGAACAGAATGTCGGGAGACGAGATTGAAGCCCTGCGAGGTGGACCATCATTGACACAGCCCAAGTTGGAGCAACATTTGAAGAGAATTCCAAGACGAGATCTTTGAAGGTGAAGACTGGATTCCTTCGTGAGAGAAACAGAGTTTCAATGTGATTGGTTGACTCTCGGTGTTACCGAAGTCTGGGTGGGTTATTGAGAAATCCGTGGAATCTGTCTTGGTTGCACCTGCTATTTATTGTGCAGTGTGGTGTGTTTGACCACTGTTTGCCTATTGATTTCACAGAGACAGACCTTGCGTCCAGCCCACTTCTGCACCCGGCAACCTGCAGATTGACTCCGGGGTCGCCTGTAGCCTGCCGCCCCATCCACACCTCCCCCGACCAAAAATTCCTACCTGCGGGCAGGTAATTCTAAAGGTTGGATTCACCGAGCTGGGAAACCCCCCAAACCCAACCTCGGGATGAAAATCTGGGCCTTTATATATTGGTCCCTAACTGGATCGTTCCAAAAACTTGGGGGGCTGGTCCAGGATCAAAACAGTGGGGAGGTGTTGTCCCTAGTATCCTGCATTTTGGGATGCCCTGAGGTTGTGAAAGGTGTTATATAAGAAATGCAGGCTGTTCCTTTATCACTGGACTCCTCTGGTGATGTAAATACTAACTGCTGGAGAACTCAAGCAGAAAAAGAAACAGTAAAAAAGGATCCAGGGCCAATGAACGCTTTGAGATTTCTGCCCATCAGGTGATGAGAAACGTTCAGGAGTTTCACACAGGCCAAGCACTATCTGTAAAGCCATGTGGAGAAACAGAGGCTCTTAGAGTAGAAAGAAAATAACGTAAAACCAACCCCAAAGAAAACAACACATGAAAGAGCTTTTTACTAAAAAAGTTTTCCTGAGTGAATTGGGCCTTTTCGGCAGGGAGTAAATGAACTGCTTTTATTGGTTTCTTCAGTAAATCATTTGTCAGGTTTAATGATTGCAATGGAAAACTGTAATATCTCCAATAAAACGCCTTGGGTCCTTCGGGTACAAGAGACTCGTGGGCTCCATGTTTAATGAAAACCCCTCAGAAAAGGCTTTTGGTGAATGTGCAAAATGTGCCTCAGTATGGAATTGATAAATGAACAAAATTATAGAACACTGTTAATCCATGGTAACCTTTCAAAATAGAAGAGCAGACCAGTGTCAGGATTCAGTGCATAATATCCATTCAAACATTGAGCAAGAATATTTACAGGGTTAACGATAAGGCAATGTTCTCCTCACGAGCTTTGGACAATGCCACAGGCGGTGATACAATACTTTGACTTCCTTTAGATTTGTTTTGGGATGTGGGCAACAGCTTAAGGCAGCATTTATTGCCCTCCCTAGTTGTCCAGAGGTTGTTAATAGTCAACAAGAACAACTTGCATTATCGAGCTCCTTCAACAAAGTCAAAACATCCTAAGGCTCTTCACAGGACCATAAATCAACCACTGAGCCACATAAGGAGGTGTTAAACCAAGTGGCCAAAACATTGGTGAAAGAGATTTAAAGGGAGGAGAGAGAGTCGGCGAGCTTAAAGTCGGGGATTCAAGAGCTTAGGGCCTCAGCAGCTGAATGGATGCCAATGATAGAGTGATGGAAATCAGGATTAGCATAGAGTGGGTAAGGAAGTAGACACAGGTCTGTACTGTGGGTGTACCTACACCACATTGACTGCAGCTGTTCAATAAGGCAGCTCACCACCACCTTCTCAAGGATAATTAGGGATGGGCAATAAATGCTGGCCCAGCCAGCGAAGCCCACATCCCATGAATAAAGAAAAAGGCCCAGATCCCAGCCTGGAGTGGCAACTTGGCTCTGCGAGGGCATCAATGAATCAGTTGGGTTTTTATGATAATCTAGAAACTTCATGGCCACTTTACCTGGCCAGCCCATAAATGACCAGATTTGTTGAAGTTAATTTCCACAATGAGACTTGAATTTATGACCTACCTGCTCTAACTTCCAGGTTACCATAGCTGGATTTTCCCGGCCTTGGGTGGGTGGGAACAGAGGCGGGTCAGTAAAAAACAAGGCTGCAATATCACACGTGCACAGGTCCCTCCTCAGTTTGTGCCCTCCGTTATATTCCTGAGGACAGGGAAGGGAACAGGCCTTGGAAGAGGCCTTGCTCCTAGTAAATCTTCCATTGAGATTGTTGTGGCCTCATTCAAAGCCCGTTTCCATTAAGCTCTAGAACTTTCCAAGAGGAGGCTGGAGTTCAGCCACTGTCTGGTGTCACACTGGGTGGATGGAGCTGAGGATGTGTCATGAAGATGAGAAGAGTTTTAAAAGTTAAGTAAAGATACTTTTTAAAGTATAAAGGACTTACCCTTTTGTTGTTCAAGTTACGTTACAGGTCAGGTGAGGAACCAGAGTGAAGACTTTGCCAATTCAGGGGGTCTTCACTCTTCTCCCATCGCCTGGCATTTGCCTGGGCATCACAGCTCTTTGGGCTCCAGCTGAGCATCAGCAGCAGGAAATGGGAGCTGCACCCTCAGAAACTGAGGCCAGTGGAGATGAGGGGCAGCAGTCAGCACAGGAAGGGCAGAGTGCTGGGCATCAGGAGGCCAGAGGAGAGAGCTGAGGGAGCAGGAAGGAGACAATACCCTGAGCACAGTATCTACGGGTAGAGGTGAAAGTACCTGGAGATGGCTGACAACCAGTAATGAAGGAGACTGTGACTCTCTGGGCAGATGGTCACAAATATTTGTGTCCTCATCAGTGTGGAACTCTGTGGCAACCGACAGGAGATTAGACACCATGTATCACCCAGACGCCAGATGTCCTCTTTAACCAATGCTAGGCAACATATCAAAATCACTTCTGATGGGGCATCGTAAGCTCAGAGAGGAGATTGGTTCCGGAGCCTGGAGTGGTCAGGTGGTGCCCTGTGATACCCTCAGGCAGAGGGAGATGACGCTGAAGAGAGAAGCACGATAAAGCGACCCCCTCCTGCCACCCTTTGGGAAGATGACCTCACTCCTCTCCCTCTTGAGTGCCAGCTTTCTGGCTCTCCTACACCATGTCGAATCCTTGTGGTGTAGTGGCAGGCTTGGGTACTAACTCTCTCTCCCCTTGGACGAGCAGCAGCCTTTTAGTGTTGACAGCCGTGGGTGTCTGAAACCTGTCTCCGTTCCTGCCTCACTAGCTTTAATGGTACAGGAAACCCTGGAGGACTCAGTCCCAGGAAAATCCGAAACTCATTCGGGCTCCCACCCGAGGCAGGCTTCTGACACAGAAACAGGCCCAACTCATGTTTCCTGTCTCCAGTGGGAAAATCCAGCCCCTAGGTGTCTGAATCAGATTGTGAGGTGGCTGCTTTCTACATTTTTCTGATATATGTTGTTAACTTTGCAGCCTCAAAGTTATTGTATGACGAGATTAATAGATTAATGTTCAACGCCCCTCATATAACTTTACCACGTTCATTTTTAAATGTTGACAGTGCCTTGCAGAAGAATAAGAAGATTTGAATTCTCCAGCAATTCTCACATTTCAAGATGTGCCAAAGCTAATGAATGATTTTCAAAGTGTTATCACAGTTGTAACATAGGCAAGGTGTCAGCCAGTTTGTGCACAGCAAGATCCCATAAGTGCAATGTGATATCATCCAGTACTACCCGACATCCAGTACTGGATAAGCAGAAACTTCCTCCTGTTAAATATTGGGAAGATTGAAGCCATTGTTTTTGGTCCCACTCCAAACAACATGCCTGAACTATTGATTCCAGCCCTCTCCCTGAGAACAATCTGAGGGCAAGTCAGTTTGTTCACAACTTTGCTGTAACACTTGATCCCAAGATGAGCTTGCAGACCTCATTTTGTGTCAGCATGAAGACTGACTTTTTATATCACCCGACCTCACCCTTGTCTCAGCTCATTGGCTGCTGAGACCTTCATTCATGCTTTCGTTGCCTCTAGACTCAACTATTCCAATGCACTCCTGGCTGGCCTCCCATATTCTACCCGTGAGGTCATCCAAAACTCTGCTGCCCATGTCTTAACTCGCAGCAAAGTCCTGTTCCCCTGTCACCCCTGTGCTTGCTGACCTACACTGGCTCCTGGTCAAGCAATGTCTTGATTTTAAATTTCTCATCCTTGTCCTCAAATCCCTCCACAGTCTTGCCGCTCCTATAACCTCCTCCGGCCCCGTAGTCCTTCAAGACCTCTGTGCTCCTCTAATTCTGGTCTCTAGGGCATTCCCAATTTGAGTCACTCCATTGGCAGTCCTGCCTTCCGGCTCTGGAATACCCTTCCTGTGCCTCTCCTCCTTTCTATGTTGCTTGTTTCCTTTAAGACCTAGCTCTTTAGCCAAGCTTTTGACCTAATATCCCCTTATGTGGCTTGGTGTCATAATTTGTTTTATAATGCTCCTGTGAAGTGCCTTGAGATATTTCATTACGTTGACTATGTAAATATAAGTTGCTAACAGCAAAATACTGCAGATGCTGGAAACCTGAAACAAACACAGAAAATGCTGGAAAAACTCAGCAGGTCTAACAGCGTCTGTGGAGAGAAAAACAGAGTTAACGTTTCAAGTCCGTATGACTCTTCTTCAGAGCTAAAGAGAAGTAGGAATGTGATGACATTTATACTGTTTAAGGGCGGGAGGGGGGTGAGGCAGATGAAGCTGGATAGAAGGCCAGCGATATGTGGGGGCAAAGGAGAGATTGACAAAGATGTCATGAACAAAAAGACAAAGGGGGTGTTAATGGTGGTGGTAAGGGCTAAAGGAGGTGCTGATAGTGGCATAAAGGTAAGAAAGCAGAATGTGATAATAGCAGGACAAGGGGAAGCACTCTGGAAAGAATAACATGGAACAAGTGACAGGTGGTCCTTGTGGGTGTGGGTTGGGGAGACGGGATGGTGATGGGGAAAAAAGATCGAAAATAGAATAAAAGGTGGGGATAAAACAATGAATAAATTAATAAAAATGAAAATAAATAAAAATAAGTGGATAAGGAATAAAAACTTTAAAAAAATAAAAATGAACATTGAAAAAAGGGGGGATCGGAAAGGGGGTGAGGATGGAGGAGAGAGTTCATGATCTAAAATTGTTGAACTCAATATTCAGTCCAGAAGGCTGTAAAGTGCCTAGTTGGAAGATGAGGTGCTGTTCCTCCAGTTTGCGTTGGGCTTCACTGGAACAATGCAGCAGGCCAAGGACGGACATGTGAGCATGAGAGCAGGGTGGAGTGTTGAAATGGCAAGCGACAGGGAGGTCTGAGTCATGCTTGCGGACAGACCGAAGGTGTTCTGCAAAGCGGTCACCCAGTCTACGTTTTGTCTCTCCAATGTAGAGGAAACCGCATTGGGAGCAACGAGTGCAAACTGAAGGAGGTGTAAGTGAAATGCTGCTTCACCTGAAAGGAGTGTTTGGGCCCTTGGACGATGAGGAGGGAGGAGTAAAGGGGAAGGTGATGCACCTTCTGCTGTTGCATGGGAAGGTGCTGTGGGAGGAGGATGAGGTGTAGGGGGTGATGGAGGAGTGGACCAGGATGTCCCAGAGGGAACGATCCCTGCGGAATGCCACCAGGGGGGTGAAGGGAAGATGTGTTTGGTGGTGGCATCATGCTGGAGTTGGCAGAAATGGCAGAGGATGATCCTTTGAATGTGGAGGCTGGTGGGGTGAAAAGTGAGGACAAGGGGGACCCTATCATGGTTCTGCGAGGGAGAGGAAGGTGTGAGGGCTGAGGCGCGGGAGATGGGCCGGACACGGTTGAGGGCCCTGTCAACCACCGTGGGTGGGAAACCTCAGTTAAGGAAGAAAGAGGACATGTCAGAGGAACTGTTTTTGAAAGTGGCATCATCAGAACAGATGCGACGGAGGCGAAGGAACTGAGAGAATGGGATGGAGTCCTTACAGGAAGCGGGGTGTGAGGAGCTGTAGTCGAGGTAGCTGTGGGAGTCGGTAGGCTTGTAATGGATATTGGTGGATAGTCTATCACCAGAAATTGAGACAGAGAGGTCAAGGAAGGGAAGGGAAGTGTCAGAGATGGACCATGTGAAGGTGATAGAGGGGTGGAGATTGGAAGCTAAACTGATAAACTTTTCCAGGTGCAGATGAGAGCATGAAGTGGCACCGAAACAGTCATCGATGTGCCGAAAAAAGAATTGTGGTAGGGGGCCTGAGTAGGACTGGAACAAGGAATGTTCCACATACCCCATAAAGAGACAGGCATAACTGGGGCCCATGAAGGTACCCATAGCCACACCTTTATCTGGAGGAAGTGAGACAGGTTTAAGGAGAAATTGTTCAGTAAGAGAACAAGTTCAGCCAGGCAGAGGAGAGTAGTGGTGGATGGCGATTGTTCGGGCCTCTGCTCAAGGAAGAAGCAGAGAGCCCTCAGACCAACCTGGGTGTAGAGGGATTGGATGTCCCTGGTGAAGAGGAAGCTGTTAGGGCCAGGGAACTGGAAATTGTTGATATGATGTCAGGCATCACAAATGTAGGTGGGAAGAGACTGGACAAGGAGAAAGAGAACGGAGTCAAGGTAGGAAGAAATTAGTTCCGTGGGGCAGGAACAGGCTGACACGATCGGTCTGCCAGGACAGTCCAGTTTGTGGATTTTGGGTAGGAGGTAGAAGCGGGCCGTCCGAGGTTGGAAGACTATGAGGTTGGAAGCTGTGGAAGGAAGATCTCCAGAGGAGATGAGGTCAGTGACAGTCCTGGAAACAATGGCTTGATGTTCAGTGGTGGGGTCATGGTCCAGGGGGAGGTAGGAGGAAGTGTCTGCGAGTTGACGCTCAGCCTCTGCGAGGTAGAGGTCAGTGCGCCAGACAATAACAGTGTCACCCTTGTCAGCGGGTTTGATGACAATGTTGGGGTTGGACCTGAGAGAACGGAGTGCAGTGAGTTCAGAGAGAGACAGGTTAGAGTGGGTGAGAGGAGCAGAGAAATTGAGACGACTAATGTCACGCCGACAGTTCTCAATGAAAAGATCAAGAGAAGGTAAGAATCCAGAGGGAGGGGTCCAGGTGGAGGGAGAATATTGGAGGTGGGTAAAAGGATCCGTTGAACGGGGAGAGGACTCCTGCCCAAAGAAGTGAGTACAGAGACGAAGGCGGCGGAAGAAGAGTTCAGCAACATGCCGAGCCCGAAATTCATTGAGGTGAGTGCGTAAGGGTATGAAACTGAGCCCTTTGATGAGCACTGAACGTTCAGCATCGGAGAGGGGAAGGTCAGGGGGTATAGTGAATACGCGGCTGGGGCTGGGATTAGAAGATGGGATGGGGTCAGAGGGACGGGAAAGTGTGGAGAATCCTGGATGGGCGTTGGTATCAATAAGTTGTTGGAGCTTGCGTTCCTTAGCACAATAAGTTGCTGTTGACCAAAACTTTTTCAGTGATATTGGCTAAGAAATAAATATTGGACCAGGACAAGAAAAACTCCTTTGCTCCTCTTTAAATGCTGTGAAGAGATCATTTACACTTACCTGAGAGAGTAGCTCTGCCATCCCTTCCCTAAACCTCTCTGAGATAGCTGATCTCCTCCAATTTGGCCTCTTAGGCATTCCTGATTTTAATTGCTCCATCAAATTAGCAGCCAGGTCTCCAGCTCCTAAGCTCTGGAATTCGCCTCCTTAAACCTTTCCACCTCTCTCGCCTCCTTTAAAATGCTCCTTAAGACCTACCTTTTTCGGCCAAGCTTTTGATTGGCTGTCCATATGTCCTATGGGCTTGGTGTAACTTTTTGTCTCATGGGGTTCCTGTGAAGGGCCTTTGGACATTTTACCAGTTCAAGGTTGCTGCATAGATGTGAGTTGTTGTTGTTTTATAATAGCACTGAATACTGCTATGACTGAGACAGGAATGGGCAGCCTCCACATGAGCGGGGCCTCCTCACTGGCTACAAAGAATTCATCTGTTGTGTTACTTTGTCAAAAGCCGGTACCTCTGCTGACCTCAGAGTAAACTACTGATCAAACAACACCACCGAATCCGAGGTCAGACTACAAAAGCAGCTGCTCAAAAGTTCATCCAGCAGTCAATAAGCAGAGCCAGCTTGGCCCGGGGCCTTGCACATGATAAGCCATCGAGCCTGTTAAGTGATTGATTGTTTGACAGTTTGCCTGTCAGAAGTGAACTTTTCCCCAAATGGGGAAAAGAGGAAAGAAAAGTTCAAGATTGTCACTCGAATTTGTCGTGTACAAGTGGTTGTGGGGTCAGGGGAGGCAGTGGGCGGCGTGAGGAGGGGAATAATCAGAGACTTCAACTTTATCCCAGCTTTCAGGCCAGCCAGCTCACCCATTTCCACTCCTGTAGGCCTCACGCTGTAGGAATGGCAGAGAAACATATGAAATAGGAGCAGGAGTAGACCATTCAGCCCCTCGAGCCTGCTCCGCCATTCAGTAAGATCTTGGCCGATCTGTTTATGCTTCAAGTTCCACATTCCCGTCTATCCCAGATACCCCTTGATTCCCTTGTCTTCCAAGAATCCATCTACCTCCACCTTAAAAATATTAAATGACCACTTTCACCCACCTTCTGGGGCACAGAGTTCCAAATTCGCACGACCCTCTGAGAGAATTTTATTTCCCCTCATCTCTGTCCTGAAAGGCCAACCCCTAATTTTAGAACAGTGCCCCCTAATTCTGGACTCACCCACAAGAGGAAACATCCTTTGCACATCCACCTTGTCAAGACTGTTCAGGATCTTGTATACTTCAATCAAGTCACCCCTCACTCTTCTAAACTCCAGTGGAAACAAGCCCAGTCTGTCCAACCTATAGTCAAATGACTGCCCAAACCAGGTATCAATTTAGTAAACCTCCTCTGAACTGCCTCTAACACATTTACATCCTTCCTTAAATAAGGAGGCCAAAACTGCACACAGTATTCGAGGTGTGGTCTCACCAATGCCCTGTATAACATCCTTACCTGTACGTTCAATTCCTCCCATAATAGAGGATTAGCATTCCATTAGCTTTCTTAATTACTAGCTGTACCTACATTATAACCTTTTGCGACTCATGCATTAGAACACCTAGATCCCTCTGCACTTCGGGATTCTGCAGCTGTTCACCATTTAAGTAATGCTTTGCTTTTTTATTTTTCTTGCCAGAGTGAACAACTTCACATTTTCCCAAATTAAACTGCTAGATTTTTACCCACTCACCCACCCTACCTATATTCATCTGCAACCTCCTCATGTCCTCCTCACAACATACTTTCTACCTATCTTTGTGTCATCTGCAAATTTAGCTCCCATGTCTTCACTCCCCTCATCTAAGTCATTGATATAAATTAGAAAAAGTTGTAAAAGGTGTTCATGGCTATATCACCTTATGGGTCCATTGCAATTTAATAGAGGGGGGTGGGGTTGGGGTTAACATAATTGCTGCCAACATATGAGGCCTGACTGTGTTTCTGTCTCTTTTGGAGTCCTGTGCCAGCTGGCAGCGGCCATCAGTATGGTCCTCTGCATGGTATGGGTGCAGATGGTCCTGAGGCAAGTCCAGCCACTCACTTTCCTGGGAACCTCCAGGTGGGCACCAGCCTTCCAGCCTCATTGACCAGGCCTTCACCTAGGCACAAAGCCAGTGTACTGGAATTAGGTTCTACAGTGGGGCTGCTGGAGAACTCTGGCATAATGATTTCTCCCTTTGTTAATCATGCAATTGGAGATCTTCCTCCAAAACTCTGGCCCTGATTTTAATTCTTGCTGTTCCAGGTCCCACAAGAGAAACAGTGGTTTTGGGACTCTTACATCACCGGGCGATTAAAATTGCTAACAGGTCCTCGGCCTAACGCGTCTCTGTAGTGGACCTTTAGAGGAGGATCCTGCCAGCTATGTATGGACATCTCTTCTCAGGCAAACAAATTAAAATGGAGCCCAACATAGCAATTTTAATAGGTTAAAAGTGCTGCCTCAGTTGCTGCCTGTATTGTTGTTTTAGCTTCTCCATGGTTCCTCAGTCAGTTCATGAAATGAATATCTGACTCGCATGGTTTTTTTAAAAATTCATTTACGAGATGTGGGAGTGACTGGCTGGGGCTGCATTTATTGCCCATCCCTAGTTGCCCTTGAGAAGGTGGCAGTGAGCTGCCTTCTTGAACTGCTGCAGTCCATGTGGTGTAGGTACACCCACAGTGCTGTTAGGGAGGGAGTTCCAGGATTTTGACCCAGTGACAGTGAAGGAACGGCGATATATTTCCAAGTCAGGATGGTGAGTAACTTGGAGGGGAACTTCCAGGTGGTGATGTTCTGCCCTTGTCCTTTTAGATGGTAGTGGTTGTGGGTTTTGAAAGTGCTGCCGAAGGAACCTTGGTGAGTTCCTGCAATGCATCCTGGATGGCGTCAAGCTTCTTGAGTGTTGTTGGAGCTGCAATGCATCCAGGCAAGTGGAGAGTATTCCATCACACTCTTGACTTGTGCCTTGTAGATGGTGGACAGGCTTTGTGGAGTCAGGAGGTGAGTTACTCACCGCAGGATTCCTAGCCTCTGACCTGCTCTTGTAGCCACATTTATATGGCTGGGTCCAGTTAAGTTTCTGGTCAATGGTAACTCCCAGGATGTTGATGACGAGGGATTCAGTGATGTTAATGCCACTGAATGTCAAGGGACAATGGTCAGATTCTCTGTTGTTGGAGATGGTCATTGCCTGGCACTTGTGTGGCGCCAATGTTACTTGCCACTTGTCAGCCCAAGCCTGGATATTGTCCAGGTCTTGCTGCACTTGGACATGGACTGCTTCAGCATCTGAGGAGTTGCGAATGACGGAAGCAAGGTCATTGATGAAGCAACTGAAGATGGTTGGGCCGGGGACACTACCCTGAGGAACCCCTGCAGTGATGTCCTGGAACTGAGATGACTGACCTCCAACAGCCACAACCATCTTCCTTTGTGCTCCATATGACTCCAACCAGCGGAGAGTTTTCCCCCTGATTCCATTGATTCCACTTTTGTTCGAGCTCCTTATGCCACACTCGGTCAAGTTCTGCCGTGATGTCAAGAGCAGTCACTCTCACCTCACCTCGGAAGCTCAGCTCTTTTGTCCATGTTTGAACCAAGGCTGTAATGAGGTCAGGAGCTGAGTGATGCTGACGGAACCCAAGCTGAGTGTCAGTGAGCAAGCCATTGCTAAAGAAGTGCCGCTTAATAGCACTGTTTATGACCCCTTCTATCACTTTACTGATGATTGAGAGTAGACTGATGGGGTGGAAATTGGCTGGGTTGGGTTTGTCCTTTTTGTAGATGGGATACACTTGGGTAATTTTCTACATAGCTAGGTATATGCCAGTGCTGTAGCTGTACTGGAATAGCTTGGCTGGGGACGTGTGAAGTTCTGGAGCACAAGTCTTCAGTACTATTTTGCGGAATATTGTCAGGGCCCATAGCTGTTGCAGTATCCAGTGCCTTCAGTCGTTTCTTGATGTCACGTAGAGCAAATTGAATTGGCTGAAGACTGGCACCTGTGATGCTGTGGACCTCCAGAGGAGGCAAAGATGGATCATCCACTCGGCACTACTGGCTGAAGATTGTTGCAAATGCTTCAGCCTTATCTATTGCACTTGTGTGCTGGGCTCCCCCATCATTGAGGATGGGAATATTTGTGGCGCCTCCTCCTCCAGTGAGTTGTTTAATTGCCCACCAACATTCATGACTGGAAGTGGAAGGAATGCAGAGCTTAGATCTGATCTGTTGGTTGTGGGATCGCTTAGCTCTGTATTATGACACAGCCAATTGTAAATGCTTAGCTGTTCAAATCCCAGAGGGAAAATTGAAACAACAGTCATAACCAATTTTTGTAACTTGTATGTTTCAAGATGCAGGCTTTGAATTCAGTTATAATAAGACCACCAAGTCTCAAGAGGTTTTTATAAAACTAAATTAAACATTTATTAATTTAAAAATTGTAAGCACATACATATGTCTACAAGTTACTATGATAATAACCTCTAAAAAATCCCCTAATTAATCTGACTCTCAGTTACACCTCCATTAAAGCAACAGTAAAACACAGAGTTAAACAGACCCCTGGCAAAGCACACACTGGACATCGCATTCAAAATGAGTTTCTTTCAGCTCTGGGTCCTTGTAGGCAGCGGCTTGAGGCTTACAGACTGGAGGCTTCAAATCTTAGAATCCCTCTTCTTTTACCAACAGCCTTCTCTGCCTTTATACATATTTTCCTCTTTGAATGCAAATTCTCATTGTATCATTGTTTGAACTTTACCTCTTCTAACAATAAAACCCCGTTCATAGCACCAATTTTATTAGTGAGCTTTCGAAAAAATAAACATTGTTTGGTTTCTTCTGGTCAGATGTAATATTTCTCCCATTCTTTTGAATGGTTTATTTAAAAATGCAAATTGCCCCCTTTCCACTTCACCTTGTAACTTCCCTGTGTTTATCTAATTACCATTTCAAACCTAATTCTCTCCTATACATCAAAGCCTCTAGACCAGCTGGCTTTAATCCAATTAAAGCACACACACTTAGATACAGACACCACTAGAAATCTATTTTAAAACAATTTCCAATAACATTATAGACATTATATCTTCTTGACATCTATCTATTGCATGCTGGTTATGCTGTTGGACACACAAGTAGACCTGAGTTGTAGCTTCATCAGGTTGGCACTTCTTTTTTAGGTATGCCTGGCGCTGCTCCTGGCATGCCCTCTTCATTGATCCCCGGCTTGGTGGTAATGGTAGAGTGGGGGATATGCCGGGCCATGAGGTTACAGATTGTGTTGGAATACAATTCTGCTGCTGCTGATGGCCCACAGTGCCTCATGGATTCCCACTCTTGAGTTGCTGAATCTGTTAAAAATCTATCCCATTTAGCACGGTGGTAGTGCCACACAACACGATGGAGGGTATCCTCAATGTGAAGACGGGTCTTCGTCACCACAAGGACTGTGCGGTGGTCACTCCTACTGATACTTTCGTGGATAGATACACCTGCGGTAGGCAGGTCGGTGAGGATGAGGTCAAGTAAGTATTTTTCCTTTTGTTGGTTCCCACACCACCTGCCGCAGACCCAGTCGAGCAGCTATGTCCTTTAGGACTCGGCCATCTCGGTCAGAAGTAGTGCTACTGGGACACTCTTGGTGATGGACATTGAAGTCCCCCACCCAGTGTACATTCTGCGCCTTTACCACCCTCACTGCTTCCTCCAAACGATGTTCAACATGAAGGAGCACTGATTCATCAGCTGAGGGAGGGCGGTACATGGTAATCAGCAGGAGGTTTCCTTGCCCTATTTGACCTGATGCCCTGAGACTTCGTGGGGTCCGGAGTCGATGTTGAGGACTCCCAGGGCAACTCCGTCCTGACTGTATACCACTGTGTCGCCACCTCTGCTGGGCCTGTCCTGCTGGTGGGACAGGACATACCCAGGGATGGTGATGGTGGTGTTTTGGACATTATCCGTAAGGCATGATTCCTTGAGTATGACTATGTCTGGCTGTTTCTTGACTAGTCTGTGAGACAGCTCTCCCAATTTTGGCACTAGCCCCCAGATGTTAGTAAAGAGGACTTTGCAGGGTTGACAGGGTTGAGTTTGCCGTTGTCATTTCTGGTGCCTAAGTCAATGCCAAGTGGCCCATCCGGTTTCACTCCTTGTGGACTTTGTAGGGATTTTATACAACGAGTGGCTTGCTAGGCCATTTCAGAAGGTATTTTAAGAGTCAAGCACATTGCTATGGGGAGCTTCTCAGTTCCAACCTCCAGTCTATGCCAAGTTAGCTGATCTGCGCCAGGGCTGGGTAGGGGCAATGTTCCCTGCACAGCAATCCAAAATGTACGAGGCATGGAACAAACAGGGATAGTCAAAGCGACATTCCCTTGAAGAGGTATGCATGTGCAGCTTCTTAAAGGGACCATGCTGTGCAACAAGCAGGCCGCATACAACAAACAAAAATTATGTTGGGCATTGGGGTTTGGGGTTAACTGGGCTCAGTGCCACTAGGTTCTGCAGAAGAAAAACTCACCAGTTTCCACACCGCGTTAGCGTCCAGTGCCTCTCCCCGACAGCTTGGAAAGTATTCACACAAGATGAGAAAGTTTGGATCAGCAATGATGCCTCCCATAGTTCACCTGCTGATACTCAATGTCAGATATGTGAAGACTGGCCAATGGATACAGTATTTGCAGAGTCCCTGCTATCTCTTGGACCTCCACGGGAAATGGACAGGAATTCTGTGTGTTGGCTTTGGCTCAGTGGGAGCGTTCTCATTCCTGCATCAGAAGGTCATGGGGTCAAGCCCCTCGCCAGAGACCAGAGCCCATAATTTAAGCCAACATTCCCAGTGCAGTGCTCAGAGCAAAGCTGCGCTGTCACTAGTGGCATTGTTTGGATGAGATGTTGAACCGACCCCCTGTCTTCCCCCTTAGGTGAACATAAAAGATTCCATGGCACTATTCTGAAGAAGAACAGGGGAGATCTCCCCAGTGTCCTGGCAGGTTTTTATCCTTCAGATAATAATAAGGCAGGTTATCTGTTCATTATCACACTGCTGTTTGTGGGAGCTTATTTTGCGTAAGTTGGCTGCCGTTTTTCCTGCATTGCAACAGTGATTAAACTTCAACAATCCTTCATTGGCTGTAAAACTCTTTGGGACAACCTGAGAGGTAGAGTTCTGTCTGTTTGTCTTTCTCTCTCTCTCGCAGGCAGCACCCTAACTCATGTTGAGACATGAATGGATTACCTTTAGTGGCCTGGCAAGCAGGCAAGGTCACGGAGCCCTATAAAATCGGCCTCATAAATTCACTGTGACAGGAAGGATTACTGGGAATTTCTGAGGTCAGCGTCTCCCTGTTCCAAGCCGCTGATTTATTGCTCCTCTGCATGTTGTTAACATTGTTTACATTTTTTTCCTGTTTTAAAATACTGTTGATGGATCTCTGAGGCCTCTTGTTGAGCAGCCTCTGCTTGCCCTTCTAATCCCGCTTTTGTACAAGCTGCAACATTCTGGCTGACCGTCATGAATCAGCTGTGTTGTACTGAGCAGCACCCCTGCCTCTGAGTTGGAAGGGCGTAGGCTCACACCCCATTCCTGAGACATGAGCTTGGAATCCCTGCTAACACTTTCTGCTGGGGGAGCGCTGCACTGTCAGAGGGTCAGTACTGAAGCAGTGCTGCACTGTCAGAGGGTCAGTACTGAGGGAGTGCTGCACTGTCAGAGGGTCAGTACTGAGGGAGTGCTGCACTGTCAGAGGGTCAGTACTGAGGGAGGGCTGCACTGTCAGAGGGTCAGTACTGAGGGAGCGCTGCACTGTCAGAGGGTCAGTACTGAGGGAGCGCTGCACTGTCAGAGGGTCAGTACTGAGGGAGTGCTGCACTGTCAGAGGGTCAGTACTGAGGGAGTGCTGCACTGTCAGAGGGTCAATACTGAGGGAGTGCTGCACTGTCAGAGGGTCAGTACTGAGGGAGTGCTGCACTGTCAGAGGGTCAGTACTGAGGGAGTGCTGCACTGTCAGACGGTCAGTACTGAGGGAAGTTTTTTTTCTTTTTTTTCATGGGATGTGGGCAGCACTGGTAAGGCCAGCATTTCTTACTCAACCTTCATTCCTAAGTGGCTCAGCTTGCCAGGGCATTTCAGAGGGCGGTCATGAGTGAACCACATCGCTGTGGGTCTGGAGTCTCATGCAGGCCAGACCGGGTAAAGATGGCAGATTTCCTTCCCTGAAGGGTATGAGTGAACCAGATTAGATTTTCTGGTAATCAATGACAGTTTGATTGTCACCATTACTGAGGTGCGCTTTATAATTCCAGACCTATAAATTGAATTTAAATTCCAGTAGCTGCTGTGGTGGGATTTGAACCCATGTCCCCAGAGCATTAGCTGGGCCTCGGGATTACTAGTCCAGTGACGTTACCACTCCACCACCATCTACCCACAAGCTGGGAGTGTTGCACTGTCAGAGGGTCAGTACCGAGGGAGTGCTGCACTGTCAGAGGGTCAGTACTGAGGGAGGGCTGCACTGTCAGAGGGTCAGTACTGAGGGACTGCTGCACTGTCAGAGGGTCAGTACTGAGGGAGCGCTGCACCGTCAAAGGGTCAGTACTGAGGGAGCGCTGCACTGTCAGAGGGTCAGTACTGAGGGAGCTCTGCACTGTCAGAGGGTCAGTACTGAGGGAGCGCTGCACTGTCAGAGGGTCAGTACTGAGGGAGTGCTGCACTGTCAGAGGGTCAGTACTGAGGGAGTGCTGCACTGTCAGAGGGTCAGTACTGAGGGAGTGCTGCACTGTTAGAGGGTCAGTACTGAGGGAGTGCTGCACTGTTCGGGGGTCAGTACTGAGGGAGTGCTGCGCTGTCAGAGGCGCAGTGCTGAGGGAGTGCTGCACTGTTGGAGGGTCAGTACTGAGGGAGTGCTGCACTGTCAGAGGGTCAGTACTGAGGGAGTGCTGCACTGTCAGAGGGTCAGTACTGAGGGAGTGCCGCACTGTCAGAGGGTCAGTACTGAGGGAGTGCTGCACTGTCGGAGGGTCAGTACTGAGGGAGTGCTGCACTGTCGGAGGGTCAGTACTGAAGGAGTGCTGCACTGTCGGAGGGTCAGTACTGAGGGAGTGCTGCACTGTCAGAGGGTCAGTACTGAGGGAGTGCTGCACTGTCAGAGGGGCAGTACTGAGGGAGTGCTGCACTGTCAGAGGGTCAGTACTGAGGGAGTGCTGTGCTGTCATAGGTTGAGTTTTCAGATATGACGGTAAACCAAGGCCATGTCTGCCCTTTCAAATGGATGTAAAAGATCCCATATGGCCAGTGTTTATTGAAAAACAGGGGGGTTCTTTGTGATCTCCTGGACAATATTTATCCCTTACCAGCGGCACTAAAACAGACTGCTTGGTCACTTATTACATTACAGGTTGTGGGATCTTGCTGTACGTGAACTGGCTGCTGTGTTTCCTGTATTATAGTGACTACACTTCACAAAATAACTCATTGGCATGAAGCGCTTTGGGAGGCAATGAGGTTGTAAAAGCTGCTTCATAAACTGAAGCTTTTTCTTGGTGCTCTTTCAATTTCCTCTCATGCTTCCTGTTGCTGTCGCCATATCCAGCAACCCCACCACTACCCTCCTCGCCTTGCAACCTCCGCACCCACACCCCCACCACCCCTCCTCCCCCCCACCCACCACCCCCCACCACCCCTGTCCACCACCACACCCACTGACTTGGCCTCAAAGTCAGACACTGTACAGAACAGGCTGCTCATTAAACTGGCTGATGAGGCCCAGAACCTGCCTCAGTTCGAACCAGTGGCAACATCAGCAGGCCCAACTCTCTCTCACTTCGTTGGCTCCCTGAGCCAGTTGATGCTGGGAAAGTGTCCGGCCTCTCACTCTGACAATAATTGGATATTGCCCAGCCAGCCATTACAATCCCGTCCTGATCCCTGCTTTCATTATGTTCCAAGTTTCCAGTATCAGGAAACCAGAACTATGTTAGATTAATGGACAAGAGGCTAGGCAGGTAGAAGCAGACAGGAGAAAATATATCTTAAAGATTCTTTTTTGTAACATCTAAACAGCTAACCTGAGTTAGATGTAACCTCAGCTTAGTATGACTTTTTTAGGGCCTTCAAATCCCTTGGTAACAGGACCTCCCCTATCTCGAGATAACCCCAACAGATCAGAAATTATACCGAAACACATTGGTGGCCCTTTAAGTGTAATGAATGTTTGAATCCATTCAGTCACTTACACAGAGGGTTGCCAACTCTGCTGGCATGTGTTCCTGGAGATACGACCCACCACCCCCATCCCACACCCCCACCATCCTCCATCTGCTCCGCTTTCCCCCAGCCAATTCGGAAAGTGAAGAGATTCCTGTCACGCAATCAAGCCACCCATTTTCCCCCCGTTTCCAATATTTTTATAACTAATGAACAAAAGTATTTGAAGAGATTTCAAAACATCTTTTCCTGAAGTCCTCCCCCACCCCCTGTGATATTTCCCCCCCCTCCCTGGTTTGCCTCACAGCAATGTCCTGTAGTAATCTTCAATTCCAAGAAACTTCAGACCAAAACATTGACCAACCTCTCCCCACAGTCACAAGAAACCTGCAGCAGGAATAGATTAACCAGAAGGAATTGGAATAACTTTGTGATTTGGGGCAAGTCAAATCATTCCAGCCGGTTAAGCTAGAGCGAGGAAGCATCTGATTGATCGGGCACAGGGTTTTAACCCAGCCCGAGAGCAGGTAAGAAATGCCTTTGCTGATACCTGTTAACCAATCACTGCCAATTATGAGTCCTGTTTAAAGGGCAGCATATCTCAGTATGTGCATTGCACCATTCAACCAGGAGGGCCATTTTCATTTTGTTCATGACAGAATGAGAATCCAGGGAGCCTCCCATCTTGGTGCAGGAGCTCTCCCTTGTGCTAGATTTACACCTGACAGGATTCAAACAGCCAGATAATCCTGTCAAAGGTCACAAGCTCCTTGAGGGACCTTGCTCACCACTTTGGACCATCTCAATCGAATTGGAAGCTGCATGCTGACCTTGTTTACCACAAGGAAGTCTCTCAGTACTGTTTAATGAGATCCTCCGGGTCAGTTCCTGGTTTGGTTACTTCACATCACGGTTTGACTTCTTGGCATATCTCGCCGAGTTCCAGCACTCTTCGAAGTCCACTCACTCCACTCAGAGACAGGACATTGCTGCTGCTATTGTCTTCCTCACTGACTGCCTTTTTAAAAAAAAATATTCATTCATGGGATGTTGGTGTTGCTGGCTAGGTACAGCATTTATTGCCCATCCCTAATTACCCTCGAGATGGTGGTGGTGAGCTGCCTTCTTGAACCACTGCAGTCCACGTGGTGTAGGTACACCCACAGTGCTGTTAGGGAGGGAGTTCCAGGATTTTGACCCAGCAACAGTGAAGGAACGGCGATATATTTCCAAGTCAGGATGGTGAGTGGCTTGGAGGGGAACTTCCAGGTGGTGGTGTTCACATGTGTCTGCTTAAGGTGGTGGATGGCAATCAAGCGGGGCTGCTTTGTCTTGGACAGTGTCAAGCTTCATGAGTGTTGTGGGAGCTGCACTCATCCAGGCAAGTGGGGCGTATTCCATCACGCTCCTAACTTGTGCCTTGTAGATGGTGGACAGGCTTTGGGGAGTCAGGGGGTGAGTAACTCTCCACAGGATTCCCAGCCCCTGACCTGCTCTTGTAGCCACAGCATTTATATGGCTGGTCCATTCAGCTTCTGGTCAGTGGTAACTCCCAGGATGTTGATTCTGGGGGATTCAGCGATGGTAAGGCCATTGAACATCAAGGGGCGATGGTTGGATTCTATCTTGTTGGAGATGGTCATTGCCTGGCACTTGTGTGGCATGAATGTTACTTGCCACTTGTCAGCCCAAGCCTGGATATTGTCCAGCTCTTGCTGCATTTGGACACGGACTGCTTCAGTATCTGAGGAGTCGCGAATGGTGAACATTGTGCAATCATCAGCGAACATCCCACTTCTGACATGATGGAAGGAAGGTCATTGATGAAGCAGCTGAAGGTGGTTGGGCCTAGGACACTACCCTGAGGAACTCCTGCAGTGATGTCCCAGGATTTGAGATGTCTACATTCATGGCTAAGACTGCCTATGTGAATATAGCCCAAGCAGCAAGGTGTGTACCATAGAGCAGGGCAAAGTGGGAGAAGAGGGATATGGAGAAAGATGAAGAGCAGAGAGAAGGAGGGAAGACAATGACCAAGAGAGCCACCTCCTTTCAGAAACCCATTTATCATGACTACAACAAAGTCAGAACTCCCAACCTCCAACATTCCCACATTCATTCCTCCCACAGTGCTAGTAGTTAGGGAGTTTCAACAATTATAAAGGAATGGGAATATTCACAATGGGCTGAATGGCCTCTTACTGTGCCATTAAAATTCTGTGATATATTTCCAAATCAGGATGATATGTTACTTGGAGAGAATTTTTCAGGTAGTGGTGTTCTGTCCCTGCTGCCAGTCAAGGTAATAGAGGTTGCAGGGTTGGAAGGTGCTGCTAAAGAAGCCTTTGCAAGTTGCTGAAGTGCATCTTGGAGATGGTGTACACTTTGCTGGTAAGAGTAAATGTTAAGGGTAAACTTGTGGTGTGACGGGGAGCAAGATGGAAGATGGAAGATGTGAGTGTTGGATCTGCAGATAGTCATGCAGAGTTTGTGGGCCGAGGTAGAGGAGAGAAGGAAGTTTAGGTGTAAAGAAACCCTGTCTCCTCCAGCGGCCACAGTCTCCATTCAACCCCTTATGTGGAACTGGGTGCTGCAGTGTTGTGGTCCTCTTGCACTGACAATCTCTTGTTTGGTGTTATACACCACCTCTCCTGCTAGCTACCTCTTTGCAGAATGTGGCTGTCTAGGTTGAATTGTGCACGTGGTGTGAGTTGCGGGTGTAATAGTGCTCCCTCAATTAGTCCACAACAAACCCAGGCATGAAGTGAGCAAAACCCTCAGTGGTGGAGAGTTTGGGAAGCAGAGGTCCAAAATTACCAGTTCCCCCAAGCACACTACGTTCATCACTTGTCACATCTCAAATTATTCGTGTACTGTGTCCCAAACATTAATTTGCAAAGGTATTATTCTTCTGCAGCCATCTACCCTGCTTGATTGAATGAATCTCCAACAAACCCACCCACTCTCTTTCCTGATTAGTATGCCTTGTAGACAACTCATTCCTTAGCTTGCTTGCACCCTTACATGAAAGGACTAGAAGGAATGTGTCTACCGTCTCATCTAATTAGGATGAATAACGATTTGAGTTTAATTAGTGCTTACAATAACATTTCTGCAAATGAATGTTACGCAGGGCCATTGAGAGAAATGCATGCACATCAGGAAGAAATTAATTGGGTGATGAGCCTGTTTTCTACTGACGTATATGCTGGAAGAGAAAACGAGGAAGGGATATTTAATTCTTGATCTGTTAGCAGATCTGCAAATGTTTAGCGGTATTCTGTCCCCCCCTAAACTGCAAGCCGTCCGTGCAGCTAGATTAGAAAGGTGCTCGGGACAGGAAGATCCCCCATGAGATTAGAAGATTCCAGCATCATCCATTGCACTCTGGTTAGAAAGAAAGAAGGAACCTGCATTTCTATAGCACACTTCACAACCTCAGGATGTCCCAAAGGGCTTCACAGTCAATGAAGTGTTTGTGAAGTATAGTCACTTTTATAATGTAAAAAGCATGGCAGCCAATTTATGCTCAGCAAACTCCCACAAACATCAGGGAGATAATGACAAGATAATCTGCTTGAGTCCTGTTGGTTGACAGAGAAATATTGGCCAGGATACTGGGGGGGGTCACTAACTCACTGGTTTTTCTCCTGTGATCTTTTACATCCACTTGAAAGGGCAGGTACACCCTCACTTTAACGTTCAACGTGAAAGATGGCACTTCTGGCAATGCAGCTGTCCCTCAGTGTTGCATTGGGAGGGTTGTCCTAGATTTTTATGCTCAAGAGTCTGCGGGGGGGGGGACTTGAATCCATAACCTTCTGATTTAGGTGAGAGTGTCTGCTGTGAGTCTGTGGCAGCACCTTCCAAACCCACGACCTGCACCATCGGAAGGACAAAGGGCAGAGGCACATGCTGTCAATGAAGCTTACAGTTGAAAGGCGTCTGCTTGATAGGGAAGTTGGAATTCTAACATGTTCTGTTGATCTAAGGAGAGAATAAGAATTCTATAAAGGGAAACGGAAACCCTGTATGTATCTTTTCTTCTAAAACAAAATCTTTGTGCTCCAAAGAAAACACAGTGCCAGCTGGTTAGTCCTTGTTTATTGCACACCCTCCAAGTTTGTGCTTATTAATCATACTTACAAGGGTATCTTAATTAGTCCCTGTCTATGAGCTCTCAGTTGAACTCAGCTGCTGGCCTCTCCTTTCTCTTTCATCGTTTCATTAGTCAAGGGGCCAGCGGGAAGCAGGATTCTTCCAAAGAGGGTTGGCTAGATTCGGTCTGCTCAATCATCAATGCCACTTCAATACTTTGAAAGTTCACTGCTGGTACTGCCGAGGCCCCTTAATTAATGCTTCATACATCAGAGGAACACTAATAGGAGATGGATGTCGCTTGTTCACTGATACTCCTCTCTGTTAATCGGCAGCTAAACAGCTAAAGGCTTTGAAAAATGACTGATCCATTGCAGCAACTAAATCTGATAATGTGCGCGCGTGCACTCTACATCATTTGCTGATGTTCTCTGTGTTCAGCTTTGTGCCTTTTCTTTTCAAGACCCCCACGTGACCCCGTCCATTTCTGCTGCGCAGTCAAATAAGTGCTCTCCGTGACCGCTGTTGATTCCTCGTTGTGATTGGTTGATGAGACCATGTTAGAAGCGCGGTATGTAAGTTTCAAGCTGATGTTGCACGTTAAGGCTGGTCCAGACTAGAGTTTAAACTGGGCCACTCTTCAGATTAAGAACATGAAACAAGATATAACCAGGACCGTATCGTGTATTATCAAAGATAATAGGATGCTCAGGAAAGTTGGCAAATGAGAGACATGGGCAATGGACACAAGGACAGCCATTCTAAATTGGGGGAATAAAATAGGCACCATTGGCATTAATGGGGAGCTGGAGGGATGAGCTTTGACAATAGTGTCTACTGGTGGGTACTGGTGTCTGTTCATGGGCACAGGTAACACGGGAAACATGGCCTTTGTCGTGGGTAGGCATAAGTTATGGGTGTTCATTCTGCATTGCACCAAGTGTACACATGTGGGCTGTGCTTGCTTTGTCCTCTCTCTAATTCGTGAGCACAAGAGCTAATCTGAATCTTTCATTCCCACTGTATCAAAGTAAGATTTTTGCATGAAATCTAACCTGCTGTCCTTCCTCTCATGTCACACTTAGTTCAACCTGAGCAGGACGTAAGGTTCCATTACTGCAGAGATGGTAGGAAAACTGCCTATTGATTAGTCCGACAGTTCTCCCTGATAAAATGACCACAGTAATGCGTTGCAGCTTTCGAAGACAAGGTGCTTAATTAAAGAGACAATTGTCCCAGTTTTCATCATCTTATTAGTGTTCTCTGTCACTGCTACACTGATAGTGAATTGTCGTACTGCAGTAAAAGCATGTTAATTAATCTGTTAATGACACAGTCTCTTGTTCAAGCATTTTAATTGCAAACACCACTTTAATATACAAATTATAATCTAAGGATGCCCAGTGCTGTCTGTCTTGAAAGACATGACACAACTCACCATTTTAATGCCATTACCGAGCTGTGAGTTGTGAATATTGAATCCAATGGTGCCTATTTCATTCCCCCAATTTAAAATAGTTGTCCTTGTTTCCTCTTTATCTCCTGAACTCCTATAATTCCCTGAACTCTGTGCAACATTTCTGATGAAATATCATACGGACTTGAAACATTAACTGTGTTCCTCTCCGCAGATGCTGTCAGACCTGCTGAGTTTTTACAGCTATGTTTGTTTTTGTTTCTGTGCAACATTTCTCTGACTCTGTGCAACCACCCTACTTTCCCTTCACCCCATCATTGCTAACTGTGCCTTCAGTTGTTTTGACCTCAAACTCTGGAATTCCCTCTCTTATACATATCTGCCTCATTCTCTTCCTTTAAAACCCTCTATAAAAAGCTACCTGATCCATTAAACTTTCAATCGTCTCTTCCTAATGCCTCCTCCTTTGGTTCTAAACACTGTGTTCACTCCTGAGCACTACACCAAAGGAAGGATATACTAGCCTTGGAGAATGCAGTGTAGGTCCACAAGAAATGATGCCAAAGTTCAGTGGGTTAAATTATGAGGACAGGTTGCATAAACTTGGCTTGTATTCCCTGAGTTTAAAAGCTGAAGCGGTGATCTAATTGAGGTGTTTAAAATGATAAAGGGATTCAATAGGGTGGATAGAGAGAAACTGTACACTCTGATGGGTGGATTCCTGAACAAGGGGACCTAACCTTAAAACTGGAGATAGGTTGTTCAGGGGCAATGTCAAGAAGGATGTAATCACACAAGGCTGGTGGAAATCGTAATCTCTCTCTTCCAAAATGACATGGATGTCAGATTACACTGAGGCACTGGCGGTACAGTGATAATGTCACTGGACTAGTAATCCAGAGGTCCAGACTCTGGGAATATGGGTTAAAATCCCAGCACAATAATGAGAGAAACGCTATGAATTAATAATTCTGAGATTGAAAGGTCACCTCAGTAATGGTGCCATGAAATGTGAATTGCTGTAAAAACCCATTAGTTCACTCATGCCCTTTACCAGGCCTGGCCTACATGTGATTCTACACCCATAGCAATGTGGTTGGCTTCTATCTGCCCTCTGAAATGGCTCAGTAAGCCATTGAGTTGCACCAAACCGTTAAAAAAGGAAGGAAACTGGACGGATAACCTGTCATCAACCTCGGCAGTCAGGAATGACAACGGCACACCCAACCCCGTGAACCCTGCAAAATCCTCCTTACTAACATCTGGGGACTTATGTCAAAATTGGGAGAGGTGTCCCACAGACTAGTTAAACAACAGCCTGACATCATCATGCTCACGGAATCATACCTTATAGACAATGTCCCAGACACCACCATCCCCATCCCTGGGTATGTCCCATCCCACCGGCTGAACAGGCCCAGCAGAGGTGGTGGCACAGTGCTATACAGTCGGGAGGGAGTTGCTCTCAGTATCCTCAATATTGACTCCGGACCCCATGAAGTCTCACTGCATCAGGTCCAACAAGGGAAAGGAAACCTCCTGTTGATTATGACCTACAGCACTCCCCACTCAGCTGATGAATCAGTGTTCCCCCATGTTGAACACCACTTGGAGGAAGCACTGAGGGTGGCAAGGGCACAGAATGTACACTGGCTGGGGGACCTCAATGTCCATCACCAAGAGTGGCTCAGTAGCACCACTACTGACTGAGCTGGCCAAGTCCTGAAGGACATAGCTGCTAAACTGGGCCTGTAGCATGTTGTCATGAAGCTATTAATGCATATAGTGTTATTGGAAAATATTTTTCTTTTAAAATAGAGGTTTAGTCCGTGGGTGTGTCTCAATTGGATTAAAGCCAGCTAGTCTGGGTGCTTTGATGTGCACTAGTTTTGAGATGTAAGAGAGGTAGGGTGCATTTGCATTTTTTGAATAGAGCATTCAAGAAGTGGGATGAAATCTGGCACCTAGCTGGCAAAGACCAAGCAATATGTTTATGTTACTAATAAAATTGGTGCTATGAAAGGGGTTTTATTATTAGAAGAGGTGGGTTCAAAGATGCTGTTGATACAATAAGAGTTTACATTCAATGAGCTGTATTAGGTATAACTTCAGCAGTTTTTGTGTGTGCAGAGCAGAGGTAATGTAAGATCAAAGCAGCTATAATTTGAATTTGAAAGGTTAAAATTCTTTGCCTGGTGTTTGGTTAAGTCTATGGGTTACTGTTGCCTTAATGGAGATTAGTTTAGGAATTTGTTAAAAGTTATGATAGTAGTAATTTATAGCCATGTACATGTATTTAACTTGTGTAAATTAATAAAATGTTTCATTTAATTTAATATAAAACCTCTCGAGAACTGGTGGTCTGATTCCTGAATTTAGAGCTGCATCTCAAACACACCACTTAAAAATATAGGTTATGCCAGTTGTTTAAAGTTTCCCTCTAAGATTTTTTAAATAACTCAGCTTTACCGAAAAGCTATCTCACAACAATTCGGGGCTTGTCCGGGATAAAAATATTTCTAATTCCTTGATTGGTTTGGAATTGGTGAACCTTAAAGGTATGAGTACGAGAAGCACTTTGAATTTGAGTGCTTATAAGTTGGTTCCTGAAGCATAGAGGCAGAAATTTAGGAACACAAGAAAACAGCCTGGGCAAACTTATGTTGAGTTTGAAAGAGTAAAACAGAGTAATTTTGACCAGTGGATACGGGTGTTAAAAATAGAAACAACCTTTGCAGCTCTTAAGGAAGTTATTCTTTTGGGAGAAGTTAAAGATTCAATCCCTTCGGTAGTGAGAACTCATGTGGAGGAACAGAGGGTTGATTCTGTAAGGCAAGCTGCAGAGATAGCTGATGATTATGAGTTAGTTCACCTTTTCTTCGTCACCCTTTCAAATTGGAAAAGGATAAAAAGTGGGAATGTGAAAGGAAGGTAGGTGGTCAGGGAAGAGAAGGAGTTCCCAGGAAGTATTTTTCTCAGAATAAAAAGGAAGGTGCTGAAATTAGAAGTGACTTTTGAAAATTGAGGTGTTTTCATTGTAATAAAGGGGCACACGAAGTCAGTGTGTTGGAGATGGCAGAAAAAATCTATGGGAATTGTTGGAATACAGAAAAGTATCTGGAAGTAGAAGTACTGTGGGTTCTGAGGTTCAGGCACAGGAGAAACCAGTGGTTTGTGTGCAGGTGAAACAGGGAGAATCAGTGAGAGGTAAAGAAGTGGGATTGTGTTCATAGTTTACTCAAGAGAATTCTGAAGAGCAGGTTGCAGAAAGGTTTAAAGATTCTGTATGTGAAGGGAAAGTCTTTCCGTGTGGAGTAGGTAAAGATGTTAAAATTTTAATAGACACAGGGGCTAATCAATCCTTAATGTTGTGGGATAGTGATATTTGTTGTTCAAAGGGAGTATTGCAGGAGAAGGTAATAATAAGTGGGGTTCATGGAGATGCTAAATCTATTCTGTTGTGGAAAGTAAATTTAAAGAGCAAATGCAAGTCAGGTGAAGTTATAGTTGAAGTGGTGGAAAGATTTCCCATCGCAGGGGTTCAATTTATTCTGGGTAATGATTTAGCTGGATTGCAAATATGGGTGATGCCAATTGAGCAGCCTGTAGAAGTGTTTTCAACAGAGGTGTTACAGGAGAAACATCCTGGATTGTTTCCTGATTGTGTTATAATGAAATCAAGGCTCATCGGGAAGAACAAGATAAACAAGATAAGCAGGCAGTTCAAAGCCAAGAAAAAGGTGTTGAAATCCAATTAGCTGGCACTGTATTTGATAGCATTGTTCAAGAGGAAGGAATACAGGACAATTCAGCTGAAATTTTTAACTCAAAGAGGTTAGTGGAGTAACAGAAAAATAATTTGCAATTAAAACAGTTATATCAGAAAGCTTATTGAGAAACAGAAGCAAAATGTATTCCAGTATGTTATTATCTTCAGGAAGGTATTTTGATGAGAAAATGGAGGTTGGATCATGTCTCAGCAAATGAAAGCTGGAGGGAGGGTATTGAAATGAGATTCTGAGGATTTCTCATGAAATTCCAATGGGGGGACATTTAGGAATTAGGAAAACACAGGAAAAGATACAAAGGTATTATTTTTTTGGCCAGGATTGCATAGGGATGTCATCAATTTTTATAGAACCTGTCATACATGTCAAATAACAGGAATACCACAATCAGTAATTAAGCTGGCACCTTTAATCCCAATACCAGCAGTTGAAGAACTTTTTACCAGGGTCATGATTTATTGTGTAGGACCCCTCCCTAAGACTAAATTGGAAATCAGTGTTTATTGACAATAATGGATGTGTCTACCATGTTTCCTGAAGTGATAATTTTAAGAAATATTACAACTTAGAAGACTGTGGAGGAGTTAATTAAATTTTTTTTACAAGATATGGTTTACCTAAGGAAATATAATTAGATCAGGGATTAAATTTCATGTCACAGCTGTTTAAGGAAGTAATGAACAGTTTGGGAATAAAACAATTCAAGTCAACAGCTTATCATCTGGAGTCACAAGGAGCTTTGGAAAGATAGCATCAAACTTTAAAAACTATAATAAGAGCACACAGTCAGGAATATGCACAGGATTGGGGTACAGGAATTCCATTTTTGTATTTTGCTATTAGAGATGCTCCTAATGCATCAATTGGTTTTAGCCCTTTTGAACTAGTTTATGGCCATGAGGTAAGGGGACCACTGAAGTTGATTCATAAGAAATTGGTGATCAAGGTTCAGAAACTGGATTACGTATCAAATTTCAGGGAAAGATTGAACAGAGTTGGCTAGGGAACATTTAAAGATATCACAGCAAGTGATGGAAGTGAAAGCAGACAGGAAAGCTAACACTCACAGTTTTGTTTCTGGGTAGAAAGTACTAGTTTTGATATCAGTACTAGGTGATTCATTAAATGCAACATTTAGTGGGCCTTACAGGATTGAAAAGAAGTTGAGTGAAGTGAGTTATTTAATAAATACTCCAGATAGAAGAAAGAATCAGAGGGTGTGTGATGTAAATATGCTTAAAAAGTGCTTTGACAGGGAAGAGGAACAAAAAGAGGTGTTAGTGATGGTGGATGATGAGAAAGAGGCAGAAGGGCAGGATTCTGAAATTGATTTTCCTCTAATCAAATTAGATAATGAGGGGGTGCTTGAAAATGTAAATGGAATACTGAGTTACCTTCCAAACGCCTTTTGTCAAAGTGATTTGGGAAAGCTATTGCAGTCACACAAGCCTACTTGTGGAAATAAGCTGGGAAAGACAAATTTAGCTTTACATGATGTATGTATAGAAATATCATCTCCAATAATAGCAACAACCTTATAGATTAAATCCAGCAAAGTTATCACAAGTACAAAAAGAAATTGATTTCATGTTTCAAAATGATATCATTGAGTCTAGTTGCAGTAACTGGAGCTCGCCCATTGTACTGGTACCGAAACCAGATGGAACACAAAGACTGTGTGTGGACTATCGAAAGGTGAATGTGGTGACAAAAGCAGATTCATATCCTATAACACGAATGGAAGATTGCATTGAGAAAGTGGGACAATCGAAATTTATCACAAAGGTTGACTTGCGAAAAGGATATTGGCAGGTACCGTTGTCGGAAAGAGCAAAGGAGAAATCAGCTTTTGTAACGCCAAGTGGACTATATCAGTTTAAAGTCATGCCATTTGGTATGAAGAATGCACCTGAGACATTTCAAAGACTGACAAACAAAGTAATTGCAGGCATAAGCAATTGTGCTGTTTATATTGACGATCTAATCGTTTTCAATCAGACTTGGGAGGAGCATTTGCAGCATTTGGAAGAATTATTTACTTGACTACAAGAAGCTAATTTGATGAACTTGGCTAAAAGTGAATTTGCAAAAGCGTAAGTTGTGTATCTAGGCCATACCACTGGATGTGGCAAGGTGGCTCCAAGAGATGCGAAAGTCAAGGCTATTGTGGATTTCCCAGTGCCTACAACAAAACGAAAAGTTTTGAGATTTCTGGGCATGAGTGGGTTTTACTGGAAATTTGTACCAAATTTTAGCCAAGCAGTTGCTCCACTGACTGAACTATTGAAAAAGAACAAGATGTTTCAATGAGCACTGGAGTGTCAGAAGTTATTTGATAGTTTGAAAACTGTATTAACTATGACACCAGTTTTGGCAGAACGCAATTACGCCAAGCAATTCAAGTTGGCTGTTGACGGAAGCGATATAGACATTGGGGCTGTACTGTTTCAAGAAGATAATGCTAAAATTGAAAAACCGATAGTGTATTTTTCTCAGAAGCTGAATGTACAACAGAGAGGATATTCAACAATCGAAAAAGAAACTTTGTTTGGTGTTAGCGTTGCAGCATTTGGAAACTTATGTTGCAGGCAATTCATCAGAAACAATTGTTTATACAGACCATAATCCTTTGAAGTTTTTGGACAAATTTTGAGACAAAAGTGCAAGGCTTTTCAGATGGAGTCTATTATTACAACCATTTAATCTACGGATTATACATATTGCTGGAAGAGAAAATCTGTTCGCAGATGCGTTATCAAGAGATTGAAGTTTAAAGGAAAATGGGACATTTAAAAATAAACTAGACACTGAACTGGAGTGATATCTGTTGATACCAAGAATTTGTGTGTATATATATATATGTTTATGTTAATGCATGCATCTGGTAATGTGATAGTGTAATAAGTATAGGAGATAATGTGAGATAGGTTATTAAAATGAAGCTTTCTTTTGGAATTATGACAATTCATTTTCCAATAAGGAGGAGATGTCACGAAGCTATTAATGTATATAATATTATTGGAAAATATTTTTTTTTTAAAATAGAGGTTTAGTCTGTGGGTGTGTCTCAATTGGATTAAAGCCAGCTAGTCTGGGTGCTTTGATGTGTACTAGTATTGAGATGTAAGAGAGGTAGGGTGCATTTGCATTTTTTGAATACAGCATTCAAGAAGTGGGGTGAATTCTGGCACCTAGCTAGCAGAGACCAAGCAATATGTTTATATTACTAATAATATTGGTACTATGAAAGGGGTTTTATTATTCGAAGAGGTGGGTTCAAAGAGGCTGGTGATACAATAAGAATTTACATTCAATGAGCTGTACTAGGTATAACTTCAGCAGTTTTTGTGTGTGCAGAGCAGAAGTAATGTGAGATCAAAGCAGCTGTAATTTGAATTCGTAAGAAGAAAATGCTTTGCCTGTGTCTGCTTAAAAACCTATGGGTTACTGTTGCCTTAATGGAGATTAGTTTAGGAATTTGTTGAAAGTTATGATAGCAGTAATTTGTAGCCATGTGTATATATATTTAACTTGTGTAAATTATAAAATGTTTCATTTAGTTTAATATAAAACCTCTCGAGAACTGATTCCTGAATATAGAGTTACTGGTCTGATTCCTGAATATAGAGTTACTGGTCTGATTCCTGAATATAGAGTTACTGGTCTGATTCCTGAATATAGAGTTACTGGTCTGATTCCTGAATATAGAGTTACTGGTCTGATTCCTGAATATAGAGTTACTGGTCTGATTCCTGAATATAGAGTTACTGGTCTGATTCCTGAATATAGAGTTACTGGTCTGATTCCTGAATATAGAGTTACTGGTCTGATTCCTGAATATAGAGTTACTGGTCTGATTCCTGAATATAGAGTTACTGGTCTGATTCCTGAATATAGAGTTGCGTCTCAAACATGCCACTTAAAATTATAGGTTATGACAGTTATTTAAAGTTTCCTCTGGGATTTTAAAATAACTCAGCTTTACCAAAAGGCTATCTCATAACATGGTTGGTGAGGGAACCAGCAAGAGAGAAAAACCTACCTGAGCTACTTGCCTCAGCACCAATATACCTAACCCAGATGACAGTGTTGCTAGGAGATAAAATCCCATCTTCACATTGAGGATGCTGTACTAAATTCAATAGGTTTAGAATAGATCTAGCAATTCAAAACTGGGCATCCATGAGGTATTGTGGACCGTAGCAGCAGCAGAATTGTATTCAAACACAATCTGTAACCTCACGACCTGGCATATTTCTCATTCTACCATTACCGTCAAGCCAGAGTATCCCACCTCCTGACTCCCCAAAGCCTGTCCAGCATCTACAAGGCACAAGTCAGAACTGTGATGGAATACTCCCCACTTGCCTGGATGAGTGCAGCCTCCAAAACACTCAAGAAGCTGGGCACCATCCAGGGTAAAGCAGCCCGCTTGATTGGCACCCCACCCACAAACATTCACTCCCTCCACCACTGATGCACAGTGGCAGCAGTGTGTACCATCTACAAGATGCACTACATGAATTCACCAAGGCTCCTTTGACAGCAGCTTCCAAACCCATGCCCTCTATCATTGAGAAGGACAAGAGCAGCAGATGCATGAGAACAGCACCACCTGCAAGCTCCCCTCAAAGCCAGAGACAGTGGTGTAATGGTAAGGCGACTGGACTAGTAATCCAGAGTCCTAGAAAAATTCTCCAGGGACATGGGTATATAAGTGGTGAGCACCTGGCGACTCTAACCTCACCAGTAACCTGAAGGTGCGTAAATGCTGCTTTTACCTTCCTTTAACAGCGATGCTGCAAGATCTCAGGGCTTGTCAGAAGTTGCTCCAAGGCTGGTGCACGGGAGACAGTACCAGTCGGGAGACAGTACCAGTCGGGAGACAGTACCAGTCGGGAGACAGTACCAGTTGGGAGGCAGTACCAGTCGGGAGACAGTACCAGTCGGGAGACAGTACCAGTCGGGAGACAGTACCAGTCGGGAGGCAGTACCAGTCGGGAGGCGGGAAGACAGGGGTATGACTGTGGGGCGAGTGAGTTGAGCACATTGGGGGTGGGGGAAGAGGTGCAGGCAGAGGCATGACTAAGTAGGAGGGATGCGCGGGCTGTTGTCAAAGATATAAAGGGTAGTAAATGTGAGACAGTCCTGGGACTGAGGCCATTCTGTCAGGCGCAGAATCAGAAGACAATCCTGGGGCTGAGCGGGCCACGCTAGAGGGCTCTGCATGGCATTCATGTCTTGGTCCCGGTCCTGGGAGGGGAAGGCCTCTCTGTGCAGGGATGGTTGGGCACAGTGTGATGTGCAGGGTGTGGTTAGTCGGTTACAGATGTTGGTCTTGGGAATTGGAGGATTTGTACTGGGCAGCAGATGGCACAGTCATGGTCAGGAGAGGCATCTGCATCCTGATATGTGGAAGTTGGTAAGTCATGGGGGTTATTGGATGGTCTCATGTGGGCTGAGAGGCTCCCTGAAAGTCACAGTGCACGTGGCCTCAGGAAGAGGAGGGGGCAGGTTGACAAAAGGCCTGGGGACATCTACATGAAATGGTTCAGGGGAAGGGCAGGAATATCAACATTTATAAAGATTGGCTCCAAGGTGACGGGGGAGGCAGGAGAGTGATCGGAGCAAAAGGAATGTGGATGTGGTGAGGACGGGGGAGGATAGGAGGGACTTGGAGGGTAAGAGGGGGAGGGTGAACGCTGGTTGCCCACACAAAACACAGCACCACCATGATGATCAACAGCTAGGAATGATGCAGTTGAAAACTAGCGCTTGAAGAAATTTTCCCGGGGAGAGGTCTGAGTGTGTGGGAGGAGTCAAGGACTGCAATTCTGGGCCGATTCAAGAGGCACCCGAACAATTATCAGCTCAAGACACACACATCATGGCTTAGCTGAGAACTGTTAACGTGTCAAACATCAATTCAGGGAGTTTGGCACCTCAGGTAAAAAGGGAAGGAGGATCAAACAGTTAAGGGGCATGGCTGCTGCACATGAGCAACAAGCTCAAGACAAGGCTCCACATTATCGTTTGAAAGGTCATGGCTTACAGGCCACAACACTTGCTCTCATGAAATTGGTGCGAGGCTGGGCTAGTGCCGAGACCAAAGGAGGCAGGCTGACAGTAGCCATAAGACCATAAGACATAGGAGCAGAAATTAGGCCAATCAGCCCATCGAGTCTGCTCCGCCATTCAATCATGGCTGTAAAGTTTCTCAACCCCATTCTCCCGCCTTCTCCCCGTAACCTTTGATCCCCTTACCAATCAAGAACCTATCTATCTCGGTCTTAAATACACTCAATGACCTGGCCTCCAAAGCCTTCTGTGGCAATGAATTCCATAGATTCACCACTCTCTGGCTAAAGAAGTTTCTCCTCATCTCTGTTCTAAAAGGTCTTCCCTTTACTCTGAGGCTGTGCCCTCGGGTCCTAGTCTCTCCTACTAATGGAAACATCTTCCCCACGTCCACTCTATCCAGGCCTATCAGTATTCTGTAAATTTCAATCAGATCCCCCCTCATCCTTCTAAACTCCATCGAGTATAGGCCCAGAGTCCTCAAACGTTCCTCATATGTTAAGCCTTTCATTCCTGGGATCATTCTCGTGAACCTCCTCTGGACCCTCTCCAGGGTCAGCACATCCTTCCTGAGATATGTGGCCCAAAATTGCTCACAATATTCTAAATGTGGTCTGACCAGAGCCTTATAAAGCCTCAGCAGCACATCCCTGCTTTTATATTCTAGTCCTCTCGAAATAAATGCCAACATTGCATTTGCCTTCCTAACTACTGACTCAACCTGCAAGTTAACCTTAAGAGAATCCTGGACTAGGACTCCCAAGTCCCTTTGCACTCCAGATTTCTGAATTCTCTCCCCATTTAGAAAATAGTCCATGCCTCTATTCTTCCTACCAAAGTGCATGACCTCACACTTCCCCACGTTGTATTCCATCTGCCACTTCTTTGCCCATTCTCCTAACCTGTCCAAATCCTTCTGCAGCCTCCCCGCCTCCTCAATACTACCTGTACCTCCACCTATCTTTGTATCATCTGCAAACTTAGCCAGGATGCCCTCAGTTCCTTCATCTAGATCATTAATGTATAAAGTGAAAAGTTGTGGTCCCAACACTGACCCCTGCGGAACTCCACTAGTCACCGGCCGCCATCCTGAGAAGGACCCCCTTCTCCCCACTCTCTGCCTCCAGCCAGACAGCCAATCTTCTATCCATGCTAGTACCTTGCCTCTAACACCATTGGCTCTTACCTTACTGAGCAGCCTCCTATGCGGCACCTTGTCAAAGGCCTTCTGGAAGTCCAAGTAGATAACATCCATTGGCTCTCCTTTGTCTAACCTACTCATTACCTCCTCAAAGAATTTTAACAGATTTGTCAGGTCATGACCTCCCCTTGATGAAACCATGCTGACTTTGCCCGATTTTACCATGCACTTCCAAGTATTCTGAAATCTCATCCTTAATAATGGACTCTAAAATCTTACCAACGACCGATGTCAGGCTAATCGGCCTGTAATTTCCCGTCTTTTGCCTCACTCCCTTCTTAAACAGGGGGATTACATTAGCAATTTTCCAGTCCTCTGGGACCCTCCCTGACTCCAGTGATTCCTGAAAGATCACCACTAACGCCTCCACTATCTTTTCAGCTATCTCCTTCAGAACTCTGGGGTGTAATCCAGGTGATTTATCCACCTTCAGACCTTTCAGTTTTCCTAGCAGCTTCTCCTTGGTAATGGCCACCATACTCACCTCTGCCCCCCAACTCTCTTGAACTTTGGGGATGTCACTTGTGTCTTCCACTGTGAAGACTGACGCAAAGTACCTATTCAGTACCTCCGCCATTTCTTTGTTCCCCACTACTACTTCTCCAGTGTCATTTTCCAGCGGCCCAATGTCCACTTTTGCCTCGCTCTTACCCTTTATATATGTAAAAAAACTCTTGCAATCTTCTTTTATGTTACTGGCTAGTTTACCCTCATATTTAATCTTCTCCCTCCTTATTTCTTTTTTAGTTGTCCTCTGTTGGTCTTTGTAGGCTTCCCAATCCCCTGGTTTCCCACTGCTCTTCACTGCATTGTATGCTTTCTCTTTAGCTTTTATGCTGTCCCTGACTTCCCTTGTCAGCCATGGTTGCCTCATCCTCCCTTTAGTATGCTTCTTCTTCCTAGGGATGAATTTATGCTGTGTCTCCCAAATTACTCCCAGAAACTCCTGCCATTGCTGTTCCACTGTCTTTCCTGCTAGGCTCATCTCCCAGTCGATTCTGGCCAGCTCCTCCCTCGTGCCTCTGTAGTTGCCTTTATTCAACTGTAATATCATTACATCTGATTCCAGCTTTTTCCTCTCAAATTGCAGGGTAAATTCTATCATATTATGGTCACTTCCTCCTAAGGGTTCCTTCACCCTAAGCTCCCTTATCAAATCTGCCTCATTACACATCATTAAATCTAGAATTGCCTGTTCCCTAGTGGGCTCCACCACAAGCTGCTCCAAAAAGCCATCTCGCAGACATTCCACAAATTCCTTTTCTTGGGATCCACTACCAACCTGATTTTCCCAGTCTACCTGCACATTGAAACCCCCCATGATCACTGTAACCTTGCCTTTCTTACACACCTTTTCTATCTCCTGGTGTATCTTGTGCCCCACATCCTGACTACTGTTCGGAGGCCTGTACATAACTCCCATTATGGTTTTTTTACCTTTGCGGTTCCTCAACTCTACCCACACAGATTCTACATCATCTGACCCTACATCATTTCTTGCTATCGATTTAATTTCATTTCTTACTAACAAAGTAACCCCAACCCCTCTGGCAACCTGCCTATCTTTTCGATAGGATGTATATCCTTGGATATTTAGCTCCCAGTCCTGATCCCCTTGCAGTCATGTCTCCGTGATGCCCACCACATCATACCTGCCAATTGCAATCTGCGCCACAAGCTCATTTACCTTATTTCGTATACTGCGTGCATTCACATACGACATCTTCAGTCCTGTATTTCCCATCCCCTTTCTCATTGTCGTCCCTTTATCTGATGTGCTTGAAGTTAGATTCCTAGCCCTTTCCAAACACTCTGTCCTATTTTGTGTTCTGGGGACTTTAATAGCCTCTCCTGGGCTCTCCTTTCTTTTCAGTTTTTTCATAATTTTCCATGAAGTTGAATCCACCCCCCCACACGCTAACCTGCTGCTTTGTTTCCCATTAGTCATACTTCTTGGAGTTTTACCCTTGCCTCCCCCCTGACTGAGGGTAAGAGCATATGGCTGCATTCACCCTGACCAAAGTCTATTCGTGAATGAGCGGTCATTTCGGAGGGGGGTGCTCTGCCAGCTGTGGACCTTCAGGATGTGCCTCGCTTACAAGGGGTGACCTGGGGATGCAATGTCTGAAATGAGGGCAGGCCTTGGGCTTCACACTGGCTTCCTGGCTTGGCGATGGAGGGAAAGCAGTCCAGGGTAAGGTGCAATCATGTCTCTATTCTATTTGTCCACAGGGATACAGAGAGAGGTGCAGAATGCAGGCTGCAGGCAACGCTGCCTTCTTGATGGGTTTTATGCATGTGGGGAGAGGAAGGGCCCGAGACTGTATGGCACAGCTCAGGGAAGATCATTGCCCTGAGGAACAGGAGCCAGCGGGGCCCCAGCAAGACCCAGATGCTGACAAGCGGGGACAAAATCCATGGAGGCGTTGGCGCCATCAAGGGTCCACGGAAGATACCTTTCTTACACGGAGATGTGCGAAAGACAGTGCCACAAACGTCTTCACTTGTCAAGGGATGTGGGAGAGTTATCTGCCACACTATCAGTGAGGATCTCACTCCGCACGGACTGGGGGGCCATCCAGTGCCAGTTGCGCTGAAGGTAACTGCTGCACTCAACATTTTTGCCAGTGCATTGTTCCAGAGCTCCACTGGGGACCTCTGTGGAATCTTACAGTCGTCTAAGCGTAAATGCATAAGGGAGGTGACTGATGCCCTTTTCCAATAAAGCACATAATTACAGGCAGTTCACCATGGATGAAGTAAGCCAGACTGCCAGAGCTGTGGGTTTCACAGCAATCTCTGGCTTCCCACAAGTGCAGGGCACCATCGACTGCACACATGTGGCCTTAAGAGCCTCTTAGCAGCAGCCAGTAAAATCTATCAATAGAAAAGGATTCCACTCACTAAGAATGCAGCTGATCTGTGATCACCAAAAGCAGTAATGCATGTTTGTGTGAGGTACCTGGGAACTCGCACAATTCTTACAAATTTAGCCACTCTCAGGTGCTGCAGATCTCCGAGGGTCCTCAGTACATTCAGGGTTGGCTGCTTGGTGGTAAGGGGTAGAAGTGGCTAAAGACGCCTGTTTGTCATCCACAATATGTATGTGAGGAGAGATACAATGCGGCACATTCTGCAACAAAGTCCTTAATAGAGCAGACCACTGGCATGTTGAAGATGCGTTTCAGATGTTTGGATCGATCAGGTGGAGCTCTCCAGTATTTACACAGAGGGTGTACACGTCATCGTGGTTTGCTGTGCCTGACACAACCTAACACTGCAAAGGACGAGGAGGATGTGGAAGAGGGTGAATTCGAAGATGGCGAGGATTCTGAAGCGCCACAGGAGGAGGCCATTACATGGACATGTGCCTGTAAGACCCTCATTGTAACAAAGTTTCAGGGTGAATAAGGTTCAGACTAGCTGCTACAAGTGCATTTCTCCTGTCCTTTCGATGCAGGGTAGACACTGAGACCTTCTTTGTCATCCTCAACATTATGAATGAAGGTCATCCATCTCAGAATGAAGAGTCACATTCATGTGTTACTATGGCCTCATCCTGGGAAGGTTAAGCACCCTAGGGAGCATGTGGCTGTTCTGTAATGGGATAAACACTCCACCAGCGCTCAATCTGAAGCAAGAAGACATGGTGCTGTCCTTTCAACTATTGCACCAACATTTCACTGGCCATGACAGCCTTCAAGAGGCAGGAACGCTACTGCAAACATCAATGCCCTCAGGGCAGTACGCCAGGAACTCAGCAAGTCGGCTCAAGGAGGAAAACCATCAGTCACGATTGACCATCTGAAGACGGGTCTGAATCCGGACAGTGGCATCTCTCCACATGCCATCTCTCCACATGCCATCTCTCCACATGCCACCTCTCATGTGGGATTAATGGGGAGGCCTCATCCCCATACTGAGCCCGAGGATGACATCTCTCTTCAGGATGCTGTGATCTGTCACTCTACATCATGGAAGAGAACCAGCCAGTTTGGTGACTGTTGTAAGCACAGAGAGTGCTTCAGTAGGACCATCGTGTGATCATTGACAAGCACTTATGGCCCTGTCTTCATCTGAAGCTTCCCAAGTTAACATCCAGCATTGCCTTGGCATCTGGGAGAAACATGGCCCAGTCAGTGTTGACACAGCATTTAATGATAACTCTGTATCCCCGTAAACACTAAAGAGCACTCAGGAGATGTGCAGGAGCATCACCCTCATCCCATCACAGTCCTCCACATTTTCATTCTGCCAGAGTGCGATATGTACAAGGAAGCCTAAGACACTGATTGCACTGTCACGTTGAGAGATCCACGTCGATTGTCCTAATGAGACCTACCACACGGATTCCATCAAGACAAGCTAGCCAGACCTTTAGGTGCAAACTAGCATCCTCACATGTAACAGACAGGCACCATGAGGCTAGACATGTACCTATCACATCACTCATTGCTGTCTGGCAGACATTTCAAATCTCACTAATTTCCATTGCTCTTCATCATGCATGTGGCGAGTGGGAAGTAATGAAAGAGTAATGTTCAGCGGTAATGAGATAACACTGCAGGCAGGCATGAAAGGCTACGGTCCTCGACAATTAATTAATCTGCAACCCGAACTTGACAGTCATTGAAAAGTGCACTTGCTCGCAATGAGTCGAACGCGGGTCACGAGGAATATACACAGAGAACAGACTTCAGTGCAGCTGCACCAGGATCATCAATAACCTTCCGAGAGCTATACTCATGAGGCCACATTATATGATCCTCTGGTGCAAGTCTTACACGTTCATTGCCCAAACACCACGTTCATATAGGAACTGCCTTTGTTCATGACGCTTTTGTACAAATTAGGGCAACTGACTGAGCTGAGATGGGGTGAGGCAGCCTGGAACGGAGGGACACGATGGGTAATACTTGGGTTGGGGGGTGGTGGGGGGGCATCTGTTACCCTTGGATGATTGTGGAACATTGCATCACAAGGAAGAGCCATTCTGTACCTGAGGGAGAAAAGCAAAATATATTTACATCAATGCAAAGCGTGTACAGTGATAGAACACCCTGGTCACTATTGTGCTTTCAGAATGTCTTAATTTTTCTAAATGTACCGCTGCGTCTTGCATCCCTGACATCCACAGCAGAGGGTGAAGGCAACTTGCTGAGGGCTTAGCCCTCTTGGCTGCGATGACTTTGGCGGGCGTCCTCTGGAGGTCCAAGGCCTAGAAGGCCCCGGTCTGTTCCGGGTCTCCTGCACCAGGGCAGGTGCACCTTCCTCGGCCTGACTTGCTGGAGTTGATGGGATCACAGGCAGAGGAGATTTGGAGTGGCCGGACACCCCTGAAGTGCCCTGGGTGAATGCCCTCGGGGTGTCCGGCTGACGCTCTTCCTCCCTGTGAGTGCCCAAGGCCCCCCCCACCTGACTCCTTGAGGAGAAAGGGACCTGGAGGGAGGTTGAGGTACCCTGTCCCCCCTCTTGCCTCACCACTGCTGGAATGGACTCATGGCTAAAGTGATGATGTGCCAGTCTGAGCGCAAATCCAGCAGAAAGTGATGGACCTGGGTCTCCTGGGCGGCCACCACCCTTCCATTAGAGACTCTGATGTGCTCACTTGCCAGAGCCACAACATCAGACAGAATGTGGATGGACTCCTCCACCCTTCGTTCTGATAAACTGATGGCGTCTGACGAGTCTGCCTGATGTTCCCTTACCTCTCTTTGCAGCTCCAACATTTCCCTGAGTGCCAATTCCAGAGACTCGCCATCGGACTCGGACTCAATAGGGACCTGGTCTCCAGCATTCCTCTGAGTGTCAGAGACCTCGGCTGACGCTGCCTCTGCCTGCTTTGGACACCTGTCCATGGGATGCTCAGCAGATAGCGACCCCCGAGCCTGCTCTAGAACTAGGACCCACCGAGGTGTGTGTGTGTCTGGGCTGTTGCAGGGTGCAGGTGAATGCAGGGACGAGTCTTCATCAGATGGATCTTCAGCATCCTCATCCAAGGCGGTCTGGGCATTGGGGCTGATGCGCTGGCTGGTGCTCTCCCTTCACCTCTACACAGCTACCTCCATTATAGTTCACTCACAGTTATTGTTCACATGTGGCCAATGTATACTGGATGGACCCTCACTGGCTTGTTGGGGGAGGCCAATCTCAACTACCCCTTTCCTCACAAGCCGGCTCTGCCACCTGTTCCTCGTAGTGGGTGAGTGTCCTCAACTCTGGCATCTTCCCTCCAGTCTCGGGTCTCCCCCTATTGTTGTGGGAAATCTTGGTCCGTCTTATTATCCCAGCTGATGTTAATAATGGAAAGTCAGGTCCCAAGAGTGAAACCTGGCTCAGTAGATCCTAACTTTGTTATTTTTTTTAGAAACCGTGGAGGTCAGTTACTGAGCACATTCACAAGAGTCTGCCAGTATACTGTTAAAATAAAAAGTAAAACATTGATTAAACAAGTAAAATGAATTATATTGCACCAGACAAAAAGGTTGCAAAGATTTCAATACAGATACCAGAAAATGATTCAAACTCACAATACTCCTTTTATCCCAGCAACCCTTACAGACTCAAAACCCCAGTGAAGATTTACCATTGTCTCAACACCAAGGTTTCTTACTTGGGTTAGCTCAGTTTCAAACACTTTTTTTACAGTGGACTTCTGAACATTCACTGGATGCTTTTCTTCAGTTGGTACCTCTCCCTGAGACACCCAAAAAAACTGCAATCTAAACTCACTATTACTTCAACTTCAGAGCAAACACATGAGTTCCCTAAGCTCAGTTCCCCAGCAGGCTTGCAGAATTTCTTATTAGAGAGATTAGACCTTCTGCCCGTACTCTCTGGCATACACACACTAGCTGACCACCCTTCTGTGTTTCCCTGTCTCTCTGTGTATCTCTGGACCCCTGTTGCTAGGCAACAGCACAGTTTTTTCTACTTAATTTTTTTTTAACTTCACTAAACGACTAATCCCTTGGTAACCCATCTCTTCACTTCAAGAGTTGTAAACATATGAACATACAAATTAGGAGCAGGAGTAGGCCCCTCGGCCCCTCAAGCCTGCCCCGCCAGTCAATAAGATCATGGCTGATCTGATTCTAAACTCAACCCCACATTCCTGCCTACCCCAAGTAACCTTTCACCCCCTTGTTAATCAAGAATCTATCTAGTTTTGCCTTAAAAATATTCAAAGACTCTGCTTCCGCCACCTTTAGAGGAAGTGAGTTCCAAAGACTCACCGACCCTCTGAGAGAAAAACTTTCTCCTCATCTCTGTCTTAAATGAGCGACCCTTATTTTTAAACAGTGACCTCATTAAAAGCCTCATTAAAAATGCATGTATACAAACAGAGCCCCAGGCTTCCCGGCACCCAGCTCACAAAAACCTTTGAATGAAACTAAAACCAGGTTTCACCTTTCTTAACGCCCAAATTCAAAACATAAATTAAACTTAAAGCTATCCACTGTTCCTAACACCTGCTTAAGGAGAGATGGATTGACTGTGAGCAGCATGGATGATGGAGCAGTTCAGAAACATGCATGTCTGCCGTGTGCGCTGAGTCTTCCCCAGTAAAGGATGAAGACGCTTTGTGTGCAGGATCTTAGAGGAGATGGTGATGAAAAAGTGACTGTCAGAAATTCAATGCTGGTGTCCCATCTGCTGGTAGTATGTAACATCGCCGTGGACTGCAACACTTAAGCTGCTTGATGCCCTTATGAGAGTGTCACTTTGAAGTGAGGAGAAGGTTTACTTGAGCTGGCAGTGTGGGTCAGATCATTCATCCTTTTCCAGCACTGCTGAGCAGTCATCTTTTGGGGTACAGAGGCGCTGACCTCCCCGGCGACCTCCTTCCAGGCCAGTGTGGTCATGTTTGTCGACCTCTTCCTTCATCTCTTGGAAATAGGATGTCCAGTCTCTCCTGGATGGTCTGGAGGAGTCTCTCCAAGGAGGTCTCGCTAAGCTGTGGTGCAGAATGGTTTTGTACGTTTGGTTGAAATGCTCATTGAGACATTCAGCCCACACCTGTCCCGCAGAGAGTGAATGTGTGTGTGTGCTGTTTAACTATGGTGCCAGGACCTTCAACCCCAAGAGGTAACAGCGGGATGGATGAATCATTGCCCGCCTCACCACGGGACTGGACAAGCTCCTCGCTATGCATAAATAATTAGCTGAAAAGCAGGCAATGTGGCTTATGCACCAAGCAGGAATCATGCCAATTTTCATGTCCACCACCGCACTTAGTTTCCAGAATGGAAAATTCCACTCTGTATCGCTGTTCCTTCACTGTCGCTGGGTCAAATTCCTGGAATAACCTCCCTAACAGCACTGTGGGTTTAACTACACCACATAGACTGCAGAGGTTCAAGAAGGCAGCTCACCACCACCTTCTCAAGGGCAATTTGGATGGGCAATAAATGCTGGCCCAGCCAGTGATGCCCACATCCCATGAAACAATATAATAAAACATCAACACTAAGTTTGATCGAATTTTGTTGGCTAAGTATACCATGGGATTTAAAGCAAAGACAGGTAAATGAGCTTAAGATACAGATCAGCCAGGATGTAAGAGAATGATGGAGCAGACTTGGGTTGTGGAGCAGCTGTCTCCTGTCCCTTTGCTCTGACATTCCTATACCCCTCTGTGAAATGCTCTGGGATGTTTAATTCCATTAAAGACACGGTGGAAATGTGAGCATTGTTGTTTTCGTTCTAAGATAGATTTCAGTGGTGTCAACACATCATCCAAACTCCTTGCCCTGATATAGCAGCCAAGCATACATTTACACGGCCAAACCACAGCAAGCATCCTTCACCTGATCTCAGTATTGTAAACCCAGACCAGCAGTGCTTTCTGTACAACATTCCCTCAATCACTCCAATATACGAACGTACGAATGAGGAGCAGGAGTAGGTCACTCGGCCCCTTGAGCCTTCTCCACCATTCAATAAGATCATGGTTGATCTAAGTTAACCTCAACTTCACATTCCTTCACATGCCACAGGTTAGAATCAGAATTAAACTCCCTCTTTCAACCCCAGTGAAGTGATTTCCATCAAACCACGAAAGGAATATTGCAGCCCATTAAGTGCAAATGTCAATCAGCATCAAATCCTGGGCAGTTTTATTCCACAAGGTCGAAACTTGCACAATTTTATTTCACTTGGGTGCTTTCTAAGAACAGAACTTTTCATCCTGTCAGCCTGGGTTGCATTCAGTGCAGGTTCAGTAAGTGAAAAGGAGCGTATACTAACTAACACTGTTAGAGTCAGGTCTAATACTAAGGTTAAAGTTTGAAGTCAGGATAAGGATCAGGGATAGTGTTAGGGCTAGCGTTAGGGTTAAGGTTTAAGATAAAGTTAGGTTTCGGAGAAGGATTGGTTTAGGATCTGGTTTAAGGTGGGCATTAGGGTTCACTTCAGGGTTAGGGTTAGGATGAAGTTAAGGTTACAATTAGGATTATGGAGAGGGTTAAATTCATGGCTAAGGTTACGATGAGGATTAGAATTCAAGCTTGCACAATTTTATTTCACTTGGGTGCTTTCTAAGAACAGAGCTTTTCATCCTGTCAGTCTGATCCTGTCATTATGGAGTCATCAAAATCCTTGCTGTAATCTTTGTTGGTTGAATGTGAACTCCACAAAGCCCATACTGTTGGGTTAACCAATGCTCCATGATACATATGTGTGAAGATTTGTTAGTTTTCAAAATCATATTTGCTGTAAAAAATCAAGGCATTGAAACAGAACATAAGACCTCTCAAAAACCGCGAGGAACAAGGTTCATTCTGGAATGCTCTCTAAACTAACTCATTTGTGAAAGAGTGAGGTATAACATCACTTTAAATTACCATTAAAAAAAAGAAATTCAACTCTCTAAACAATCCCAATGTTGAATCATTCTTCTCTCCCAGTCCATTACTGCCACACATAATCATTTAGAGAGACACAGCTATAAATTCGGTGCCCATCTTTCAGCCATAAAGTTTAATTAGGCACAATTTATTTCAGTTGTAATAAAAGCTGCCAAAATGAGAAGTGATAATAAGGACTACATCGATGATGTGTGTGTGAGTGTTGGCTTGGGGACACATAGATTAATTCCAGCTCTCATAAAATTGTGAAACTTCCATCGCAGCTTAGATTTGCTTAATTCATCTTTTTTTGAGTGGGGAAGTTAAGTACATTTCACAGAATTACATTGAATTTTCAGCACAGAAACAGGTCACTCAGCCCATGTTGGTGTTTTTGCTCCACATGATCCTTCTTCCACCCTCCTTCACCCCATCAGCATATCCTCGTTTCTACCTTATGTTTATCTAGCTTCCCCTTAAATATATCTGTAGAATTCAACTCAACTCCTCCATGTGGTAGCAAGTTCCATATTGTTATCACTGCCGAGGGAAAGCAGCTTCTCTTGAATTCCCTATTAGATTTACCATAGATCGCAGCGTATAAGTCGACCTTTGAAGTTTTGAGAAATCATTCCAAAAGCAGAGCCAACTTATACACTGAGTTAGTGTTGGTGTAGGTGGTCGCCATTTTGAAATGTAGAAACAATTCTGTTTGCCATTCTGCTCTGTATGGGTGTGTTTTAAACTCCCACTCATCTTGGCAACATGGTCCATCGCCTGCTTGATCCCAAGGCACGTATAACCCTAAGCACGTCTTTCTGAGCTGAAAAATTGAGGCCAATTTTGTTATGATACGGCAGGTGGTACTTGCCAGGCTGACCAAATCCACAAGGGAAAATTGGCCACGCTATTGTAATGGTTTTGCAATTTGTATATATTACGAGAAGATTTGTGCACTGAATTCAGAAGTAATGAGTCCACAATCACCTTTGGAGATTCAAAAAATTAATTTGTAAAACATTTATTAACAAAAGAAAAGAATAAAACACATACACAAGATTGCAATTATATGGTTACTTAATATTATAACAATTCCCAAAACTCCTAGTTAACCAGACTCCCAACTACACACCCCCTTTAAGGCAACTGTCCAAAATAGATTTTAAATTTATAGCAACGATCCAGCAAGGTTACTACAAACACCCACTCAACAGTGGAATTCCAAAGGCTTTTAACACAACTTTAGTTACTAGAACAACAGACTTCTGAAAGTGGCTAGAGGTTTTTCCCCAAGTCTGTTTCACATGGTGTGCCTTTCAGATATTACATGGCCACCCACATAGCCTTTCAATCCTTCTTTAAATATAGTTCTTCTTCTTTAATCTGTAAATCCCATTGTTCCCCCATGTCTTTGGAATTTGCTTTTCCCATAATATGAAAATCTTTTATGGTGTCAGTATGGTCAGCACTTTTGGGAAAAATCAACCTGCCTTATTTATCTTGTTAGTCGTAAACAAACTACCGTCCCTGTCTCATTGAAAGCCAAACACCTCTCCACTTATCTTAAAATGCAAATTTCATTCACACCCTATCTGCCTAGACTTTACCCTAGTTCACTCATTAGCATTTCACATGCCCTTTTATAGCTAACACTTTTGATAATTTCAATCTTGCAGTCTATCCATCTCTAATTTAATTCAATCAGCCATAAAGACAGAACCACCCACCTACACACAAACAAAAGCCTTCGTTACAGTATCCTCCACTAATATTAGGAAAAATATGATAGTTTTGTGACAATTCCTAATTCGAGTGTAGCCTTAGACATGCATTTATCAGTTGAAAGGGGAGGCGGGGAGGTGTGGGTGCCAATATATGGCAAGTATGGCCTAAACATCCATTTTGGCCAAAAACAGGGTCATCTTTTATGCTAGGTCAATGTATACATTGCAATCTATGTTATCAGTGACTATCCTGTATTAATGGTCCCGATCTTAGGCTTCCCAACAAGCAGAAACATCATTTGTTACATCTAGCATATTGCACTAAAGATTTCTATCAAATCACCCCTCAAACTTCTTTTTTCTGGAGAAAAAACTGTCAGCCTGTTCAGTCTTTCCTGACAGTTTCCCGATAAGGTTTCCCGGTAACTTGAGATTCCCCCAATCTTCTCGAGCAGCTTCACCCGTCGAATTCCCTTAAATTTTCACTATTCATGAAAAGCAAAATTTCTTGGCAGTTTCCTTTTTAAGATCACAAGAGCTAATTATTATAATAGCCAATGGTCATTTGAAGCTAATTAGTCTTCAGAAATATTCCTGTGAGTAATTCCAAAGTATTTGATGTGACTGGGGGGAAAGTCTCTGTCCATTAGAAATGAGAGGCTTCCTTTCCCATTCCCCAGTACTTTGAAAAATGTGCGACAAAGATACAGTTTAACACCTAAAATGTGACAGTATGATGCTGGAGTATGATAAATGCAACTCAAAACACCACACTACTTCCAGATGGGAGATAGTGGCATCGTGATAGTGTCACAGCGATACTGAGCCCAAAAATCCAGGCCCATGTTCTGACGGCCATGGTAGCTGGTGGAATTTAAATTCAATGAATAAAAAGCTACATTTCAATAATGGTAACTATGAAGCTGTCATGATTGCTGTAAAAAACCCACCTCATTGACTAATGCTCCTTTTGGGAGGGAAATCTTCCATCCTTACCTGGCCTGGCCTATATATGATTCCAGACACCCAACAACATGGTTGACTCTTAACTGCCCTCTGACATGGCCAAGCAAGTCACTCAGTTCAAGGGCTACGAGGGATGGGCAATAAATGCTGGCCTTGCCAGCAAAACCCACCTTCCAAGAAATAATGAAGGCAATCTCACACAGCAGGAAGATGAAGGGTAATCTTCAGATGAAAGGAGTGGGAGGGCGGGCGAATAATCGGACTCTGATCTTAAGGATTGGGTCGATGTCCTCATCGGACCAGTCCTTATTCTTTATAATAATTCGGAAAACCGAAGCACTCCAGTGCCACCACTGGATGGAGGGTGTGATTACAGCGTGACATGTTTTCATAGGCAGTGCTCATTATAATTGCGAACATGGGATTTTAAAGGCAAGAATATAGTGGAAGTGCATGTAGCTGCAAGAGTTAAAGAAGTGATTAGAAGAGGGGAGGAAAATTAGTTGGGCTGGAGGGCCAGTCAAGAAGTTTTGTTGAGCTGTTGAGGGCCACGTGCATAAAATGAGATGTGCTAACAACCGCTCCCGCTAAAATGTGTTTTATCGTACGAAGGAAGAACCCTTCTTACGATAGTTAATTAGTTGGATTGGATTAGCAATCTCCCCATCTAAATTATAACCATATACAATACACAGAATATTAAAGTGCCACATTTAAACTTGGAGTATATGAATAAAGTCTCTAAGAAAAGTTATTTACAAGCAGATATCAGAAAAGCAGGATTTCCTCCAATTCTGCTTTTGTGTTACGGATGTAGGATGTAATAATTCTTGATCAATAAATAATTGAAATCAGACAGAATAAATGTGTGCCAGATCAATGAGAATATTTGACAGGCACAGCTACTGGTAAATTTTACAACCTAGCTATACTATGCTCACTGATACTTTAAACCACTTCAGTTAAATCTGTTCCAGTGTTTAACACCAAGTCAGCAAAAATCAGGAGACAATTGGAAGGTTACTTACATTGTAAATCTTTGTGCTGCTCTCAGGGCTCCTCCTCTCCACACAGGGCAGCCGCACTCCATTCCCGCCTCCAGCCACCACGCCTCGGCTTCCCCTCCACATAGGGCAGCCGCACTCCATTCCCGCCTCCGGCCACCACGCCTCTGCTTCCCCTCCACACAGGGCAGCCGCACTCCATTCCCGCCTCCGGCCACCACGCCTCGGCTTACCCTCCACACAGGGCAGCCGCACTCCATTCCCGCCTCCGGCCACCACGCCTCGGCTTACCCTCCACACAGGGCAGCCGCACTCCATTCCCACCTCCGGCCACCACGCCTCAGCTTACCCTCCACACAGGACAGCCGCACTCCATTCCCGCCTCCGGCCACCACGCCTCGGCTTCCTCTCCACACAGGGCAGCCGCACTCCATTCCCGCCTCCAGCCACCACGCCTCGGCTTCCCCTCCACACAGGACAGCCGCACTCCATTCCCGCCTCCGGCCACCACGCCTCTGCTTACCCTCCACACAGGGCAGCCGCACTCCATTCCCGCCTCCAGCCACCACGCCTCGGCTTCCCCTCCACATAGGGCAGCCGCACTCCATTCCCGCCTCCGGCCACCACGCCTCGGCTTCCCCTCCACACAGGACAGCCGCACTCCATTCCCGCCTCCGGCCACCACGCCTCTGCTTACCCTCCACACAGGGCAGCCGCACTCCATTCCCGCCTCCGGCCACCACGCCTCGGCTTCCCCTCCACATAGGGCAGCCGCACTCCATTCCCGCCTCCGGCCACCACGCCTCGGCTTACCCTCCACACAGGACAGCCGCACTCCATTCCCGCCTCCGGCCACCACGCCTCTGCTTACCCTCCACACAGGGCAGCCGCACTCCATTCCCGCCTCCGGCCACCACGCCTCGGCTTACCCTCCACACAGGGCAGCCGCACTCCATTCCCACCTCCGGCCACCACGCCTCGGCTTACCCTCCACACAGGACAGCCGCACTCCATTCCCGCCTCCGGCCACCACGCCTCGGCTTCCTCTCCACACAGGGCAGCCGCACTCCATTCCCGCCTCCAGCCACCACGCCTCGGCTTCCCCTCCACACAGGGCAGCCGCACTCCATTCCCGCCTCCGGCCACCACGCCTCGGCTTACCTTGGACCACTTCCCATTGTCATTCTATGAAGGTCATACTGTAGAGATAAAAGTTGGTAATCTGAGTTCCTTTCCATCTCAAAATGCCCCATTCTCTGCATATTTCCTGGATCCCCTGGGTGGCTTATCCAGTCTCTACAGGGCAAAGCAGCTCGAGGGCCCAGATGAAAAGCTGCAATGGGTTGGATGTGGCTTGTGGGCCTTGGTTTTCCCAGCCCCTAGGTTAGAAAGCACATGCATTTCTAGGTCACCTTTTACAACCTCGGGACCTCTCAAAACCCTTTCCAACCAATGAAGTGCTTTTTGAGTAAGTGTTGGAATGTAGGAAATGAGGCAGCCAATTTGTGAATAGTAAACTCCCACAAACTCGAATCAAATAATGATTGGATGATCTGTTTTCATGGCATTGGCTGCCTTCTTTAACTGCTACAGTCCATGTGGTGTAGGTACACCCACAGCGCTGTTAGGAAGGGAGTTCCAGCATTTTGACCCAGCGACAGTGAAGGAACGGTGACATATTTCCAAGTCAGGATGGTGAGTGGCTTGGAGGGGAACTTCCAGGTGGTGGTGTTCCCATTTATCTGCTGCCCTTGTCCTTCTGGGTGGTAGTGGTCATGGGTTTGGATTATTGGTGCTTAAATTCTAAGATTTTTAACATCCTACAGATACATGTCCAACTTGAAATTCATGTTGTTTATGCGTTTTAGGTTGGTCTTACTTTTTGCCTCAGTTTCACAGAGAAACCAAATGATAGGACTGAAGCAAAGCTTTAACATCTCTGAGGCAAAATGAGGGAAGGTGTCCCCTGACATTGCCAGGCGCTGCTTAGGAATGCACATCATGGCTCACCTGTAATTTTTTGGTTGACAGTTCCTAGTGTCCCATTAGCCAGCTGTCTGAGCTGAATCACTTTCTTTATGACCTGTGAGTTTGTGGCTGTTATGGTGATTTAGAAAACAAACTATCGGGAGCTGACAGATAATTAGATGCAGAGGGACAAATTATATTTCATTCCAGCGCCCGTGAAACACAGCGAGACTGAATGCACTCCATTTGTGGAATGTTTTGTGCTTCTCAGCAATACTGATATGAGACAGCCATAAAGGAAATCAAATACCTTTAATAAATTGCTCTCCTTGTACTACAACTCCACAATATTTTCTTGTAACGATGACATTTCAGCAATTTAGAAAACTGCATGTCAACATGACTGATTCTCTTCCTCCTTCTCGTTTGCTTACTAGATCTGACTACAGACTGAGTGAACCTCTCTCAGGCTGAACACTGACCCTCCACAAGTCATGGGCTGACATTTGAGCTCAATGGTGCAGTGTGATCAGAACTGGACCCAGTATTCGAAGTGCACTTTGAACACCACCTCCTCATGCTTTACTCTCCTGTTTTTTTTTATAAAGTCCAGCATTCTATTGCTATCTGTTCACAAGATGCAGCCATTACCACTTCAGATATGTCTTCCTTTATTCTCAACTGAGGATTTCCCCCCATAGGACCCTCATATGTGTCTGTCGCCTCTGCTCTCATGTCCTTCCCTCCATTCCAGAACCAATAGGGTTCCATTTGTCCTCACCTTCCACCCCAGCATCTCCATATTCAATGGAGCATCCTCCCATCACCTTAAACATGACACAACCACCAAACTCATCTTCCCTTCCCTTCCCCAGTCAGCATTCCAAAGGGACCATTCCCTATACAACACAGTACTTCGCTCCTCAGTCACCCTGTCATGAAGCCATTAATGTATATAATATTATTGGAAAATATTTTTCTTTTAAAATAGAGGTTTAGTCAGTGGGTGTGTCTTAATTGGATTAAAGCCAGCTAGTCTGGGTACTTTGATGTGTACTAGTTTTGGGATGTAAAAAGGGGGGTAGCATGCATTTGCATTTTTTGAATAGAGCATTCAAAAAGTGAGGTGAAAGTTGATGCCTATCCAGCAGCTACCAAGCGATATATTTATATTACTAATAAAATTGGTACTATGAAAGGGGTTTTATTGTTAGAGAGGTTTAGTTCAGAGGTTGTTGATACAATGAGAATTAACATTCAATGGGCAGTGGTAGGTATAACAAGACAACCATTTTGGGTGTGCAGGGCAGAGGCAATGTGAGATCAAAAGGCAGTTGTAAGTCTCCAACTGGCTCCACAGGAACCAAAGTGAAAAGAACCTAATTTTGAACGCGTAAGGTAAAAATGCTTTGCCTGGTGTTTGGTTAAGTCTATGGGTTGCTGTTGCCTTAATGGAGATTAGTTTGGGAATTTGTTAAAAGTTATGATAATTGTAATAGCCACATGGACAAATGTGGGTTAATTAAGGAATGTCAGCATGGATTTGTTAAGGGAAAATCATGATTAACTAACTTGCTGGAACTTTTCGAAGGGTTGATGAGGGCAATACTGTTGATATGGTGTGCATGGACTTCCAAAAGGCGTGAGATACAGTTGTGCACAGCAGACTTGTGAGAAAAGTTATGGTTCATGGAATTAAAGGGACAGTAGCAACATAGCTATGAAATTGGCTGAGTGATAAGAAACAAAGAGTAATGGTTAATGGATGTTTTTCGGGCTGGAGGAAGAGTTGTAGTGGAGTTTCTCGGAGGTCTGAATTGGGCCCCTTGCTTTTCCTGATATATATTAATGATCTAGACTTTGGTGTACAGGGTAAAATTTCAAAATTTGCAGACCATACAAAACTTTCAACCATTGTAAGCTGTGAGGAGGACAGTGTAGAACTTCAAAAGGACACAGACAAGTAGGTGGATAGGTGGCGGAGAGATGCGAGGTGATACATTTTGGTAGGAAGAACACGGAGAGACAATATAAAATAAGGGGTACAACTCTAAAGGGGGTGCAGGAGCAGAGGGAACTGGGTGTATATGTGCATAAGTCATTAAAGGTTGCAGGGCAGGTTGGGAGAGCGGTTAATAAAGCATACGGTATCCTAGGCTTTATTAATAGGGGCATAAAGTACAAGAGCAAGGAGGTTATGTTGAATTTATATAAGACACTAGTGGGACCTCAGCTGGAGTGTTGCGTACAGTTCTTGGTGCCCCACTTTCGGAAGGATGTGAAGGCATTGGAGAGAGTGCAGAAGAGGTTTATGAGAACGATTCCAGGGATAAGGAACTTCATGATGAAGGTTGACTGGAGAAATTGGGATTCTTTCCCTGGTCAGGGGGAAGTGGCATAGTGGTATTGTTGCTGGATTAGTTAATCCAGGGTAATGCTCTGGGAACTCAGGTTTGAATCCGACCTCAGCAGATGGTGAAATTTGAATTAAATTAAAAAAATAAGAATAGCGAGGGAGTAACTTCCCATTAGTGAAAGGATTGAGAACAAATGGGCACAGATTCAAAATTATTGGTAAAAGCGATATGAGAAAAAAACTTTTTCACATAGTGAGTCGTTGGGGTCTGGAATGCACTGCCTGTGAGATTGGTGGAGACAGGTTCAATCGTGGCATTCAAGGGGGAATAATTAGGTGATTATTTGAAAAGAAACAATGTGCAGGGTTATTGGGAAAAGGCAGGAGAATGGCACCAGGTGAAATGCTCATTTGGACAGCCAGTGCATACATGATGGGCTCCTTTCGTGCTGTAACAATTCTGTGATTCTAACTTTTCTCAGTTCTCCGGTTATAGGTTACAGGCCTAAACTGTTAACTCTGTTTCTCTCTCCACAGATGCTGCCTGACCTGCTGAGTATTTCCAGCATTTTCTGTTTTTATATCCGATTGGTTGTGTTGTGTGGTGCTCTGTTTCGGTTGGACGTATTGAACACTGAGTCTAAAACACCTCAATCTTCTTCAGCTTCATCAACATGGGAGATGGTTGAGAAGAAAACTAAGAACAAGGGACGAGACCATTAAAGCCATATGTAGCTCCTCAAAGTTAGGTTCCATGTTCTTCCCAAATTTCATCCAGCTAAGGATGATGACCAGCTCTCCTGGAAGAGCTTCATGTTTAAACCGAAGCAGAACAATTAAAATGGTTGCTGCTGTCAAGACATATGGCAAACAGAAACAACTCTTATAAAATGCCAATTAAGATGACATTGTCATCAGTCAAAATCAAATAAACAAAAGTGCTTTTTGTTTTCAAAGGGCCATAAACAACTAACTTTAAATTATAAATAAAGAAAAAGGAAACCGATCCAATCAAAACGTCCTTGCCCATGTCCACCTATACACTCCAGTTCTCCATTGTCTATCAGTCACACAAGGGCCTCAAGTGAACAGGCAAAGCAGAGACGAGATCAATACTCACGGTGCTTTGCAAACACACCAAGCTGGGTGTCACAGTGTCATGGCAAACTGGTGGATCCTGCACCTGTCCTAGAAGCAGGCTAGACTGAGCCCGAAAAAGGTAGTCAGAGACATTGAGCAGGTCTCCAGCATAGGAGGTGCCCATAAAACTTGCGTTTTCCCCCAGCCTGGTAATTGCTGCCATCTGAGTCAAATATGTGGGGCAAAGAATGGATTCATGAAGAAACAAAAATATCGAAGCATTCCTGCCCACAGCCCACTGCACCCACAATGGGTTTTTGCAGTCTGGACTCAACCTGATCTCTCCAGCCTGAGATCTAAAGCACAGCTCTACGTTTAGATTTCTGCTTTGCTTACCTCGCTGCTTCCTGTGGTGCTTGGCCTGCTAGAACTTAAAAGCCTGGGAGTCCCCTGGGCCTAGACAATGCTGAGTGCGAGAATCATAGGGCAGGAAAGGTTTTTTTATATCAACGTAAGGCATTCTAAATCAGGCCCAAGTTTCCAATTAATGTCTGGTCATGATTTGAATAATGTCGGAAAGATTTGCAAATTAATATTTAAGCTGCAAATTAATTCTGGCTGATTAAATGAAATTTATGAGCCACTTCTTGGCTGTCATCCTTTATACAGACACCGGGTGAAGCTGGAGCAGCTCATAAACGTGTTCCCAACCTCCAGAATATCGCACATCCTCCCGGGTGATTCTCATTCTCCCCGGGTGCAAAGTTTCTTTTCGCTTTTGTGGGTGTGAGCTTTTCTGATTAGGTCCTGCCACCCCACAGTAATGTGGCCTGGGTGCTCCGACATTGCGTTCTGAGGCCTGACGGGTTGGTGAGGAGGGGCAGGCAAACATGTGCGAATTCCATGGAGACCCCAGAGGAGATGCGGTGACTCCCCCAAAGCACCCACAAATTTGGCAGCAGGTCACGTGATCATGCATCCAGGCAGAGTTGACAACCTGATAGGCAGGAGGACACTTCAGGAGGCCTCAGTCTTTGCTTCTCTGAATAAGAATTGGGGAGAAGTGGAGGCGGAGAAAACAAAATGGTCTACTGTCCCTCTCACTTCGCCAATCCATCCTCGGCTTGGCCAGAGAAATTGAGATCAAACGATCACGTGTGAACTACATTTGCAGATGGGATTTGCCCACCCCCTTCGAACCTTAATCCTGCAACTGGTGGGTTTTGTCGTTGTATAAATGCTTAACTGTGCAAAGTGTTAAGGCACATCATTCCCCGTGTCCAAAGTCAATCGTTTAAGCAATTAGGTGTTTTCCACAGTTTGGGGTTGTCCCACAGGTGACAGGACCCCCCCCTGCACTTCCTCTCCCGCAGCCTTAACCTTCGACACCCACTGTCCCTGGCGGAGACGTGGTTTCCCCAGCCTCTTGGGCAAGGTGGCACACGGTGCAATAAATGGGGAGCTGCTGCCTGGAGGGATTATTATGCGGCTGTCATCCATGGGGGATGTAACAGGCTGTAGGTACAGCTTCGCCTGTTGGTGATTTATGGGCCCTGTCTCGCACCACGAGCAATTTGCTCAGTGTTGCACGGAGGATGAATGCTTCACTGTCAGCTCTGCCATAACTGTTCCCCCCCCTTCCTATTCCCTGCCACAGCACATAAACAATCTTTCAAAGCATTGACACCCTCTCATATTTGTTGGTTCAGAAACATAAAAGCAAAGATGGATGGCCCGCTCGCCTTAACCAATTTCCTCTGCTACTTAATAACATTTCAGGGAACTGTCTGGCCCTCCGTGATTGATCCGTCAGAGACCTGCATTTCAATATCGAATCAAACAAAAGACATTGTGCTTACAAGGTTTGGCAAATTAAGTGTATTGTAAGCTGTCAGGTAATAAAATGCTGAAATGTGCTGTTGCAGAATCCTGCTTTAAGCTTTGATTTAGTTAAATTAGAATGAAGGCAGTTCCAAGGAGCGGACGGACGCCAAGCTGAGAGTGTGTTGTCTGCTCTGGGCGTTTTTTTTATTCGCCACGGCCTGCAGAAAGCAGAGGTGAGGAAATGCATCCACATCATCAGCCCCAGCAAGGAACCAGGCAAAGCCTACAAATCTAGGCCAGAGGCCCATGGACATATTGCTCATGGAGGATTGCCTGCATTCATTCGGCTGGGAAAACCCCCTCACTCTTACCTCTCGAGGGGGCGGGCGGGAGGGCGGGGCAGGTGGTGTGGAACAAACAATCCCTAATACGATATGGGAGAGGAATCAACCGGAAATGTTTAACGGGCCGACACCACAGCACTGGATAGGCATGGTCCAGTTTAGTGGAGCTGCCTAGTGGCTCAATAAACAGTTTGAGGAATCACTGAAGAACAGGCCATTCAGCCTCTCCCATCCACCCTAGCTCTCTCCCAGTGGCACTTCCAATGCCCCGAAGTTCCTTTTTTTTTCCCACCCCCATCACCCAACACCTCGGGCAGATAATTCCAGAATATACACGTGTTAAACTTCTTTCAGTAAATTCATTTTCTCCACTTCCAGTTTGTCAGCTTCCCTCGAAGTAAACTTTGAAATGCCTTATGCAAGAAAGAAAGACTTGCATTCCTAAAGTGCCTTTCATAACCTCAGGATGTCCCAAAGTACATTACAGCCAATGAAGTACTTTTGAAATGTAGTCGCTGTTGGGAGGTAGGAAATGTAATAGGAAATTTGTGCACAGCAAACACCCAGAAAATGCCATCTGATAATGATTAGACAATATATTTTAGTGACGTCAGTTGGCTAGAACACCTGGGAGAACTCCTCTGCTCTTGTTCAAACAGAGCCATGGGATTTTTTGTGCTCAGCAGAGAGGCCTTGTTTTAACATCTCAGAGAGACAGTATTTCTGGGATGGTACAGCACTTTGTCAGTACTGCACTGGGTTTTGTGCTCAGGTCTCTGGTGAGGGAACCATAGCCTCTGAATCAGAGGTGGGAGCGCTCCCCACTGAGCCACAGCTGGACCAGTGATGGGGAGATCTCCCTCCCGCTCAACCACCTCCCTTCTCCACAATGCCTGTGTTTCTTAACTTGCCACCTGGAATCAGGCTTTCCACTCCTCCAGCAACATCGACCTGAATTTTGCGCACGATTGGCGGGCTGGGAAGCGGATGCGATATCTGCTCCCGCCTGCGATTGCAACCCAAACGTGGTTTTACGCCGCTGGCCAATTAAGGGCCTACCAACATGAAACGCGCACTGACAGTGGCTCAGCGCTGCTGGTGGGGGTAGGTCCTGGATCCAATGGGGATCCACCGTGGGGTTTAAGAAACAGCACAGGCAGCTCCCTGAAGACTACCAGGAGTTGGTGAGGAGACTCAGAGAGCTGTCCACGAAAGACTTGAAGCTTTTTAGTTGGCAGGAGTTATGGCCTCAGCAGCCCACTGGGCACACCAGGCAGGAGGGCAATGCCAGTGGGCACTTTCCCCCCCTCCCCCCCCCGCACATCATCGTGATACAACTTATCTTAAAGACAGCATCTCTAACAGTGCAGCACTCCCTCAGTACTGAACTGGGAGCATCAGGCTAGATTATGGTTACAATCCCTATCGTTTAGGGCTTAACCTTCACTTCTGACTCAGAGGTGAGAGCGCTACTCACTGAGGCATGGCTGACACCTGTTCCCCCTCCAAGGCTAGTCACTGGGATGGGAAGGCCACCATGGCTTTGAAACACTCCAGCAAGCAAACACAAGCTTTTTTTAAAATTAAAAAAAACAGTTTAAAGTTGACTGAAATTGGGAAAAAGATAAATTAGATTTTGGTTGGGGTTGAGACAGTGCTGGGAGAAGAACATGATTAATTGTAAAGTGAGGCTGCATTTCAAGTACTGAACCATTTCTTGCTTTTGTTGAAGTATTACTATTCTTTAACTTCTGATTTCAATGCATAACTAGTGTTAGCTGAATTTAATCTCCTTCAATTGTTTTACATTTGCACTTTAATACTTTCAGTTCCCAAAGCATACAAATTTCGGAGGCAATAACAACCGATCGCAGGTAATATCTTCACAAGCAAGGCTGAAAATTTGAATTTAAGTGCCAATCTAGGTGTGGTTCTTTGCAATGCAGTTTCCTGTTTTACATCACATAAACTTACATTGAATTTACAACACGAGCAGGCCATTCAGCCCAACTGGTCTGCCCTTCGATGCTTTTCTCCCTCGTGAGTTTGTCTTGTTTCCCTGAAAATCCATCCATGCTGTTCACCTCAAACACTCCATGTGGCAGCAAGTTCGACATTTCTCCCAAAGCAAACTACCGCAGATGCTGGAAATCTGAAATAAAAGCAGGAATTGCTGGAAATTCTCAACAGGTCAGGCAGCATCAGGCTGAAAAGCCACTGGCCTGCAACATTAACTCTGTTTCTCTGTCCATCGATGCTGTCTGACGTGCTGAGTATTTCCAGCACTTTCTGTTTTTATTCTTACCGCTCTCTGGGTAAAGAAGGTTCTCCCAAATTCTCTGTTATATTTATTGGTGACTATATATTCATAGACCCTTGTCTGGTCTCTCCCCCAAGTGGAAATGTATTCTCTATGGTTATTCTATTAAACCTCTGCATAATTTTGAAAATACTATCAGGTCATCCATCAGTCTTTTCCAGAGCCCAGAGAAAAGAGTTCCAGCCTGTTCAGTCTTTCCTGCCCTTGGACTGTGTGTTTTTGGAGACTGGAATCTGAGCTGACTGGCATGGCTACTTCCATTCCTAAGACATGGGCACGAGCAGTGAAAGTCTTGTCTCATTGAGTTTATGACCAAGCGATGGCCAAGAGTTGGACGAAAACCACACTCAATGATCCTGGAAATCGCACCGTGTCATCAGGTGAGTGAGACCCAGTTAGCTTAAACTAGTATATGTATTGACCATTTATCTACTGGATTATCAGAATTCAGTCTGATTGCTCATCCATTCTCTTGAGGTCTATTTATACTACCTATCTTTAGTTCAAGTTATCTCTCCCACTCCATCTCTGTCCTTCTCTATTATTGTTCCTCTTGCTATTTCACACTCTCTTTTGCTCTGTACCTTCTCCATTTTCTATCTCTGTCTACCTGTCTATCATTTATCTCGTTCTATTCTTTATCTCTCTCTATCTCTCTCTTCATTTCAATTTTTCTCTTTATTTCTGTCTGAACTTGTGTCTATCCCTGTTTATCACTCCCTTGCTCTCTCTCTCTCTCTCTCTAACTCTTGCTTGATCTATTTGTTTTATCTTTTTCTTGGATCTATTGTGCATGTTGACATTTTCTGTTTCTGTTTTCTTCAGACTTCTGGAATTTGCAGTTTTTAAAAAAAAAATTGCCACCCAGAACTTAATTTAAGGTAGTTCTTCACAGTACAAGCAAATTGGATTGGGAAATCGCCTATTTCTTACATGGGGAGAAATTCTGAGAGAATCTGATAGGAGTCGAATCACCCCCAGACTCACTTTCAGTCCACGCAAAAGAGACAGAACCAAACTGCAGAAATTTCATCCCACCATTTTGAATCGGTTGGATTACAATTTCATAACGCCAAATGACAGTGCTCAAATTAGCAATTCATTATGAAATGATGTCTCTGTAGTCAGTGCTAGGGAATCTTCAGCTATAAATGACACATCTTAAATTTAGGCAGAGAAATAAAGAGGCAAGAAAGAACCTTCCTTCAATCATAAGGTCAGAAGTGGGGATGTTCACTGATGATTGCACAATGTTCAGCACCATTTGCGACTCCTCAGACACTGAAGCAGTCCATGTCCAAATGCAGCAAGACCTGGACAACATTCAGGCTTGAGCTGATAAGTGGCAAGTAACATTGACCAGGCAATGACCATCTCCAACAAGACAGAATCTAACCAACTCTCCTTAACATTGAATAGCATTACCATCACTGAATTCCCCCACTATCAACATCCTGGGGGTTACCATTGACCAGAAGCTGAAGTAGTCCAGTCATATAAATACTGTGGCTACAAGAGCAGGTTGAGAAATCTGCAGAGAGTCTCCTAACCACCACCCACCCACCCTCCCCAAAGCCTGTCCACCATCTACAAGGCACAAGTCAAGAGTGTGATAGAATACTCCCCACTTACCTGGATGAGTTCAGCTCCAACAACACTCAAGAAGCTCAATACCATCTAGAACAAAGCAGCCCATTGGCACCCCCATCCACCTCCTTAAACAGTCACTCCATCCACACCCAACTGTTACAAGGATGTGCTTTTTTAAAGAAAAAATATTTTTAATGCCTTTTTCTGGCTGGATTTTAATAAACTGTAATCCCATTAAGACAATGGAGGGACTGCCAGCCAGCTACAATATACAAGATCGTATTCCACACAGATGGTATGAAAAGGATCGGACTCTCAAACCACCTGGGAGTATGACAAACCCCATCTCCTGTTGGCTTTTACACCATTTGGAAACTCTTCAAAAGTTTCCAAGATGAGACATCAAAATGTCATGAACTGTTCTACAGAACAATGACTACACCAGACATGGTAATCAAATTCCTCTGGGACATACAGCCAACAGGACTTGAACTGTTTACTAAGCCAGAGAGCGGAGATCAGAAGGCTATACTGAACAGTCATGTCTCTCTCTCTCTGAAGTATTATGCATAGATTTACAAAATTACCATCCTGAGAAATCTACTGCAAACCAAGATCTCTTGGGAACAAAATGTGGAAGTCTGCTCCGTTCAGCTACACCCAGGAAGACAGCTGAACAAAACAGCCACAATGTGGAATCACCGCATCGAGACCAGACAAAGGACAGCAAACTGCATATTTCTTTGATTGTTTATTTTCTTCACGAGTTGTAAAAAAGCTTTGTCTATCCTCATATCCTACCATATCCTACCATATCCTACCATATCCTACCATACTAGTTTGTGTGCAGGGGCAAGGGAACGTCTGTGATGGATGAACGGTGGTTGGAAAAATAAAAAAGAAACATATTGTTCAAATGGTGAGAGATTGCAGAGCTCTGAGATTCAGAGGGATCTTGGTGTCCTAGTGCATGAATCACAAAAGGTTAGTTTGCAGGTACAGCAGGTAATTAGGAAAGCTAATAAAATGTTATCATTTATTGTGAGGGGAATTGATTACAAAAGTAGGGAGGTTATGCTTCAGTTATACAGGGCATTGGTGAGATCACATCTGGAATACCGTGTACAGTATTGGTTTTCTTATTTAAGGAAGGATGTAAATGTGTTGGAAGCAGCTCAGAGAAGGTTAACTAGACTGATAGGTGGATTGGGTGGGTTGTCTTATGAGGAAATGTTGGACAGGCTATACTTGTATCTGCTCAAGTTTAGAAGAGTAAGAGGCGACTTGATTGACACATTTAAGACCCTGAGGGGTCTTGACAGGGTGGATGTGAAAAGGCTGTTTCTTCTTGTGGGGGAATCTAGAACTAAGGGTCACTGTTTAAAAATAAGTGGTTGTCCATTTAGGACAGGGATGAGGAGAAATCTTTTTCTCTCAGAGGGTTGTGAGTCTTTGGAACTCTCTTCCTAAAGGCGGTGGAAGCAGAGTCTTTGAATATTTTTAAGGCAGAGGTAATAGATTCTTGATAGGCAAGGGGGTTTAAGTTTATCGGGGTTAGGAAATGTGGAGTTGAGGTTACAATCAGATCGGCCATGATGTTATTGAATGGTGGAGCAGGCTCGAGGGGCCAAGTGGCCTACTCCTGCTGCTAATTTGTCCGTTCATATGTTTGTATGTATGGAAGCTTTTGGTCTTCTGTCTTAACCTCCTTCTGTGACTAGGGCCTGGACTTTCATCCTTAATGTGGGTATCAGGAGTCGGAAAAATTCCCAACTCAGCCCACCCACCTCGGGAGAAAGTGTCCACAAAGATGGGACCGTGATTGCTGGGGGCTGGGGGTGGGGGTGCTGCTGGCCAGAGTCAGGCCCGCTAACCTGGGCAGAAGGTTAGAGATAGCCATAGAGGCTGCAAGGTGAATGCTGTTTTAAAGGCCCACCTGGAATTGTAGGTCTTTGCCCCAGTTAAAATAAAAATACAAAGGCCCTCCAGTCCTCTACTCTCACACCCCATCACCCTCCAAACACTCCGCATGCCCCATCCATGCCACATCATTCCCTCCACCCACCCCTATGGCCCTCATGCCCAGCTATGCCTTTCCACCCTACCCCATAGTGCTTCATTCCCCCCCCCTCCATCCTAAGCTGTGGCACTTCCATGCCCTGTGACCCATTATACACCGTCTAGAAACAATGAACCCTGGAGAGACAGTAAGATGTGTGAAAAAAAAAGCTTTTAAAAAAGTGACTCACTCATTGGGGGAGACGGTGGCATTGTGGTAATGTGACTGGACTAGTGTTCCAGAGGTCTAGGCTAATGGTCTGGGGACACAGATTCAAACCCTATCATGGCAGCTGGTAGAATTCAGTGTTGGAGAGGAAGAGCCAGAGGCAGTCAGCATCAGTTATAAGAGCTGTCCAGCCTGTGTCCCCTCCTGAGCACCCGCCTTCTGGCAGAAATCAAAGCATCACAGGAAAGCAGATAAGTTGGGTGGTTGGTCAATATTTTGCCCGTTTATCTTTGAAACTCATCCTTCATGCGCAGAGTGAACTGGCCCTGTGGAAGACACCTCTACTCGGGAGCAGATAAAAGAGAGGGCGGAGCTCGGGGCCTTCACTTTACCTTCGGGGAGCAAAGAACGTGACCTACCGGGAGCTGGCTGAGTCTCAAGGAAAATCAGTGACATCACAGGAAAACCGTAGGTTCATTGGCTGGTGAGAAAGTGCTGTTAGGCAGTGTTGTTAAATAGCTGAAAATTAGAAAATCACATTATTTTTTAAAGAAGTGGCTACTTGGATTTAAGTAAGAAACACAAGAAAGAGGGAAGTAAAGTTAAGCCAAAGCCAAGTAAAATAAAGTAATATAAGTAAACCAAAGTAAAATGAAGTTAACGTAAGAGAAGCAAAGTTTAAGCATGGCAGGGTAGCTCGGTTGTGTGGAATGCACATCCTGTAGTATGTGGGAGGTCATGGAAGGTACCAGTGACCTAGACGACCATATGTGCAAGAAGTGTCACCAGTTGCAGAAATTTGAGCTCTGGGTTTCAGAGCTTGAGAGGTGGCTGGAGTCACTGTTGTGCATCTATGAGCCTGAGAGCTATGTGGATAGCATGTTCAGAGAGGTGGTCACACCGCAGCTTAGGAGCATGGAAGCAGAAAGGGAATGGGTGACTGCCAGGCAGCCCAAGAGAACCAGGCAGGTAGTGCAGGAGTCCTCTGGGGTTCTGCTTGCTAATTAGTTTCCCATTTTGGATACTGGTGTGGGCACTGGTTCCTCAGAGGAGTGCAGATGGTGAGCTAAATTCATGGCACCATGGGCAGATCAGCTGTGCAGGAGGAGAGGATGAGCATTAGTGATAGGGGATTCATTAGTTAGGGGAACAGACATGCGTTTCTGTGGCTGTAGATGTGACTCCAGGATGGTATGTTGCCTCCCTGGTGCCAGGGTCAAGGAGGTCATGGAACAGCTGCAGGACATTCTTCTGGGGAAGGGTGAACAGCCAGAGGCTGTAGTCTACATGGTACCAATGACTTAGGTGGGACAGGCAATGAAGTCCTGACAGCAGACTGTAGGGAGCTAGGAAGGAGATTGAAAAGCAGGACCTCTAAAGCAGTAATCTCAGGATTACTCCCAGTCCCACATGCTAGTGAGTATAGAAATAGGAGAACTCAGCGATTGAATACATATCTGGAAAGCTGGTGTTGGAGGGAGGACATCAGATTTCTGAGGCATTGGGACCGATTCTGGGGAAGGTGGGATCTGAACAAACTGGACAGTCTACAACTGAACAGGACCAGGACAAATATCCTCATGGAGAGGTTTGCTAGTGCTATTGTGGAGGGTTTAAACTAGATTGGCAAGGGGATGGGAATCGGAGGGCAGTTTCAGGTAGGATAAATTCAAAGCAGGGAACGGGAGACAGAAACTTAACAACTGAAAGACAGAAGAGGAAAAGCTTAAAATGTGTACAGCACAGAAATTTGGCAATGTTAAAAGGTGTATATATATATATATATATATATATATAAATGCAAGTAGTATAGCAAATAAAGCCGATTTGCTGAGGGCACAGATTGACACATGGCAACATGGTATCATCGTTATAACAGAAACTTGGCTTAAAGAGGGGCAAAAATGGCAGCTCAGCATTCCTGGATATAGAGTTTATAGGCAGGACAGAGAGGGGACTAAAAAGGCGGGGGTGTAGCGTTGTTGGTTAAGGAATCAATGACATCTGTGAGGAGGGGTGATATACTAAATGAAGCATCAAATGCAGCCATAGGGGCTCAGCTCAAAAATAAAAAAAGTGCAGCCACAATGCTGGGAGTGTACTATAGACCCCCAAAGAGTGAAAGGGAGATAGAAGAGCAAATACGTAGGCAAATTTCTGAGGGCATAAACAATAGGGCAATAATAGTTGGAGACTTCAGCTACCCTAATATCAACTGGGTTATGAACAGTGTGAAAGGAACAGGGGGAACAAAATTCTTTAACTGTATTCAGAGCTTTTTTAGCCAGCACGTAACAAGCCCAATAAGAGGGAGTGCAATTCTGATTTGGTCTGAGGAAATAAAGCTGGGCAAGTGGATGAAGTAGCAGTGGGTGGCCATTTTGGAGATAGTAACCATAATGCAGTTAGATTTCGTATCATTGTGGAAAAGGACAAAGATAGAACAGGAGTAAAAGTCCTAAATTGGGGGAAGACAAATTTTACGAAGCTGAAAAGTGATCCGGTAAAAGTGGACTGGATACAGCTATCTGAAGGAAAATCAGTGACAAATCAGTGGGATGCAATCAAAAGCGAGATTCTGCGGGCACTGTGTAGACATGTCCCCACAAAGACAAGGAGCGGTATTCCCAAACCTAGAGGCCCTTGGTTATCCAGAAGTATACAGAGTAAGGTAAAGCATAATAAGAAAGTTCATGACAGTCACAAAAACATTAATACTGTAGAAAGCCGAGAGGAGTGTAGAAAATACAGAGGGGGAAGCAAAAAAGCTAATGAGGAAAGTAAAGAGAGGATATGAAAAAATATTGGCAGGTAAAATAAAGAAAAACCCAAAGATGTTTTATCAGTACAGATTAAGAGCAAGAGGATAACTAAGGACAGGGTAGAGCCGATCAGGGATGTACAAGGTAACTTAAGCGTGGATACAGAAGATGTGGGCAGGGTTCTTAATGTGCAGCATTTTCCCGTTGCCGATGGGAAGGGAGGGTGAGGCTGCTCACCGATGTGTAAAATAACGCACGGTGATGTCGGGCAGGCGTCTCGCGTCACTGCATGTCATTTAGGCTTTCAGTTCGGCGGGCGCGCAGCCAAATCGGCCTTTGCATTTTTCCTGAAACCTCATCCACAGGCGGGATGAGGTTTCATGAACTGTTGTAAAATCTAATTAAAATCTATACATTTATTCTTTGGCATGTCCCAGCTCATGTGATAGTGTCGCCTGAGAGGGACATGTTTTAAAAATTTAAAAATCCTTTATTTAAAAGTTTAACACTGAAACAAATCTCCCTGAGGCATCTCCGTGCACAGGGGACCACTCAGGGAATCCCGCCCCCCTCCCGCCCGCACAGGGAGCGCTCCCAGGCACGCGTCACGATGGGCGGGCCTTAATTGGCCTGTCCACGTAAAATGGCGGCATGGACCCCATTGGGATTGCGCCTGCCCCCACCCGCCGCTGCACACACCCCTCCCCTCCCCCCGAATGGGGGAAATTTCTGGCCAATGAGTACTTTGTCTCTGTCTTCACAAAGGAGAGGGATGATGCAGACATTCTAGTTAAAGAGGAGGACTGTGAAATATTAGATACAATAAGCAGAGTGAAAAAGGAAACACTGGGGGAACTGACATCCTTGAAGGTGGATGAATTGTATCCCAGGCTGTTAAAAGAAGCCAGGGAGGAAATAGTGGATGCTCTGAAGATCATTTCCCAATCCTCACTAGAGGCGAGGTACCAGAGGATTGGACGTCTGCGAATATTGTAACAATATTTAAAAATGGTGCGAGGGAAAGGCCAAATAATCATAGGCCAGTCAGTCTGACTTCGGTGGTGGGCAAATAATTAGAAATAATTCTGAGAGACAGGATAAACTGTCACTTAGATAGGCAGGCCAACTCCAGCATGATGCCACCACCAAACACATCTTCCCTTCACCCCCCCTGGCGGCATTCCGTAGGGATCATTCCCTCCGGGACACCCTGGTCCACTCCTCCATCACCTCCTACTCCTCAACCCCCACTGATGGCACCTCCCCATGCCCACACAGAAGATGCAACACCTGCCCCTTCACTTCCTCTCTCTCTCCTCACCGTCCAAGGGCCCAAACACTCCTTTCAAGTGAAGCAGCATTTCACTTGCATTTCCCCCAACTTAGTCTACTGCATTCGTTGCTCCCAATGCGGTCTCCTCTACATTGGAGAGACCAAACATAAACTGGGCGACCGCTTTGCAGAAAACCTGTGGTCTGTCCGCAAGAAAGACCCAAACCTCCCTGTCGCTTGCCATTTTAACACTCCACCCTGCTCTCTTGCCCACATGTCTGTCCTTGGCCTGCTGCACTGTTCCAGTGAAGCTCAACGCAAACTGGAGGAACAGCATCTCATCTTCTGACTAGGCACTTTACAGCCTTCCGGACTGAATATTGAATTCAACAACTTTAGATCTTGAACTCCCTCCTCCATCCCCACCCTCTTTCCGTTTCTTCCCCCTCTCTTTTGTTTTTTCCAATAATTTATATAGATTTTTCTTTTCCTACCTATTTCCATTATTTTTAAATTTATACCCTTTATGCCCTGTTAGTCCTTTTTCACCCCACCCCCACTAGAGCTATCTGTACCTTGAGTGTCCTGCCATCCATTCTTAATTAGCACATTCATTTATATAATATCACCACCTTCAACACCCCTTTGTTCTTTTATCTGTGATATCTTTTGGCTATCTCCTCCTATCACTGCTTGCTTGTCCCTACAACCACACCCCCCCCACCCACTTCTCTCCCCCAACCCCCCCCCGCCACCTTAAACCAGCTTATATTTCACCCCTCTCCTAATTTTACTCAGTTCTGTTGAAGGATCATGGGGACTCGAAATGTCAACTTTATTCTTCTCCACCGATGCTGCCAGACCTGCTGAGTTTTTCCAGGTAATTCTGTTTTTGTTTAGGGTTATTCCGGGATAGTCAGCATGGTTTTGTTAGGGGAAGATTGTGTCTTACTAATGTAATCAAATTTTTTGAGGAAGTAACAATCAGGATTGATGAGGGAGCGCAGTGGAGATGTTGTCTACATGGGTGCTAGTTGGGCATTTGACAAGATGCCACATGGCAGACTGGTCAGAAAAGTAAAAGCCCAGGGGGTACAGGGGAAGGTGGCGAGTTGGATCCAAAATTGGCTCAGCGACAGGAAGCAAAAGGGAATGATCGATGGATGTTTTTGTGAATGGAAAGCTGTTTCCAGTGGCATTCCACAAGGCTCAGCGTTGGGGCCCTTGCTGTTTGTTTTATAAATTAATAATTTGGACTTAAGTGTGGGAGGCTTGATTGGGAAACTTGCAGATGACACAAAAATTGGCCGTGTAGTTAATTACGAAGCGGATAGCTGTCAACTCCAGAATGATATCAATTGTTTGGCTGAGTGGACGGATAAGTAGCAAATGGAATTCAATCTGGAAAAAGTGTGAGGCAATGCATTTGGAGAGGGCAAACAAAGCAAGGGAATAGTCAATAAACAGGAGGATATTGAGAGGTGTAGAGGAAGTGTGAGATCTGGGAGTGCATGTCCACAGGTCCCTGAAGGTGGCAGTTAGGTGGTAAAGAAAGCATATGGAATGCTTTCCCTTATTGGACGATGTATTGAATTTAAAAGCAGGGAGGTAATGATGGAACTGTATAAAACGCTGGTTAGGCCATGGGTGGAATTTTGTGTACAGTTCTGGTCACCACATTACAGGAAGGACATAATTGCTCTGGAGAGAGTATAGAGGAGATTTACAAGAATGTTGCCAGGGCTTGAAAATTGCAGCTATGAGGAGAGATTGGATAGGCCGGGGTTGTTTTCCTTGGAACAGAGGAGGCTGAGGGGTTAATTAATTGAAGTGTACAAAATTATGAGGGGCTTAGATAGAGTAGGCAAGAAAGACCTGTTTCACCTAGCTGAGGGGTCAGTTGGCAGGGGCATAAGATTAGAGAGGATATTAGGAAAAGCTTCTTCACCTAGAGGGTGGTAGGTATCTGGAATTTGCTGCCTGGTTTGGCGGTTGAGGCAGAAACACTCAACTCATTTAAAAGGTACCTGGATCAGCACCAAGTACTGCAGCCTGCAAGGCTAAGGACTGAGAGCCGGAAGGTGGGATTCGAATGGGCGGCTAGTTTTTTCAGCCAGTGCAGATGCGATGGGCTGAATGGCCTCTTTCAGTGCCATAACTTTTCTATGGTTCTATGGTTCCATAACTTTCACTTATGTTGAAAAAAAGTTATTTCAAATATCACTATCAATCATCTAGGCCCTTCAAAGTAATCATTAGAAAACCCACAAACCCTTGATACCATTTCATGTTGTGTAAACAAAACAAAACATTGTTAAATTGACAGCAGATGTCAGAGAGCCTGAGCTGTCAATCAATGTTTCCTCTAGGGCTTAGGTGCTTCAACAAGCTTAATGGATGTCAGCCTCATTATGTATGCTTGGCTAAGAGCCCAGACAACCATTAGAGGACCAAAACAGCTTGGGCATGGAAGTGCCATAGTTTGGCTTGGCATGGCATAAGGGCCCATATGGGGATGGGTGGGTGGGGGTCATGAAGAGGCCTTTTGAACTTACCTTTTAAAAGGACCCTCATGCAGACTAGGGTTCATGATTCCTCTCAGCGGCCGTGCACCACGACTATTTAAAAACGTGGCTCAATTTCCGTGGTAATTATGGAGGAGTAGGGCATGCTTATCTCTGCCTTGGAGCCAACTAGGTCGGTAGTGCCAGATGCGGAGTTTTGACAGGAACCAGCACGCACCCTTTAAAGGCATTCTCAAAAATCAGACAGCGGGAATGGGCTCAAGAATCCTGGAATAGGACCTGCCCACCATTTTGAAAGAGCTCCTGAGTTTTCCCAACTTGGTTAAAATCCAGGCCTAGGTGGTCAAAGTTTCTTTGTTCATGTGAAATGCCTTGGCAGGTATTGCTCCATTAACTCTAGAAATGCAAGTTGACATTGTACTGTCTCGCTTAATCAGCCATTGGTGTTTGCACCTCTATGTCAGAAGATCATAGTTTCGATCCCCACTCCAGACAGTCCAGCCTGTGGAGGCCGGAGCTCCAGTTCAGAATTCCTGGTTGATATGCATTGGGAAACACACATCCAGTGGGTGCGGGCAGCTCTTTGTCCTCATCGTATGGGTTATGGGAGCCCAAAAAACCCTCCTGCCATTTGGGACTAACCCCACTATTGGGTGGAAGGAATTAGATTCTGGCTATGCATGGAGAATTCATGTTGTGGCCTGACAGACTCTTCATCAGCTGTGAATCCTTCTTCTGCTGTCCCATGGTCTCTAAGGGAAGAGGGTGGAGATACCAAACACTATGTAATCAGTTTTGTTTTGTAATTTATGAAATCTTCCAAAAACAATGTGTCTAGTTAAATTGAGAAAGGACATGAAGAGAATTAGCACCTTTTACTGCGGTTTGTTGCCACCTTATTTACCAGGAGATCTATCTTTAATTTACAGCTTAATTTCCTCATTGAATTTGAAATGGGCTATGGAAAATGATGCCATCTGTCACTTTGCCGAAAAGGTTTATAGCAGCAATAATTGGAGAGCTAATACTTCATACTACCTGAGCAAACATAGTATTAACTGCAACAAATTCAACCATGTTTGTGTCAGCTATCCTGCGCTATATTAAACAAGTAAATACGAACATACAGGCAACCATACGAATTAGGAGCAGGAGTAGGCCATTTGGCCCTCGAGCCTGCTCCACCATTCAATAAGATCATGGCTGATCTGATTGTATCCTCAACTCCACATTCCCGTCTACCCCAGGTAACCTTTCACCCCCTTGCCTATCAAGTATCTATCTAGCTTTGCCTTAAAAATATTCAAAGACTCTGCTTCTAATGCCTTTAGAGGAAGAGGGTTCCAAAGACTCACGACCCTCTGAAAGAAAAAAATTCTCATCCCTGTCTGAACAGAGCAACCCCTTATTCTCAAACAGTGACCCCTAGTTCTAGATTCTCCCACAAGAGGAAATATCCTCTCCACATCCACCCTGTCAAGACCCCTCAGGACCTTATCTTATATATTTCAATCAAGTTGCCTCTTACTCTTCTGAACTCCAACAGATATAATCCTAGCCTGTCAAGCCCTTCCTCATAAGACAACCTGCCCATTCCAGGTATTAGTCCAGTAAACCTTCTCTGAACTGCTTCCAATGCATTTTCATCTTTCCTTAAATAAGGAGAGCAATACTGTACACAGTACTCCCGATGTGGTCTCACTCGTGCCCTGTACAACCGAAACATAATCTCTCTACTTTTGTAATCAATTCCCCTCGCAATAAATGATAACATTCTATTAGCTTTCCTAATTACCTGCTGTACCTGCACACTAACTTTTTGTGATTCATGCACTCAGACACCCAGATCCCTCTGCATCTCAGAGCTCAGTAACCTCTCACCTTTTAAATAATAAGCTTCTTTTTTATTCTTCCTGCCAAAATGGACAATTTCATATTTGCCCACATCATACTCCATTTGCCAGATCTTTGCTCACTCACGTAACCTATCTATGGGTAGAATTCCGTCCCCCCGCCGGGCCCGGTCGGGGGCATTGCGTGGATCCGCGCTGCCATTTTTTGTCGGCGGGCCAAATTAAGGCCCACCCAGCGTGATGAACACCCGGAAGCTCTGTGCACTCCGCCCGGAGTCGGGAGTGTGCGAAAGAGCAGAGGAATCTCCCTGAGGCACAGAGGTGCTTCAGGGAGATTAGTTTTAAGTTTTAACAGTTCAATAGAGTGTTGAAAAAATTTTTATGACATGTCCCCTCATGTGAAACTGTCACATGAGCTGGGACATGTACATTCATTTCAATAAAAATTTTTGAGAAAATTTAAAACCATTCATGAAACCGCCTGTGGATGAGGTTCCATGAGAAATGCGAAGGCCGCCTGGGCTCTTTGCCTACCCGCCAACCTTAAGGTTGGACAGGCAGCGTCGTTAATTATTTTAATTGTTAGTTAAATGGCCTTAATAGGCCCTTGACTCGGCTGCACGCCCGCCGAACTGAAAATCTAAATGACGCGTGGTGACGTCGGGATGCATGCCTGACATCACCTCATGTCATTTTATACCTCGGCGAGTGGGCCCCACTCCCGCTCGCCAAGTCAAAGATTGTCCCCTATGTCTCTCTGTAGCCTCCTTACTTCCTCTTCACTTACTTTCCTACCTATCTTTGTGTCATCAGCAAATTTAGTAACCATGCCATCTGTCTCTTCATCCAAGTCATTTACATTGTAAACAGTTGAGGCCCCAACACTGATCCCTGTGGCACACCGCTCATTACATCCCACCAACCAGTGAAAGACCCATTTATGTGGACTCTGTTTCCTGTTAGCCAGCCAATCTTCTATCCATACCAAATGTTACCCCCGACACATGAGCTTTTATTTCTCACAATAACCTTTGATGCGGCACCTTATCGAATGCTTTCTGGGAATCTAAGTACAATACATCCACTGGTTCCCCTTTATCCACAGCACATGTGACTCCTTCAAAGAACAGCAATAAATTGGTTAAACATAATTTCCCTTTCACAAAACCATGTTGACTCTGCCTGATGGCCTTGAATTTTTCTAAATGCCCTGCTACAACTTCTTTAATAATAACTTCTAACATTTTCTCTATGATAGATGTTAAACTAACTGGCCTATGGTTTCCTGCTTTCTGTCTTCCTCTCTTTTTCAACGAATGAGTTACATTTGCTGTTTTTCAATCTAATGTAACCTTCCTGAATCTAGGGAATTTTGGAAAATTAAAACCAACGCATTATCTATCTCACCAACCACTTCTTTTAAGACCTGAGGGTGAAATCTACCTGGACCGGGGGATTTGTTAGCCCACAGCTCCAACAATTTGCTCAATTCCATTTCTCTGGTGATTGTAATTTTCTTGAGTTCCTCCCTCTCTTCCATTTCCTGACTTATAGCTATTTCTGGGATGTTACTTGTATCCTCTATAGTGAAGACTGATGCAAAATACCTGTTCAATTCATCTGCCCTCTCCTTATTAATTCCCCAAACTGACTTTCTATGGGACCAACTCTCACTTTGTTAACTCTTTTAAAGAACATTATTTGCTGTTCTTTATGTTCTGTACAATCTCCTAACTTTGCCACGCACCTTTGCGCAATTATGGACAGGACTTTTACCTCATCGGGTGGGCCCGGGATCGGTTGCAAAACTGCCCGCCACCCGCGATCAGGCCCTGACCACGATTTCACGCTGGTTTCCAATTCACGGCCATCCAGTGTGAATCGCTCACTGCAACGCTGAGCGCTGCTGGGGTGAGGGCAGGAGGAGGGCGAGCACGGGAGGAGGGCGAGCACGGAAGTTTGCGCATGCACGCGGGAGCGCGGACTGACAGCTCCCCGAAGGCACAGAGCTGCCTCAGGGAGCTGAAGAATTTTAAAAACATAAATAAAGAATTTAACAATGTTAAAAACATGTCCCCTCATGTGACCCTGTCACACGGGCAGGGACATGTTCTGAATGAGATTGAAACGTTTTTATTTTATTTTTAATTCCTGTTGGAAACCTCATTCCATGAGGTTTCGTGAAAAAATCCAAAGACCACCTGGCCGATTCGCCTGCCCACCAATCGTAAGGTTGGACAAGCAGCGAAAAGTTGCATTTAATTGTCACTTTAATGGCCTTAATAGGCCTGTTGATTGCCAGCGGGCGCACTGCCCACTCCCGTGCACGCCCGCCATCTGAAATATCACACGAGTGCGCAATGACATCGGGACGCTCACCCCACATCATCGAGTGCTATTTATCTCCCGTTCGGATCGGGCGCTCGCTCACCCGCCCAGCATGAGAAAAATTCTGTCCTATGTGTTTTTTCTTTAAGTTTTATACTATCTTTAACTTTTTTAGTTAACCACAGATGTTGGTTACCTTGAATTCACCTTGGAATTTTTCTTTCTCAATGGAATGTACCTATTCTGTGTATTCTGAAATATTCCCTTAAACGTCTTCCGCTGCGTCTCTGTTGACCTATTGACCTAAGTAAAGCTCTCTGAGTTCTGTAGGCCACTGAACAATGAGGTTGGATCAATTTGTTAATTACCCCTCAATATCATGAAAGGGTCAAGCTACACGTGGTGATTTAAAATGAAATTCTCCTCGGTTTTGAATTGCTAATGGCTACCACCTCTTCATCAACTGTCAACATCCTGGGGGGTTACCATTGACCGGAAACTGAACGGAACCAGCTACATAAATACTGTGGCTACAAGAGCAGGTCAGAGGCTGGGAGTCCTGTGGCAAGTAACTCACTTCTTGATTCCCCAAAGCCTGTCCATCATTCACAGGCACAAGTCAGGGCTGTGATGGAGTACTCTCCACTTGCCGGGGTAAGTGTGACTCCAACAACACTCAAGAGGCCTGCTACCATGTAAGGGCAAAGCAGCACACTTTATTGGCACCCCATCCACCGCCTTAAACATTCACTCCCTCCACCACTGATGCACAGTGGCAGCAGTGTGTGTACCATCTACAAGACGCACTGCAGCAGCTCCTTGGACAGCACCTTCCAAACTTGTGACTTCTACCACCTAGAAGGACAAGGGCAGCAGACGCATGGGAACACCATCAACTCCAAGCCACACACAGACCTGGTTTTGACATGTGTCCACCATTCCTTCATTGTTGCTGGTCAAAATCCTGAAACATCCTCCCTAAAAGTACCGTGGGTGTACCGACACTGGATGGACTGAAGCGGCTCAAGAGAGTGGCTCACCATCATCTGCTCCAGGGGAATTAGGAATGGGCAATTCATGCTGACCTTGCCAGCAGCATAGACATCCCTAGGATGCAAGAGGGTAAATAGTTTCTGTAGCTGGAGTGAGCTCATGGTTCATCCATTACATTTCCCATCATTGTGCAAAGAGGAAAGAGAAAAGCCCTGGTCAAAATATTGTTCAAGAGTGTCCTTGCTTTGTCGAAGGGCAGCAGCAGGACAGTATTCCAAACAATAAGCCCTCAGTAAGTGATTGGAAGTTTTCTGTCAATCGTCAACCAGCACTTAATTAATCAATCAGTCTCTACACCAGCATTACACACTGTGCTGATAGGTAGCATCAGGACTGACTGTCCTGGAGCTGCATCAATCCCAACAAAGGAATAACCAGCCTGTACAGTCCAATTATACAATAGTCTAGTGGTTATTATTACCAGACTAATGATCAAGGGGCCATAGGATGAAGAATTTCAGTTGGAATGATTTTGAATCCCATTGTTTGAGGATTTGAATTCAGTCTTTATAAATGTGGGAAATAAAATCTGCCCTAAGTAATTCCAGTTCCACCCACAATGGTTGATTTTTATTTGTCCTTTGAAGTAGCAAAGCAAGCCACCCAGTTGGATCAAATTTCCATCTAGAAGCGCAAGAACGATACCTGAATGCTTTCACACCCATGAGGTGGGTAAGACAGCAGCTCATATGCACCGCCCTCCAGTCACCCCAAAGCCCACCCAAGCTATCCTGAGTTGGACAATGTCTGAGGCCCCTTTGACTGCCCGTAGTATCTAGGGTACTAGGCAGAGAGAAGCACACATGAAGGGCTTTGATAGAGTAAATAGGGAGAAACTGTTTCCCTGAGCAACAAGGCCGATAACCAGAGGACATAAGTTTAAGGTAATTGGCAGAAGAACCAGAGGAGAGATGAGGAGAATAATTTTTAAGGAGTGAGTTGTTGTGATAAATGTTATATGTTGCATGTTCAGTAGGTCTCACGAGAAGATTCTGAGTCTTTTATGGTTGAACATTCAGTGTTTATTGGTAACACATAGGCCAGGATTTTACATTCGGCGTGTGGGCACACGCCTGACACGCACGAGCGTAATGCGACGCGCAATAACGTCAGGCGTGTGTCCCGACGTCATCACACACCCGCACGATATTTCGTTTGGCGGGTGCGTGCTGGAGTTGGCTGCGTGTCCGCCGATAACTGAAAGGCCTATTAAGGCCATTAATGAGCTAATTAACTTGACATTTATGCTGTCCGTCCAACCTAACAGTTGTCAGGCAGGCAAAAAGGCCAAGCGGCCTTTACATTTTTTAGGAAACCTCATCCACGAGCGGGATGAGGTTTCCTAAAGCTAATACAAATTAAATAAAAACTTTATTTTGAAATTAAAAACATGTCCCATCTTGTGTGACACAGTCACATGAGGGAACATGTTTCATTACATTTTTATTATCTTTAGTAATTTTTTTAAAAAGTGCGTCTCCAGTCTCCTTGAGACAGCTCCGTGCCTCAGGGAGATTGAAACGCTCTTTCATGCACGTGCGCAAACTGTACGTCAGGCCCAATCTCCCTCCTCCCCCCACCCCAGCATAGGTAGCACTCAGCGCTGCCACTTGCGATCCACGCAGGGTGGGCCTTAATTGGCCTGCCCATGTGAAATCGCGATGCGGAGCCGAACGCGGGCAGCAGTCGGCTTCCCCTGCCTGCTCCCGCTGAGCCCGCCCGCTGAGGGAAAAATTCTGGCCATAACTACGTACACACAACAACGTACAGGGTATAAGCCCAACCTATGAGCTAACTCCATTCTTGCTTCTCCAGAGGTCTCTGTCCAGTCCACAACTGACTCCAGTCTCAGGTTATGTGTCTCTTTACATCACTCTGTGGGTGGTACTGTTTCCCAGTCCCACAATAACCCTTGCTATGCCAAATACCCTTATACTACAATTTGGAACATGCTGCCCGATAGGGCGGTGGAAGGGGATTCATTAACAACTTTCAAAAGGAAACTGGATAAATACTTATAAGGAAACAATTGCAGGGCTAAGGGGAAAGAACAGAGGGAATGGGAACAAAGAGCAAATGGCCTTCCTCACTGCTGTATCATTCTGAGATTCTCTGAGAACACTTTGCATTGGATCACGTGACCCCCACACACTCTGTGAAGGGTTAAAAGGAGCAAAGCAGCACCTCAACCTTGCATTGTTCTGGGTCCTGTGTGGTATGTTCACCGTGTACATCTATCTTATGCCACCCTTAATTTTCTATCCTTTCCTCCTGCTTCTTATATACATGGCTCTGTTCCATGAGAGTGATCAGTGTATTGTAGAATTAGCAGTCGAGTATTCTCACTGAGGTGATACACTTCAATAAGCCCACCTAACAACTAACTGTATTTACTGCTGAGAGGAGTATATACACAGGAACAGGAGGCCATTCAGCCCCTCAAGCCTTCCAATCAGATCATGGCTGTTCTGTACTTCCTCCCATTTTCCCATTGTTATTCCATATCCCTTGATATCCTGAACTAACAAAGAATTGTTGACCTCAGTCTTGAAAGCTTTAATTAACCCGCCAGCGTCTTCAGCGGTTTTGTGAGCAAGTTCCTGACTTCCCTCCTGAATGGCCTGGATCTAATTTTTGAGGTTTGCCCCCTTGTTCTGGACTCCCTCACTGGAGAAAATAGTTTCTCTCTCGCTACCTGACCAAATCCCTTAATCGTGTAGTAAAATCTTGATCAATCTTCTAAACTCAAGCGAATAGAAGGCTAGTTTCTGCCAAGTGTCCCCATATTTAACCCTTTAATCCTTTTTGTAAAAAAAAAAATTGATTCTTAGGATGTGGGTGGAACTGGCAAGGCCAGCATTAACTGCCCATCCCCAATTGCACTTGAGAAGGTGATGGTGAGCCACCTCCTCGAACGGCTACAGTCCTTGTGGTTGAAGGTGCTCCCAGGATTGTGAAGGGATTGCCGATACATTCCCAATATCGGGAAGTTGTATAACTTGGAGGGGATCTGGAGGTGGTAGCGTTCCTGTGTGTCTGTGCCCTTGTCCTTCTCGATGTTGCGGGTTGTGGGTTTGGGAGGAACTGTTGAAGCTGTGCTGCACTTCCTCCAAGGACTCTTTACCCTTTCTGAGGCACGGTGTTCACCCCTGAGCGCTGTTACTCCAGACAGGGCCTGACAAAGGTTCTGTAGAACGGAAGCACCACTTCCTCAGAGAGTTTCCAGGGTTAGTACAGGAAACCATGCAGCAGATTTGCTGAATCCACGATTAGAAATGTTGCAAGTCTAAGGCACGTTCAGCCTCAGCAGAGATTGTCACCAGTAAGGATCGACCCTGAAGTGATTTGTGCGGCTAATTATTCTACAGTCAGATTAGAATAGACAGTGGTGCTGCATGTTCCAGTACTTTAATGCCCTTCACCTCCCTACCTGCATCATTTCTGTCAAATCAGCAAATTTTCAGTGTCATGAGACTAACATTAGTGCTATTAAAGCAAATTACTCTTTTTCTCTCCCAGAGCCAGGCTTTAGCAATAGCAACGTCCACTGCAAGTACTTGTAACCTCTGAACTCAGATTTACATGCATTTTTTTTGTCACTTTGTGCCGAATGCCCTTGTAATTTGTAGGAAAGAAGGTTCCAGAAGAAGAAAATAATAAATAAATTCTAATTTACCTCCTGATCAAACCATTAACTTGAACACACAGAAGATCCCATCGTGTAAGGTCAAAGAATCAGCAAGATGTTTGTTCCTCTGACATTTGGGAAATTACCTTTCGGAGCAGGGAAGAATAATGGTAAAATCCGTACCTTTCAGTAGCAATATTCGTTGTGACAGGGCACTTTGATTTATGAGTCCAATTCCCCCATAACAGATACTTGGGCAAGTTATAAAAGTATTTTTTTCCCTTTATGCAGCTTTTATCGCAACTGTGGGTGATGAAGTGATTGATGATCTTGCCTCCATCGTCCTTGTATTTTTAAATTTAATCCTGCAGCAACACGAGAGTCGAGTGCGATTTATGAAGTGGATGTTCATGGTACAGAAACCCTAATATGCTTTCTTCTCGTTGATCTGCAGCACTGACAGATCGCAGTTGGTTATGAACAACATATGGTTCTTGGTAAACTTCTTATATTTAGTTTAAGGATACTTCAGGTCCACAGGTCACCAGGAAGAATCATCACATCTTACACAGGAAGATGCCACTCTGCCCATCGCTTTTTTATGCTGGCTCTTTAAGAGTGTCACACAGGAACTGGAGTGGTTCCATTCAGTCCCTCGAGCCAGTTCTGCCTTACACAACCTCATCTCGCGACCCTTGCTCCTTATCCTTCATACCCTCATTGAACAAAAATCATCAATCTCAGTCTTGAAACAATTCTGTTGAACCCTCACCTTTCATGAGAGAGAGTACCAGATTCCCACTATGAACTATCTCCCATAAGATGACAAGACCTCATATCCACCTTCCTTCCTTGTCAGGCAATGCTAGCGTCCTGCTCTTGGGTTCCCTTCAGTTTTAACCATTCAAGCTCTCTCAGTGACATCACCCTACCCAACAAGAGGCTTCATGTTCTGTGGAAAGACACTCAAAGAGCTACCTGCACTGGAGTACTGTTTTTGGCTGCGTTTGAGTACTTCAGTTGGAGTTTGGTGATTGAGGGAGTTTAAGGGTTAAATTAAGGGTTAGGTTCTATCTAAAGTCTAGTCTTTCTTTAATTAAACAATTAACTAAAGGTTGTTGTTAGGGTTGGAAGAAGGTGAGTTTTAGTCCAGCCTTAAAACAGGAGTCATGCAGGCTCTGCTTGCAGCTGCAACTAGTTAATTAGATAGCTGACTTAATCAGGTTTTCAGAGGCTAGGTTCAGAGAGTACAGAAGTAGGTTATCTTATAGTGCTGACTTTGTCTGCACTGGAGTGCTGTTTTTGGCTGCAGATGAGTGCTTCAGTTGGGTTTGGTGACTGAGGGAGTTCAGGGAGGAGGTGCTCCTTTCATTTTCTACCTTTGCTCAGGAAGAAGTGCGGTGGCCTTAGTAAGTAGGAACTAGTGAGTAAATTAGAAAAGTGTAATATTTTTAAAGAAGTTGCTATACTTGGATTTAACTGAGAAGCGCCAGGAATAAGGGAAATTTAGGGGCAATATAATAAAGTAATATAAATAATCCAAGTAGAATAAAGTTAACATAAGGGAAGTAGAGTTAAGACATGGCAGGGCAGCTCAGTTGAGTGGAATGCGTGTCCTGTAATACGTGTGAAGTCATGGACGCTACCGGTATCCTAGACGACCACATGTGCAGGAAGTGCTGTCAGCTGCAGGAACTTGAGCTCCGGGTTTCAGACACCGAGCAGCAGCTACAGTCACTGTGGCACATCCATGAGGCTGAGAGCTACGTGGATAGCACGTTCAGAGGGGTGGTCACACCGCAGCTTTAGGGCCTGGAGACAGAGAGGGAATGGGTGACCACCAGGCAGTCCAAGAGAAGTAGGCAGGTAGTGCAGGAATCCACTGGGGTCCCGCCCACAAATCGGTTTTCCGTTTTGGAAGCTGATGAGGGCGCTGGTTCCTCAGAGGAGTGCAGTCAGAGTCAAGTCTGTGGCACCACGAGTGGCTCGACTGTACAGGAGGGGAGGAAGAAGAAAGGAAGAGCTATAGTGATAGGGGATTCATTGGTTAGGGGAACAGGCAGGTGTTTCTGTGGCTGTTAATGTGACTCCAGGATGGTATGTTGTTGCCTCCCTGATGCCTGGGTCAAGGATGTCACAGAGCGGCTGCAGGACATTCTTCTGGGGGAGGGTGATCAGCCAGAGGTCGTGGTCCACATTGGTATGAATGGCTTAGGAAGGAAGGGGGATGTAGTCCTGCAATCAGAATTTAGGGAGCTAGGTAGAAAATTAGCAAGCAGGACCTCAAATGTAGTAAACTCCGGATTACTTCCAGTGCCACGTGCAAGTGAGTACAGAAATAGGAGGATAAGGCAGGTGAATGTGTGGCTGGAAAGATGGTGCAGGAGGGAGGGCTTTAGATTCCTGGGACACTGGGACTGGCTCTGGGGGAGATGGAACCTGTACAAGCCAGACGGGTTGCACCTGAGCAGAGCTGGGACTGAGTTCCCTGTGGGGCGTTTTGCTAGTGCTGTTGGGAGGGCTTTAAACTAACTCAGCAGGGGTGTGAGAACCAAGAGAGAATATTAGAGATGAATACCAGGGTGCATGAAATACTGGGGGGAAAAGATAGCACTAGTATAGAGAATAGTAAGTTAATAGGTAAAGTCGAGGCAAGGGAGAAAGTACCAAAATCTAAATCAGGGTTACAGTGCATGTATGTGAATGCATGGAGTACAGTAAATAAGATTGGGGAGTTACAGGCGCAGATTGCCATGTAGAAATACGATGTTGTGGTAATAACAGAAATCTGGCTCAAGGAAGGGCATAACTCGGTGTTAAATATTCCCGGTTACAAGGTGTTCAGAAGAGATAGGTAAGGAAGGAATGAAGGAGGGGTGGGGGTATTGGTTAAGGAGAGCATTGCAGGGCTGGAGAAAGAGGATGTCCCAGAGGGTTCAAGGACAGAATTAATTTGGCTGGAGCTAAGGAACAGAAAGGGTGCAATTACATTGCTCGGTGTAGTCTACAGACTGCCAAATAGTGAGAAGGACGTAGAAGGACAAATCTGCAGGGAAATTACACAGAGATGCAAGCATTATAGAGTCATTATAATGGGGGACTTTAATTATCTGAATGTAGACTGGGACAGTGATAATGTAAAGGGCGGAGAGAGGAAAAAGTTCCTAGATTGTGTTCAGGAGAATTTTCTACAGCAATATATATCCAATCCAACAAGGAAAGACTTACTGTTGAACCTGGTTCTTAGAAATTAGGTGGGCCAAGAGATCAAGTGTCAGTGGGGGAACGTTTAGGAGACAGTGTCATTGTATTGTACATTTTAAGATGATGATAGAAAAGGACGATAGGCAATCCAGAGTAAGAATAATTAATTGGATGAGAGCCAACTTTGATGGGGCAAGAACGGAGCTGGGCCAGATAGACTGGAATGAAAGATTGGTGGGAAAAACTGTAGCTGAACAATGGACTGTCTTCAAATAAGAATTGGTTCGGGCACAGTCAAGGTATATTCCATTGAAAGGGAAAGGTAGGGCAAACAAATCCAGAGCTCCCTGGGTGGAAAAGGAGATTGAAATTAAGATAAAGAAGAAAAACTGCGCTTATGACAGGTGTCAGGTAGGAAATACAATTGAGAACCAAGAAGAATCCAGAAGGTTCAGAGGGGAGGTGAAAAAGCATATTTGAGAAGCGGAGAGGGATTATGAGAAAAGATTGGCAGCCAACATAAAGGGGAATCCCAAAGTCTTCTGTAGATGTATAAATAGTAAAAGGGTGGTAAAAGGAGGAGTAGGGCCGACTAGGGACCTAAAAGAGAATTTACACATGGATGAAGGGGCCATGGCTGAGGTATTAAATGAATACTTTGCATCCGTCTTTACCAAGGAGGTAGATGCTACCCAGGCCATGGTGACAAACTAGGAAACTCTGTCACTAGAAGGGTTCAAAATTGAAAAGGAGGAAGTGTTGAATAGACTGTCGGTACTTAAAGTTGACAAGACACCAGGACCAGATGAGATGCATCCAAGGATATTGAAGGAAGTGAGTAAAAATTGCAGGGGCACTGGCCATCATCTTTTACTCTTCCCAAGACTCGTGGGTGGTGCCAGAGGACTGGAGAATTGCAAACATTATGCCCTTGTTCAAAAAAGGTTGTAAGGATAAGTCCAGCAAATACTAGGCCAGTCAGTTTAACTTCAGTGGTTGGGAAGATTCTAGAAACAATTATTCAGGATAGAATTAGTGGTCGCATGGGAAAATACGGGTTGATAAGGAAGAGCCAGCATGGATTTCTAAAGGGGAAATTGTGTTTAACTAACTTGCTGGAGTATTTGAAGAGATAATGGAAAAGATCAATGAGAGTAATGTTGTTGATGTGGTGTACATGGACTTTCAAAAGGCATTTGACACAGTGCCACACAACAGGCTTGTGAGAAGAGTTATAGTTCATGGAATATAAGCAACAGTAGCAACATGGATACAAAATTAGCTGAAAAATATGAAGCAGAGAGTAATGGCCGATGGATACTTTTCGGGCTGGAGGAAGGTCTCTAGTGGAGTTCCCCAGGGGTTCGGTATTGGGACCCTTGCTTTTCCTGATATATATTCATGATCTAGATCTTGGTGTGCAGGGGACAATTTCAATGTTTGTGGATGATATGAAGCTTGGGAGTGTTGTGAACTGTAAAGAGGATGGTGTGGAACTTCAAGAGGACATAGACAAGTTGGTGGAGTGGGCAGATAGGGGGCAGATGAAGTTCAGTGTGGAGAAATGTGAGTAGGAAGAAAATGGGCAGACAATATAAAATAAGGGGTGAAATTTTCAAGTGGGTGCAGGAGCAGAAATACCTGGGTGTATATGTGCATAGATCATTGAAGGTGGCAGGACAGGTGGAGAGAGCAGTTAATAAAGCATATAGTATCCTGGGCTTTATTAATAGGGGCATAGAGTACAAGAGCAGGGAGGTTATGCTGAATTTATATAAGACACTCATTAGACTTCAACTGGAGTATTTTGTACAGTTCTGGGCGCCACATCATAGGAAGGATGTGAACACATTGGAGAGAGTGCAGAAGAGGTTTACGAGGCTGGTTCCAGGGATGAGAAACTTCAGCTATGAGGATAGATTGGAGAGGTTGGGACTATTCTCCTTGGAGAGAAGGTGGCTAAAGGGAGATTTGATAGAGATGTTCAAATTCATGAGGGACTGGACAGGGTAGATAGGGAGAAGCTGTTCCCACTCGTAAAAGGATCAAGAACGAGAGGGCACAGATTTAAACTGATTTTCAAAAGAAGCAAATGTGACGTGAGAAAAACCTTTTTCACACGAGTGGTTGGGGTGTGGAATGCACTGCCTGGAAATGTGGTGGAGACAGAGTCAATCGAGGCATTCAAGAGGGCATTAGATGATTATTAGAATAGAAACAATGTGCAAGGGTATGGGGAAAAGGCAGGGCAATGGCACTAGGTCATAATGCTCACTTGGAGAGCTGGTGCAGACACGATGGGCTGAATGGCCTCCTTCTGCCATTAAGCAGTAAAGTTTATTTAGCGAACATCGCTAAGTAAATTTAGAGTAGCCCAGCATCAGTTGGAGTGAAAAGGAGCCTTGCACATAGTCAGTGTACCCCAGAGTCTTAGGGGGTCAAATAGGAACCGCTTACTGGAGCTTCATTGTTGCTGTTACCACCCCAGCTTCCTGAAGCTTACAAAAGCATGGTTAGAAATAGTTTAGCACAGAAGATGCAGAGAAGCAACTTGCATAAATAGTGCACCTTTCTTATCTTCAGGACATCCTAAATTATTTCACAGCGAACAGATTATTTCTTATTTAGTTTCCTGTAAACATTGCTCACAACATGGCCTCCTCTACATTGGGAAGATCAAATGCAGACTGGGGTGACTGATTTGCAGAACACTTCCATTCAGTCCACAGATCTTACCCTGAACTGCGATTGCTTGCCATTTCAATTCGCCATCTTCTTCCATGCTCTCATTTCTGTCCTTGGCCTGCTGCATTGTTCCAGTGAAGCCCAATACAAGCTGGAGGAACAGCATCTCATCTTCTGATTTGGCACTTTACACCCTTCTGGACTCAACAGCTTCAGACCATGCACTCTGTCCTTCATTTTGAAGTTTTTTTTCTCCCCAAGTGCTAGTTTGTATCTTGTTTACATGGTTTTGCTTTCAGACAGAGCTAACCTTTATTCTGCTATTAACACCTACTCTGGACGAATGCTTTGTTCCTTTCCTACTACCATGACCACCCCTTTGCCTTTTGATCCATCACATCTTTGGTATTTAATCTCCCCCGCCCTCTAAACGATCCCTGGGCCTGCCTTTTGTTCCTCCTTCCCCACTTTTCCAACTGCATAAAATCCATCACATTTTTACCTCTTGCCACTTCCGAAGGTAGTCATATTGAACTCAAAACGCTAACTGTCGTTTTTAATTCTTTCACGGGCTGTGGGCATCACTGGCTAGGCCAGTATTTATTGCCTATCGCTAACTGCCCTTGAGAAGGTGGTGGTGAGTCACCCTCTTGAACCACTGCAGTCCATGTGGTGAAGGTACACTCACAGTGCTGTTAGAGTGTTGTTCCAAGATTTTAACCCAGCAACACTGAAGGAACAGTGATCGAGTTCCAAGCCAGGATGGTATGTGGTTGGAGGGGGTTTCTCTCTCCCCATAGACACTGCCAGACCTGCTGGGTTTTTTCCAGCACTTTCTGCTTCCATTTCAAATTACTTCTGAAGTGCAGTCAGCAAATGCAGCAGCCAATTGGTGCACAGATCGATCCCATTAGTTGCAGTGTGGTCAACGAGCCACTTGGCCAGTTTTGGCAGAGTTCCTTGAGAGAAGGGAAGCACATTGGCCAGACCACTACAGCATCTCCTCTATTCTTCTTCAAGTAGTGCCATGGGATCTCCACCTATAAGGGAAGACGTGGTCTCAGCTTACTGCCTCATCTGAAAAATGGGACTTCCAACAGTGCAGTGCCCCCTCAATACTGCACCAGGAGTGTTGGTGTAGATTTTATGCTCACGTCTCTGGAATGGGACTCAAACCCACAACAGTCTGACTCTCAAGGAGGTGAGAGAGCCACTTTCTAAGCCACCGTGTCACATTCTGAGTTTGCGAAAGGTACTAGAAATATGCAAACCTTTCTTTTCTTTTCAGTGTCCTTGCCATGTTTAGCTTCTAACCTGGTCTGTCCCTTTAAGAGTACTGCTCACGAACTCCCTACTGAAACATAGGTAGATCCAAATAAATTTGTAAATTAATGAGGTCAATCAGGAAGCAATTGTAAGTGTAAATTTCAAGCTGTGGATCGATACCTGTTTTGTTTTCTCTTCCTTTTAAAGATCGATTGTTCATCCAGAACAAAGTGTGATCCTTCAAGTGTTATGTTTGGAATGCGCTGGGTACATAAATAAACACAAAAACTTTCACACTCAGCCCAAAACCTCTCTCAGGGCTGGATCCACACCCTCCCATGGCTTGCCATTTTATCAGGCCAGGAATATTCTCCCAAATGAAACATGATGGGCATAAACTTAACATGGTCACCCTAGTTTCTTTTTGGGCCTAAAACAAGCACAATGGATTTAGTAGGTCAAAGACCTCTGTCCAATCTGACTTTCAAACCTACAGCCTCGACCAACTAGGAAAAGAAGAGCTGCAGGTGCACGGGTGCCCACCACCTTCTCAAGGCCAATAAGGAATGGGCAATAAGTGCTGGCTTTGCCGGAGATGTTCATATGAACAAATGAAAAAAACCCGGGGGCGTTTAGTGCCTTGCTCAAGTAATTAGGGGCCTTTATTTAGGAGCCCTGGGTAGTCACCAGATGGGAATTCAGGCCTCATTTTAAGGTCAAAGTGTTTATGTCTCAGTGGTGATGCCTGATTGAGTCCCTGAACTCCTGACTCAGAGAGGAAAGGTCAGCCATTCAATCAACTTGAGCTGGCCCTGGTATTTTGGGTTCATGGAAAGTTTCTTCAAGTATTGAGAACGGCTACTTGTTTCTATATAAATTATATTTAAGAACATGACTCAGAAGTGCAGGTTAGAACACAATATGTGTAATGTAAAAAGAATAATTTTACCCCTACCTGCCAGGTTAGTCTAATCATATGGACTGACCATATTACTCCCTGCCTGATATTACTGGTCATGTTTCAAAACGAACTTACCGGAAGTGAGCATCACTGGCATTTATTGCCCGTGCCTAGTTACCCCCATGAGAAGATGGAAGTGGGTTTTATTCTTGAGCTCCCGCTGTGTGGTGAAGGTGTGGTGCTGTCAGGTTGGAAGTTCTTGAATCTTGCTGACTATGAAGGGACAGTCAGTAATCATCCAGTCAGGATGGTGTGTGTGACATTACTATGCAAGCCTCAATTTATTTCACTTGAATTTGTTTGGTGGGATGTGCAAAAGTGATTTCATAAAAATCATGAAATCGTACAACACAGCAGGAGGCCATTTGGCCCATCATGCCTGTGCCGGCTCTTTAAAAGAGCAATTCAATTAGACCGTCTCCCTTCCCATAGACCCGCAAATGTTTCCTTTTCACGTATTTGTCTAACTCCCTTTTGAAAGTTACAACGGAATCTGTTTCTACTGCCCTTTCAGCAGTGCGTTCAAGAGCATTGAAGCAAAAGGAAAAAAATATTATTAATGGAATGACTGCTGAATGTTATTTTTAAACATATTACCTTTTTTTGTACATTCTGGTGAGGTGGGTGTCGTTGGCAATGTCGCCATCTATTGTGCATTCCTAGGTGCCCTTAAAGGTTGGTGGTGGGTCTTCTTGAATCACTGACGTGAGTTGAAAGGCTGGAGTGCTTTGCCAGGTCACTTTATGGTCCTTGCATGTGATAGTATGACACTTGCATGTCAGGGCAATATCCTTATGTGTGATGGCATATCCCTCATGTGTAATGGCAGGGTACGTGTGTGTAATGGCGTGGTCATTGTGTGCGATGGCATGTGCCTCGTGTGTAATGCCATGGCCCTCCAGTTTAATAGCATGACCCTTACTTGGGTTTCATACATAGCATTGCACGCATTATATCTTCACACCTGATACTGTGCCCTTCGATTGTTGTGCAAACTGCCAGTTAAAAGATTGTGGGTCGCGATCTAAGTTTTAAGTGAAGGATTCATGAAGCAGGAGAATTGCAATTCAAATAGATAACTTTGGGTAAATGCAGCATTTAAAAAAAAATCAATAACGAGTTTCCTATCAACAGCACAACGACTAACTGTCAGCAGTAATTATCCTGGGAGAGGGAACACACTGAGCGAGAAGGAGCAAGTCTTGTGCCCTTTGATATACGTTCTGCATAGTTCACTTCTGTCTGCTACTGAACTGAGTTACACACTTCAACCTGCTCAATATTTGATCATTTTAAAAAAAGCTGAATTTCGTATTGCATTGGGATGTGCATCAATTATTTAGCAGCTCTGAGAGAGGCTGTGGTATTGGTCATCGTATTTCAGTTAGTGGCCCTTAAGTCCATCAAAGAAAGTCTTGCCTTTTATGACTAATCAGTGCACAGACTACAGTCAATGAAGTACTTTTCTGAAATGAATGCACTGTTGCAATCTGGGAAAGAGGGCAGCCAATTTCCATGCAGCAAGATTCCACAAACTGTAAGGTGATAAAGACCGGATAGTCTGTTTTAGTGATATTAGTTGAGGGACAGTGGAGTGATGTGCCCTGTCCCTTCTTCGAAATAGTGCCACTCACCTGAAAGGCCAAACAGGGCCTCAGTTGATGCACTATGTCCCAGTTCTTTAGCTGAATCATTTAAAGTCTTGCTTTTTTTTTTAACCACGAGCAGAATTCACACACTGAAAACACATTGGCGGATTGAAATCCATTTTCTACTCTTAAAATGTAGGCGGGAAAATCAGTTCATTGCACCTGGTTCTCTGTAGGGCAGATAGCACAAGAGGCATCAATTGTGGTGCTCTATCTGCCTATCCATGGGGAGCTCAGTGGAGGTGGCTAGCCCAACTGCCCCCTTGCCCCACCACTCTTTCCCATTTGCTTGCCCCCAGCTTTCAAGTCTTGAATTCAGGCTCATAATGGGGTTCGAGTGGGGGCCTGAGAGGTGGGTCAGAATTGGCTGGAAGTAGAGGGGTCAGAACAGGGGTCGGATGAGTAGGTTGGCGGTGGGGGGGTGGGGAGTCAGAGTGAGGTTGGAGCAGGCGTCAAAGTAAAGGGTCAGACTGAGCCATGATGGACAGATAAAAAAGGAGAGCAAAAAGTTGAAAAATAATAAAGAGCAAGAGAAACACTCGGGAGAAATTAAAATTTGAGAACCAGAGTTAGTTGCAGAATTGACAATTCGATGGTAAATGGTTCATGATAAAGGCCATTGCATTTTAAGTGAAGTTAACCACATTCAGCTGAGGGACTGCAATATTGACTTATAATTTCTTTGTGACCTGAATATATCTGATGAGACACACTGCATGTTTTGATTCTTTGTATGTCTTACTATAACACATAATTAATGCTTTTCATAGTGTTGTGACATTTGAAGTTGGAAACCCAGTCAGAAAGTGAAATTTGTGTTGTGACATGCTGTCAGACTGGAAAAGGAAGAAGCACATTAGGCTGTGACATGAAGATGCCTCCCATATAGTGCCTTGGCAGCTCGAAACACCTTTCATCTTCTCAAAACAAGGTGATTTTTTCATTTGTTTAGAATAATATTTCGTGCTGAAGAGCTCTCATTCGATACTTTGGGCAAGGTGAAGAATGAGAGAACTTACAGCACAGAATGGGGATAACTCTGCACTCAACTCCTCCTCAAATAGAGAAGTTGGATTTACACAGCACCTTTTACAACCTTAGGATGTTCCAAAATTTACACAGCAAGGTTTTACAAATCACAATGAGGTAAATGACCAGATAATCTGTTAAGTATTGGGTGAGGGATAAATTATTGTTTGGGTCACCAGATAAAACTCCCCTGCTCCTCTTTGAATAATGCCTTGGAATCTTTTCCATGCACCTGAAAGGCCAGACCAGGTCCTTGGTTTAATGTCTTCTCTGAAAGACAGCACCTCTGACTGTAACTGTGCTGCCCCTCGAACATGCAGCACTCCCTCAGTACTGACCCTCTGACAGTGCAGCACTCCCTCAGTACTGACCCTCTGACAGTGCAGCACTCCCTCAGTACTGACCCTCAGACAGTGCAGCACTCCCTCAGTACTGACCCTCTGACAGTGCAGCACTCCCTCAGTACTGACCCTCTGACAGTGCAGCACTCCCTCAGTACTGACCCTCTGACAGTGCAGCACTCCCTCAGTACTGACCCTCTGACGGTGCAGCGCTCCCTCAGTACTGACCCTCCGACAGTGCAGCGCTCCCTCAGTACTGACCCTCTGACGGTGCAGCACTCCCTCAGTACTGACCCTCTGACGGTGCAGCACTCCCTCAGTACTGACCCTCAGACCGTGCAGCACTCACTCAGTACTGACCCTCCGACAGTGCAGCACTCCCTCAGTACTGATTCTCTGACAGTGCAGCACTCCCTCAATACAGCATCTCAGACAGTGCAGCACTCCCTCAATACTGCATCTCCAACAGTGCAGCGCTCCCTCAATACTGCATCTCCGACAGTGCAGCACTCCCTCAATACTGCATCTCCGACAGTGCAGCACCCCCTCAATACTGCATCTCCGACAGTGCAGCACCCCCTCAATACTGCATCTCCGACAGTGCAGCACCCCCTCAATACTGCATCTCGGACAGTGCAGCACTCCCTCAATACTGCATCTCCGACAGTGCAGCACCCCCTCAATACTGCATCTCGGACAGTGCAGCACTCCCTCAATACTGCATCTCTGACAGTGCAGCACTCCCTCAATACTGCATCTCCGACAGTACAGCATGCCTTCAATACTGCATCCTTGACAGTGCAGCACCCCCTCAATACTGCATCTCCGACAGTGCAGCACCCCTTCAATACTGCATCTCCGACAGCGCAGCATCCCCTCAATACTGCATCTCCGACAGTGCAGCACTCCTTCAGTACTGCACCTCCGACAGTGCAGCACCCCCTCAATACTGCACCTCCTACAGTGCAGCACTCCCTCAATACTGCATCTCCGACAGTGCAGCACCCCCTCAATACAGCATCTCCGACAGTGCAGCATGCTCTCAATACTGCATCTCCGACAGTGCAGCATGCTCTCAATACTGCATCTCCGACAGTGCAGCACCCCCTCAATACTGCATCTCCGACAGTGCAGCATGCTCTCAATACTGCATCTCCGACAGTGCAGCACCCCTCAATACTGCATCTCTGACAGTGCAGCACCCCCTCAATACTGCATCTCCGACAGTGCAGCACTCCCTCAATACTGCACCTCCTACAGTGCAGCACCCCCTCAATACTGCATCTCCGACAGTGCAGCATGCTCTCAATACTGCATCTCCGACAGTGCAGCACCCCTCAATACTGCATCTCTGACAGTGCAGCACCCCCTCAATACTGCATCTCCGACAGTGCAGCACTCCCTCAATACTGCACCTCCTACAGTGCAGCACCCCCTCAATACTGCATCTCCGACAGTGCAGCACCCCCTCAATACTGCATCTCCGACAGTGCAGCACCCCCTCAATACTGCATGTCCGACAGTGCAGCACTCCCTCAATACTGCATCTCCGACAGTGCAGCACCCCCTCAATACTGCATGTCCGACAGTGCAGCACTCCCTCAATACTGCATCTCCGACAGTGCAGCACCCCCTCAATACTGCATCTCGGACAGTGCAGCACTCCCTCAATACTGCATCTCTGACAGTGCAGCACTCCCTCAATACTGCATCTCCGACAGTACAGCATGCCTTCAATACTGCATCCTTGACAGTGCAGCACCCCCTCAATACTGCATCTCCGACAGTGCAGCACCCCTTCAATACTGCATCTCCGACAGCGCAGCATCCCCTCAATACTGCATCTCCCACAGTGCAGCACTCCTTCAGTACTGCACCTCCGACAGTGCAGCACCCCCTCAATACTGCACCTCCTACAGTGCAGCACCCCTCAATACTGCATCTCCAACAGTGCAGCACCCCCTCAATACTGCATCTCCGACAGTGCAGCACTCCCTCAATACTGCACCTCCTACAGTGCAGCACCCCCTCAATACTGCATCTCCGACAGTGCAGCACCCCCTCAATACTGCATCTCCGACAGTGCAGCACCCCCTCAATACTGCACGTCCGACAGTGCAGCACTCCCTCAATACTGCATCTCCGACAGTGCAGCACCCCCTCAATACTGCATGTCCGACAGTGCAGCACTCCCTCAATACTGCATCTCCGACAGTGCAGCACCCCCTCAATACTGCATCTCCGACAGTGCAGCACCCCCTCAATACTGCACCTCCGACAGTGCAGCACCCCCTCAATACTGCATCTCTGACAGTGCAGCACTCCCTCAATACTGCACCTCCGACAGTGCAGCACCCCCTCAATACTGCACCTCCGACAGTGCAGCACCCCCTCAATACTGCATCTCTGACAGTGCAGCACTCCCTCAATACTGCACCTCCGACAGTGCAGCACCCCCTCAATACTGCACCTCCGACAGTGCAGCACCCCCTCAATACTGCATCTCCGACAGTACAGCACCCCCTCAATACTGCATCTCCGACAGTGCAGCACTCCCTCACTAATGCAATGAAGTGTCAGCCTGGTATTTGTGCTCAAACCTTTGGAGGGGGGGGTCTTCAACCCATAACTTTCTGACTGCAAGGTGTGTACCTACCTACCCAATGAGGCAGAGCTCTGAGTGATCAAGTGGCATTTGAGCAGAATGGGTAAGTACACCTCACATTGCGGCAATATTTGCCTTTGAGCCTGAGGCAATTATTAATCCAATTTTTACGTCGCATTTTCGGACAAGGTGCAAGTAAATACTCTCCTGTGCCTGACACGCCATCACCCCAGAATATGAGTGATCCACTAAAAGGCCAATCGACCAAACGCAATTTGGCCTGGCTACAGCCGCCCCTCGACAGAGTGAATCAATCTCTTTAAACTATCAATAAATCATTGCATCTGTCAGATAGCGGAAAGGCTGAAGAACAGTCCTTCCAGTGGGTCTTACCAGACATTTAGCAGCAGTGACTGTACAACAAACAGACTCAAATTAAAACCTGCCGGATGGATTTCTAGTCGTGCGAAATGACATAAAAAAAAACCTGCTGGTTACAAATCTGACAGCGCAGTCATTTTAAATAGTTGATCAAATCTCTGCGTTCTCGTTGTTAACCGTGTGTCTGCTCCTCACAGCTGGTTTCTGGGCCTAGATGTGATTCGGGCCTAACGGGACGGCTCACTGTGAGACGGAATTAAATTGGAGGTCTGTTTCTTAAGTATCACATTTTACAAGGGGATAGATCCAGCTTCATAATAAAGGAAGACCTGCATTTCTATGCCTCTCATGACCTCAGGACACCCCAAAGCGCTTGACAGTCAATGAAGTAGTTTTGGAAGTGTCATTAGGGTTGCAATACAAGGTGCCACAAACAACAATGTGATAAAAACCACATAATCCGTTTTTAGTGATGTTGATTGAGGGATAATTATTGGCCAGGGAGAATTCCCCTGCTCCTCTTCACCGAGAGGACAAATGGGATCTTGGTTTAATATTTCATCCAAAAGATGACACTTCCAAGAGCGCCGCACTCCCTCAGCACTGCCCAGGGAACGGCAACATAGATTTTTGTGTTCTGAACTCCGGAGTGGGAATTGAACCTACAACCATCAGATGGAGAGATGAAAGTGTTACCCACTGTGCCACAGCTGATACTTGCCTGATCACATGTCAGTTCTTTTATTCTGCCTACAACCTAAACTAGCCTGTTTACATTCTCTCAGACTAGGATAACTCCAATTGCTGGTAAAAGCAGGGGCCAAATGTAAAACATGGCACAGATTCAGGAAACCATTCCAATTGTACCTCTCACGAGCTTTGTTCCAACATGGTCTGTGCTGGGGAATAGATGTCTTCATATTTTCGTCCTTGAATGGACAGACGAATTAGGAGCAGGAGTAGGCCACTCGGCCCCTCGAGCCTGCTCCGCCATCCAATAAGATCATTGCTGATCTTATTGTGGCCTTAACTCCGCAGGCAGAATCCTATGGCCCCTCCCGCTGGCAGGATTTACCAGTCCAGCCGAAGTCAATGTACTTTTGAACAGCTCGCCGCATTTTATGGCCGCACCCCTGCTGTGTCGGCGTCATAAAATTCCGCCCCACATTCTGCCAACTCCAATAGCCTTGGACTCCCTTGTTAGTCAAGAATCTATCTCTCTCTGCCTTTACACGAGCATACACATTAGGAGCAGGAGTAGGCCATGAAGCTTGAATGTGGTAAGTGAGCTCTTTAAGCGCTGTTAGATCGGGAGTTCCAGTATTGACCCAGGGACCATGAGGGAGAATTAGACTGAGTTCCTCCAGTCCCATTTGGGAAAATGGCAGGTTCAATGCAATCTCTTTTGCTCCAGCACAGGTGGTGTCCACGCTTACAGGTCCTCCTTAAATGTACTTTGCCCGGTCTTCTTTTTTGGCTCAGTCTTCTTCTGCCTGATGGTGTCAACTGTCCTGTTACTCTGGCGGGGCATACAAAGGAGGCAAAGGACTCCTGCCAACATCACTCGTCTTTCTGTCGTGATGTCCTGTCCTGTGGGCGCTTCTGACCAGTTTTCTGTAGCAGTGCCTGGTTGGTGATGCTTTCTTCCCCATGTGATGCCAGGGATCTAAGGTGGGCAGTGCTGGTGAAAGATGTCCAACTTAACTTTGCTGTTCTTAGATGCCTTGCTGGCATAGTTTGCAGTTGGTACAACTGTGGACATGTCAATTCACAGCTTCTTGACCATTTTGATGGTATTGAATGCCCAGACTTTGTGGAGGCACAGGAAGACCAATGCTGCTTTGTTGATTCCTGTGTGGACATCAATCTCTACATCGGCACCGCCCCAACCCTGAGATTTGCTTCCAAGAAAGGGAAAGTTGTTGACATCCTCTATTCTGTTGCCTGATGGTGATGTAAGGGCTTGGTTGCCATCCAGCTATCATTGTCTTAGTCCTCTCGCAGCTAAAGGGTAGACTAATCTTTCCGTCGCTATTCTCAAGACTGGTGTGGTCATGTCTTGGAGCGTGCATGATTCTTAGGCCAACAAGGCGATCTCGTCTTTGAAATCCAACCCGTGAGCTGGTGGTGTTGCCACAGGATGCAAAAGTCTGAAGCTACCAAGATGTTACAACTGACATATTTCCAAGATGACTTGGAGGAGAACTTGGAGGTGGTGGTATTTCCACACACCGCTACCCTTGTCCTAGGTAGCTGAGGTGGTGAATTTAGGAGGTGTATGAGCCAGCGAACACATAAAATTCCTCTGATTTAACCACAGCACATTTACAATGATTCAGTCATTATCTGGAACAAAACCTCTGTGTCCTGGCTGGTCTACACATTGAGCAACCAATTTGTGCCCAAGCAGATAGCTTGTACATATTGCAGGTGGTTATTCAAGATATAAGTAAGTCAGGCAATAATTCTGTCAATGTTTTTCTAACTGGTGAGAGTCCAATTAGAATAAGGGTCTGGCTTGCGTGACTAGTTTCACCCTTGTAGGTTTGTGCTCCCTAACAATTAGCAGCCTTGAACAAGCTGGGTTTTATACGCTTCCCACCACAGCCAATCATTTGGGGCTGTAACCAGTAACGTTACTGCAGCTGAGACCTTCAATCAATATAAGAAAGCACAGGCAAGAGTGGCCATTCAGCCCATTGTCAGCTCCCATGTACATTATCCACTATCACAGACCTTGTCCACCCAGTCAACGTCCTCCCAGATCCCATGGACATAACTATGATTTAAATACAAGAGCCTGCCAATGAATGACAGGCAATTGCTGACAGCAAAACCCAGACAAAAGTCATAGGAGCATTAAAAAATAACTCAAAATAACATTCCTTCCAATATTTTTTTCTCAGATATAAGAATATCGGACATGGTGGGGGGAAAGGCTGTTTGATTGAGAGTCAAGTATCATCCAATTGGGTAATGGAGAGTGTGTTTGCATTGCTATGCAATTGTCAGGCAATTGATGGCGGGAGCAGGAGGACACAGGAGGTTATGTGATGAAACCTCCAGGGATATATTCACAACCAGAGTTGGCAACGCTGCAGGGCACAATATTCCTGTCCCATTAGTTTGCTGGCGCATTGTAGCTACATAAAAACCATGTTGCCCGCCATTCATACTCTTTGGATGCTAAACGCAGAGATGCTCATTAGACACCATCTGATTGTGTTCAAAGGTCTTTGGAAAAAGGGACAGAAAAATTACTGCCCATCACGTCAAATGAGATGGGGAAAATATGATTTCTTTTATGGGCAGGCCAGCTCTCTGGCTGGTCACCAAAGGCCTAGTCCTCAGCATATCAAAGAAACATCCCGAATGCCGCCTGATCCTCCATCCCTCCCCTGTTCCAGCTCATCACACACGCCAACACTTCACAAACATTCGACTTTCCAAGGACATTCCTGCCACATCTTATCCTTTTTCCCTTTCAAAGCAATCTAAGCAGAGAGAACCTGGGCAGGAAGCCTGATAGACACATCACTTCTGCAGACACAACGTAAAATGTCATTATCTTTGCTTAGGACAAGTCAAGATGTCATCAGTAATCAATCTTCAAATCAAAGGTTATGGAGACATTGAAGTCTTATCTTTCAGCCTCCAATTTCCCGACAGAGAACAGGAAAGGGGCTTAATGCCAATATCTAGGTTGATGATTTGAGGTGATTGATTTCACTGAAGTTCTTCTCTCTTCTCCACATAAAGGTGAATGGAGTAGACATTTATGGATTAGTTGCTGTCAGACAGCCTCATAGAAAAGGAATTACCCAAGTGAATACAAGTACTGAATGACCCTTCAAATAGAATAATGAATAATACATGTAAAAGAGCATTAAGATCAAACCTCTCCTTCGAAAAGGTTGCCAAATATAAATCTTCTTGTACTCATTTGGTCGTGGACAGGTCATTTGGTATCATGACAGCAGAATTAAATCAACGCTACATTGCCGACAAATGAAAGGGCAGAGTTATTTTGGGGGATATTTTTATCGTCAAGGTGATTGTAGGGGACATCAGGGTTCCCACTGCAGGGATAAGAATATAATTTTCCCAAAGCAAGTCATATTCTAAGCTAGTACTGTACTGCCTCAGTGCTACAGTACATTTGTACAACATCTCAAAAACAATGCAGTTTAGTTGCAGTGTCTCGAGTGATCTGTAGAACCCTAGACAAAGATGCATGTGTAACGCTGACGGTCAGCAGCAGCTGATGACTGGCAGCAGTGTGCAGCTCTGGGGTGCCATTCTGTGTGTGTGTGTGTGTGTGTGTGTGTGCAACAGTTAATTGGAAAGAAGAAAGCAATGGAAAACCTCCAACTGTGCATCATCCCCAATCTCCACCATCTCTAATAACTCCTGTCCTAAGACAGAAAATGTTGGAAAAACTCAACAGGTCTAGAGCTCTGAAGAAGAGTCATACAGACTCGAAACATTAGCTTTGTTTCTCTCTCCACAGACGCTGCTGAGTTTTTCCAGCATTTTCTGTTTTTGTTTCAGATTTCCAACATTCGCAGTATTTTGCTTTTATCCTGTCCTAAGGAAACCATTTTGTCCTTTTACAAGACCCTGGTTAGGCCTCAGTTACACTAGAACAAAAACAGAATTACCTGGAAAAACTCAGCAGGTCTGGCAGCATCGGCGGAGAAGAAAAGAGTCGACATTTCGGGTCCACATGACCCTTCAACAGTCATGTGGACCCGAAACGTCGACTCTTTTCTTCTCCACCGATGCTGCCAGACCTGCTGAGTTTTTCCAGGTAATTCTGTTTTTGTTTTGGATTTCCAGCATCCGCAGTAGTTTTTTGTTTTTATCTCAGTTACACTAGGTCCAGTTCTGGTCTTCTCACATGCTGGGTGATATTTAGGCTTTGGAAAGGGTGCAGAGAAGAACCAAAAACTAATACCAAAATAAAGCATCTTAGTTATCAAGCAAGGCTAAAAGAATTGGGTGTGTCCACTTTAGAGAAGTATTTACTTCAGAATTTGACCGATATTTATTGGGAGGACCAAGAGAATGCATTGTCTTTGTGTAGATCAATAGTTTCAGCTGGGTAAGTTAGGAGGAGCTGGAGTCCTGTTGTACATGCTGAGAGATTGAAGCAGCTGATATAGACAGGGCAGTTACTGTGGCTGGAGCAAACATTAAGTAGATGCTTGCAAAGAGAATTGTGGTGAAGTGCTCCATTGTGATTGGAGGAAGCGCTTGGGAAGCAGCAGGAAAGGAAGGATTTTGATTGCTGCAGCAAGATGGCAGATACAGAGAAAGGGAGAGAGAAAACTAAAGAGACGTCTTACCTTAGAGTCTTGGAGATGTAATTAAATTTCTTCCTCAAGTGCAGCTGAGTCCTAGAAACTAAGCTGTTCACATAATCCCCTATTCCCATATCCCCCTATCCTCACATATTCTCCTATCTTGCCCAACCTGCACTTTGCAACAACCTCGAAACTCCAGAAATTCCATACAATGTCCAATGTGATCTTCCAGCAGCCAGAATTTGTTGATGTCTCCAAGAGAGGAATCCCATATCTGTACATTCCTTGATTTGAGACTCATGCTTTCACCTTTGAGTGCACCTTGACCCAAAAACCTGCTTTACACCCCAATGTCACAAACACCAACATATATCTCCTCTCTGCTAGTGAGTGGTCATGTGGATGTGACAACCATTGATAATGAAGACAAAAGAAAGAAAGACTCACATTTCCATCAAGCCTTACGTGACTCGTGACATTCCAAAGCTCCTAAGAAACAATGAAGCACTTGTCTGAAGTGTTGACGTTTTTGTAATGTAGGAAATATGGCAACTAATTTGCAAACAGCAAACTCACAGAAACAGCAATGTGATCAGGACCAGATTGTGTGTTTTAGTGACGTTTGCCGAGAGATAAAGCCTGGCCCAGGACACGGGACAGAATTCTGTTGTTCTTCTTAAAAGTCGTGCTGTGGGATTTTACATACGCCTGAAACAACAGACAGTTTAATGTCTAATCCAAAAGGCAGCACCTCCAACAGTGCAGCACTGGTACTGGGGAACATGAGATTCAGACTCGAATTCAGTACCTTGAGTCAAAGGCCAGAGTTTGACTGATGACTCATGGCCAATACTCACCCGATCATCTGGAGAGACTGTCCAGCCTGTTTGACCTCCTGACCTCTGACTCCATATGGACCAATCCAATCAGCCAATGGGTCTCAAGACACAGGCAATTCAATGGCCTTGCTGAGGCAAATGGCACAATGTTGCAGCAATTTAATTTATCAATCTCAATGTTTGCAGAAAATATTGAATACAAAGACATTTGAGAGAGATATATACATTTAAAGTTGTTTGAAGACTTTAGATAAGGTGTGATTTCTCTCCTCTCTCAGGATTAAATGCACTTGCACAAAGTCTGATTAGTTTCCAATATCTGTCTCTTCGAGCTGTCGGTTTCTGTCTGATTTCACCATCAGAAATTGAGTAAATGCTTTGTGTCAGTATTGATTGAGGCTGAGATAAAGCTTTTGTGAAGAGATCCTTGCTGTCCTTTGGAACTGCACCTGACACGCCAGGAGACAACTTAACGAACCATCGTAACTTGGATAAAAGAGCATTCCTTGCTCATGAACACCGATCAAACAATCCAAATTGAAATGATGTTAACTCATGAGAACATAAGAAATGGGAGCAGGAGTAGGCCATTTAGCCCCTCAAGCCTGCTCTGCCATTCAATATAATCATGGCTGATCTGCCCCTGGCCTCAACTCCTCTTGCGTGTCAGCTCCTCATAGTCCCCAGCTCCCCGATAGTTCAAAAATCTATCCACCTCCTCTTTGGATACTTTCAGTGATCTAGTCTCCACAACTCTCTGGGATAGAGAATTCCAAACATTCACTACCCACTGAGAGAAGAAATTCCTTTCCATCTCAGTTTTAAATGAGTGTCCCTTTATTCTGTAACTATGTCCCATACTTTGAGATTCCTCCCCACTAGTGGAAACATCTTCTCAACATCTACCCTGTCAAGCCCCGTCAGAATCTTATACGTTTCAATAAGATCACCCCTCATTCTTCTGAACTCTAATGAATAGAGGCCGAACCTGTTTAGCTGTTCTTGATAAGTCAACCCGTTCATCCCAGGAATCAGTCCAGTGAATCTCTTTTGAACTGCCCCCAAGGCCAGTATATCCTTTCTTAAATATGGGAATCAAAACTGTACACAGTACTCCAGGTGTGGCCTCACCAACACCCTGTACAGTTGTAACAAGACTTCCCTATTTTTAAATTATAACTCCCCAGCAATACAGGCCAAAATTCCATTTGCCTTCTTAATTCCTTGCTGCACCTGAATGCTAACATTTTGTGTTTCATGCACAAGAACACCCAGATCCCTCTGTGCTGCACTTTTTTGGAGTCTCTCTCCATTTAAATAATAGTCTGCCTTTTGATTCTTCCTACCAAAGTGCATGATCTGACACTTTCCTAAATTAAACTCCATCTGCCAAGTTTTTGCCCACTCACTCAACCTGTCTATATCCCCTTGCAGATTCCTTAGGTCCTCATCACAACATGCCCTCCCAACTATTTTTGTATCGTCAGAAAATTTGGATACATTACGCTCTGCCCCGTCCTCCAAGTCATTACTATCGACAGTAAATAATTGAGGCCCTAGGACTGATCCTTGTGGCACTCCACTAGTTACACCTTTCTAACCTGAAAAAGACCTATTCATCCCAACCCTCTGTCTTCTGAGTGTTAACCAATCTTCAATCCACGCTAATGCATTACTCCCAATACCGTGAGCTCCTATCTTGTGTAATAACCTTTTATGTGGCACCTTATCAAATGCCTCTGGAAATCCAAATACACAACATCCACCGGTTCCCCTTTATCAGCTCTGCTTGTTATATCCTCAAAAAATTCTAGCAAATTTGTCAAACATGATTTCCCTTTCACAAAACCGTGTTGACTCTGTTTGATTGTGTTAAGCTTTTCTAAATGTCCTGCTATTTCTTCCTTAATAACAGACTCTAGCATTTTCCCAACAACAGGTGTTAGGCTGACTGGCCTATAGTTTCCTGCTTTTTGTCTCCCTCCCTTCTTGAACAGGGGCATCACATTAGCAGTTTTCCAATCCGCTGGGACCCTCCCGGAATCCAGTGAGTTCTGGAATATTTCGACCGATGCCTCCACTTTCTCTACAGCGACTTCCTTTAAAACACTTGGATGCAGGCCATCAGGTCCTGGTGACTTGTCTGCCTTTAGTCCCATTAGTTTGTCAAATACTTTGTCCCTTGTGATAGAGATTGTTACAAGATCTTTCCTCCCATTAGCTCCTTGTTTATATGATATCTTTGGAGTGTTTATAGTGTCCTCCACCGTGAAGACTGATGCAAAATATTGGTTTAAATTATCTGCCATTTCCCTGTTCCCTGTTATCAATTATCCAGTCGCATCCTCTAAGGGTCCCACACTCACTTTAGCTACTCTCTTTCTTTTTATATACCTGTAGAAGCTCATGATGTTTGTTTTTATATTTCTTGCCAATTTACTTTCATAATCAATTTTCTCCCTCTTTATTAGCTTTTTAGTCATCTGCTGGTTCCTAAAAAATTCCCAATCCTCTGGCCTACCACTAATTTTCCCCGCTTCATATGCCTTAGTTTTTGATTGGATACTCTCCTTGACCACCTTTGTTAACCACCTTCTCATCGAGTCTTTCTTTTTGACCTGGATAAATTTTTGCTGAGCGTTATGAAATATCTGCTTAAATGTCTGCCACTGTTCATCCACTGACCTTCCCCCTAGACTATTTTGCCAGCCTGCTTTAGACAACTCTTTCTTCTTCATACCTCTGTAATTGCCCTTATTTAAGTTGAAGACACTGGTTTGAGACCCAAGTTGCTCGTCCTCAAACTGAATTTGAAATTCTACCATGTTGTGATTGCTACCCCCTAGAGGATCCTTAACTATGAGATCTCTTATTAATCACGCCTCATTACACATTACTAGTCTAAAATAGCCTGTCCTTGGGTAGGTTCTGCAACGTATTGCTTTAAGAAATAATCCCTGATGCACTCTACAAATTTGTCTTCCATGTTATCCCTGCCCATCTGAGGTGTCCAGTTAACATGCAGATTAAAATCACCCATGACAATTGTAGCACCCTTCTTCAACACCTCCATTATTTCCCGACTTGTCCTACAGTGAGGCAACTACTCGGGGGCCTGTAGATGACTCCCACCAGTGATGATTTCCCCTTGCTATTCCTTATTTCCACCCAAACTGATTTCACATCAAGATCTATTGCACCTATATCACTATTTACCACCACACTGATATCTTCCTTTATTAACAAAGCTACCCCACCCCCTTTTTCTTTTTGCCTATTTTTCAGAAATGTCGAACACATTTGAATATTGCGTTCCCAGTCTCGGTCACCCTGCAATCACGTCTCTGTAATAGCTATCAAGTCATATTCATTTATTTCTATTTGTGTCATCTACTCATCTATCTTGTTACAAATGCTGCGTGCATTCAGATAAAGAGCCTTAAGCTTTGACTTTTTACCATTATTACTCATTCCGGTTCTAATTTCTGCTGCATTCTTCTGCTTAATTTTCTGTCCCTTCCTGTCGCACTTTGATTATCGTTCACCTCTTCACTACCCTGCACCTCTGCTCTCTCCTTTCTTTCTGATTTTTTAAACTTCCCTTCAATTGAACCCTCCCCCTGACTAATTAGTTTAAAGTCCTATCTACAACCCTAGTTATGCGATTCGCCAGGACAATGGTCCCAGCATAGTTCAAATGAAGCCCGTCCCAACAGAACAGCTCTCTCCTTCCCCAGTACCCTATGAATTGGAACCCATTTCTCCCACATCAATCTTTGAGCCACGCATTTACCTCTCGAATCTTATTTACCCTATGCCAATTTGCACATGGCTCAGGTAGTAATCCGGAGATGATTACCTCTGTGGTTCTGCATTCTAATTTAACCCCAAGCTGCTCGTAGTCCCCCAGCAGAACCTCTTTCCCAGTCCTACCTATGTCATTGGTACCTATGTGGACCATGACAACTGGATCCTTCCCCTCCTAGAACAAGTTCCTCACCAGCCCAGAAGAGATGTCCTTAACCTTGACACCAGATAGGCAACACAGCCTTCGGGACACTCTGTCTTTGCTGCAGAGGACAGTATCTGTTCCCCTTAACTATACAATCCCCAATTACTACTACAATTCTCTTTGCTCCCTACCCTTGAATGGCACTCTGCACCATGGTGCTGTGATCAGTTCGCTCATCCTCCCTGCAGTCAGTGCCTTGGTCCACATCGGGAGCAAGAACCTCCTACCTATTGGGCAAGGGCACTGGCTGAGGTTCCTCCAAAGCTAAATTCTGGATCCCAATACCTGCCTCGCTCACAGTCACACACTCCTGTCCCTGATCATGGTCCAAATCTGATGTAATTAATCTAATCCGTTTTAAACTGAACTCCCGGCTCTCTCCTCACTGTTTGAAACTGAAACTCCCGGCTCTCCTTGCTGTTTTACACTGAAACTCCCGGCTCTCTCCTCGCTGTTTTAAACTGAAACTCCCGGCTCTCTCCTCGCTGTTTTAAACTGAAACTCCCGGCTCTCTCCTCGCTGTTTTAAACTGAAACTCCCGGCTCTCTCCTCGCTGTTTTACACTGAACTCCCGGCTCTCTCCTCACTGTTTTAAACTGAAACTCCCGGCTCTCCTCGCTGTTTTAAACTGAAACTCCCGGCTCTCTCCTCACTGTTTTAAACAGAAACTCCCGGCTCTCTCCTCACTGTTTTAAACTGAAACTCCCGGCTCTCTCCTCACTGTTTTACACTGAAACTCCCGGCTCTCCTCACTGTTTTAAACTGAAACTCCCGGCTCGCTCCTCACTGTTTTACACTGAAACTCCCGGCTCTCTCCTCGCTGTTTTAAACTGAAACTCCCGGCTCTCTCCTCACTGTTTTAAACTGAAACTCCCGGCTCTCTCCTCGCTGTTTTAAACCGAAACTCCTGGCTCTCTCCTCACTGTTTTAAACTGAAACTCCCGGCTCTCTCCTCGCTGTTTTAAACTGAAACTCCCGGCTCTGTCCTCGCTGTTTTAAACTGAAACTCCCGGCTCTCTCCTCGCCGTTTTACACTGAAACTCCCGGCTCTCTCCTCGCAGTTTTATACTGAGTTCATCATGCAACCATCTGGATTTTATTGTCTATAATCCCTACCTGTCAGCAACCCCAGTGTCCTTTAACACTTTGTTGCGTGCTTCACATTAGTTCATGTTGCCATGGTTCATCGGTGAATCCTTTCAACTCTGGATCAGAGGTCATGGGTCAAAAAACTTTTCCATAGAGTTTCAATACCTAACCTAAGTGGAAGGCCTAGGGAATGCTGCAGTATCGAGTGTGGATGCAATATCAAAGCAAGTCCCTGTCTAACTTTTCCTAAGATACTTATGGATGATAGAGGCCACTCCATCCATCTTAATTAGTGCATGCCCTGTGCTTCCCTCATTGCTGCATTCAATTGTATAGGAGGGACTGGCATTGGCCACACAGCCCCTCATGCCTGCTCTGCTATTCAATAAATATTCAATAAATAATATTCCTGAACTTCTACATCAACTCCGCTCTCCTGCTCTATCCTCATATTCCTGGATTCGCTTCGTGTCCAAAAATCTATTGATCTCAGCCTTGAATAAATTAAATAACTGAGCATCCACAGCACTGGGGGAGAGATTCACAACCCTCTGAGTGAAGACATGTCTCCTCAATTTCTTAACTGATCCCAAGGTCTGTGCGTCTGCTCAATGTGGAAGCCTGTTCCAAGTATTGATCACTTCATGTGTGAAGAACTCTGTAAGATCAGTCCTACAGCTATCTTTTACTAGTTTGAACCTAGTGTTCAATCAGTGCAATTTAAAACAACACCCAAGATTGGGCATTTCTAGATCTTTCAATTCCCTTAGTATTCTACACTTCAATACTATCATCTCTCAAATACATCCTGTCCCAGCTTGAAAAATCAAAGTCTCTCTGGCCTTTTATCATTCCTCGTAACCTTGACGACAAGGACTTAACTTGAAGCTCTTCATTGCTCTGATCTCCATGCTGGAATCTCTGCATTATTCCTTGGCGACCAGGGCTGGATCCAGTGTTCAAGGTGCAGTGTGACCAGAACTGGATCCAGTGTTCAAGGTGCAGTGTGACCAGAACTGGACCCACCTGTGCCCAGAGTTTGGTCCAGATGATCAGGGTTTTACGTGACTTGTGTTAGTTTTGTTTATTTGTGCTCTGGATTGATATTGGGTCAAAATGCATCTTACTGGTTTTCCTTAATTGTAAGCCATGATATCTCCTTCTTTGCATTAAATTCCATCTGCCATTGATTGTCCCAGTCACCAGATTTCGTTAATCTTATCCTGTGAACTTCCTCCTCTGATTCCACTGCCCTCCCGATCTTAGTGTCATCGACAAATTGGGCCAATTTGTATGACGTTATTAAATACAGCTCATGACCTCACACTACAGGTTTCTCATTGGATAAGAGAGCCCCGAGGCTATTGCCGTGACAATTAAATGTCATGCGGCCTGAAAAGAACATCGCTCCCTCTTAGCATCAGTCTAATGCTTTGTGCATTTTGTTTGTGTCCCTGATAAACAGGCCATCCACCAGCACAGCTTGAGCAACACTGGTAGGGATCCAAAAGTAATTTGACAGATGTTCCATCGGATATGAATCTGTCTCAGTTCAAACATTGTAAACCAAATGCTACACTTCAGAGTGTCAATCTGGAAAAAGGAAACAACCATTCACAGCCTGACATTTACTGTTCTTCTTGATTTCAGCTGCTTATAAGGAGCTACAGTTATCTGTATACACATTTGCAGTGTTTCCTAAGAGATCAGGCCTCCTCGTGCCCATTTAGGTGCCTGTAAAAGGTTCCCAGCATAATCGGACGGAAAACAGGGGAGTTCTTCCCTGTGTTATTGGCCAATATTTACCCCTCAACCAATATAAAAACAGATAATTTGTGATCTTGCTGTGCACAAATTGGCTGTTGCATTTATTATGTGACATCAGCGACTAAAGATAACTCATTCACTGTGAAGCACCTTTGATGTCCTGAAGTGTTTAAAGGTGCCGTATAAATGCAAGTTCACTTTCTCATCTATACCATGTACCAACTCATATAGTTTTCCCTCATGAGTGTAAAATAATTAATAGATGGAGGCCCGGGGTTGTTTTGTTGCACGATGTGACAGATAGTGATTGCAAGACAAAATATTGATTCCACACACTGTAAAATTAGCCGACGCACAGATCAATAAGATTTTTGTTTTCTGAGTTTAAAGTCAAGCTTTGTTGAAATGGAGAAAATAAAATCTTTCAAAAATGAACCCCAACAAATCCCCATGGAAAAATACACGATGTTTGAATCTTTTCTAATCTTACTGAATTCACGTAAACAGGGGGGTTCAAAGCAAAAAACTTCCATACAAATATTTAACGAAAAGACTTGCATTTCCTTCACACCTTTCACAACGTTGCAATATGTTTTTCTTTATCCTTTGATGGGATGTGGCACTCCCTCAGTACTGACTCTCTGACAGTGTAGCACTCCCTCAGTACTGACTCTCTGACAGTGTAGCACTCCCTCAGTACTGACCCTCTGACAGTGCAGCACTCCCTCAGTACTGACCCTCTGACAGTGCAGCACTCCCTCAGTACTGAACCTCCAACAGTGTAACATTCCCTCAGTACTGAACCTCCAACAGTGTAGCACTCCCTCAGTACTGACCCTCTGACAGTGCAGCACTCCCTCAGTACTGACCCTCTGACAGTGCAGCACTCCCTCAGTACTGACCCTCTGACAGTGCAGCACTCCCTCAGTACTGACCCTCTGACAGTGCAGCACTCCCTCAGTACTGACCCTCTGACAGTGTAGCACTCCCTCAGTACTGACCCTCTGACAGTGCAGCACTCCCTCAGTACTGACCCTCTGACAGTGTAGCACTCCATCAGTACTGACCCTCTGACAGTGTAGCACTCCATCAGTACTGACCCTCCAACAGTGCAGCACTCCCTCAGTACTGAACCTCCTACAGTGCAGCACTCCCTCAGTACTGACCCTCTGACAGTGCAGCACTCCCTCAGTACTGACCCTCCGACAGTGCAGCACTCCCTCATTTACTGACCCTCTGACAGTCCAGTATTCCCTCATTACTGTCCCTCAGACAGTGCAGCACTCCCTCATTACTGTCCCTCAGACAGTGCAGCACTCCCTCAGTACTGAACCTCCTACAGTGTAGCACTCCCTCAGTTACTGACCCCCTGACAGTCCAGTATTCCCTCAGTACTGACCCTCTGACAGTGCAGCACTCCCTCAGTACTGACCCTCTGACAGTGTGGCACTCCCTCAGTACTGACCCTCTGACAGTGCAGCACTCCCTCAGTTACTGACCCTCTGACACTGCAGCACTCCCTCAGTAATGACCCTCTGACAGTGCAGCATTCTCTCAGTACTGGCCCTCTGACAGTGCAGCACTCCCTCAGTACTGACCCTCCGACAGTGCAGCACTGCCTCAGTACTGACCCTCTGACAGTGCAGCACTCCCTCAGTACTGACCCTCTGACAGTGCAGCGCTCCCTCAGTTACTGACCCTCAGACAGTGCAGCATTCCCTCAGTACTGACCCTCTGACAGTGCAGTGGTCCCTCAGTACTGACTCTCCAACAGTGTAGCACTCCTTCAGAACTGCTCCTGTGACAATGCAGCACTTACTCGAGTACCACCCTAGGACTATCAACCTACAGTAACATTGAGCTTTGATTATCTGGTCAGTGGGTGAAGCCCCAACCTTTGACTCGTGTGGCTAACTCAGCTGGTTTTACAGTTCAGGATCTACTCCTTTCCTCTCCGATATCTTCAGTAACCATGCAGAGAAACAGCTCCTGATTGTCGGTATTGAAAGTCCTGCAGCCAGTGACAGCTGTGCTGGATAACTCCCGGTCTCGGATACACAGCAACAGGAGATAGCTGCCTATCCCAGTCCCAAGATTTATTTCTATTGTTTGGAAAGACTCACCAAGTCATTGAACTGCCACTATTTGTCACTACAACATGTCAAATTCAAATTTCTTGGACACTCCATCAGCGAACATCCCCACTTCTGACCTTCTGATGGAAGGAAGGTCATTGATGAAGCAGCTGAAGATGGTTGGGCCGAGGACACTACCCCAAGGAACTCCTGCAGTGATGTCCTGGAGCTGAGATGATTGACCTCCAACAACCACAACCATCTTCCTTTGTGCTGAGCGTCACTCCAACCAGCAGATTTCCTGTAGCATTTCTTATAGTCATCAAACCTTAAAAGTAGAAATACCAAGTCTCTCATGTTCAAGCCATAGATTCTGCCTCTTCCTTCAAACGTATCTTTCATTTGATATTGGTTATAGTTAACTAGCTAAACTGGCAACAAATGGGGAAGCAAAGAACTCTGCTCACAGGAAGTTATATTTTCCACTTATCCTCTGAATGTGGACACATTATTTATTATCTTTCCCAAGGTACCTCCAGGACATTAATTTTTAGCTTGGTGGGTGGGCGTGTGCCCGACCTGCTTCAGCATTAAATAAAGCTTGTTGATGTCAGCCGAGCTGCACTCTTGAGATATTTCACTAGGCGGGCGCACGATGGAGACCAGCGATTGCTGGGTTCCCCCGTGTCCAGGGTCCAATCGACTGTACACATGTGGCCATCAAAGCGCCAGCGGGTGAGCCCGGTGCCTTCATCAACAGGAAGAGATTCTAATCTATGAACGTGCAGGTAGTGTGTGACCACAGGCAGCTCCCATGATGCCTACATCCTCAGACACTCCCAGGTGCCGGGGCTCTTCAGTGCTCCGGCTGGATGGATGGCTGCTGGGTGACAAGGGCTATCCCCTCAGAAGGTGGCTCATGACATCTCTCCGCCATCCAAAAACAGAGGCCCAGCAGTGGTACAATAGGAGCCACGGCACCACAAGGATGGTGCTAGAGAGAACATTGGTCTTCTCAAGATGTGCTTCCGATGCCTGGACCGTTCAGGAGGCGTGCTCCAGTACCCCCCAGATCTTTTGTGACTGATAATGGTTGCATGCTGCGCTCTCCACAGTCTAGCGTTGGCAAACGGGAACACAGTGGAGGAAGATCTTGATGCAGCTGCACAGGCAACAGATGATGAGTCCAGTAGTGAGTCCAAGGACGAGCATGGTGAGGAGAACGCTGAGGGTATAGACGCTGACCTGGGTAACCTACAGGGATGCTCTGATCCGATGCTCCTTCAGCTAGACTACCAAATAAGAACCAGCACCACACGCCAGGGCTGCAGGCTCCATACCCGATCCCTGACAGGACCAATTCCTTGGTTAACAACATAAGCTATGTGCCCTTGCAATAAAGTTTCAGGAGACACACGTCCGTCATAACACCATGGCCTACCCTGCACCTGCAGAACAAATGAAGCATTCAAGGGCCAGTTGCACAAAACAACATATCATTTGCTTGTGAATGTTAAAAGTCGCAGAAATTAACATGAGCTGGTGTTTTCCATCACACCATTAAAAAAAAGAAAATGGGGGAACCAAATATTGCCCACGAAAAGCCCGTGTTGTGCTTAAGGTGCTTTAAGTTTTCGCTTGCAGGTGCTACGTTGAGGTGCTGCCCCCTCACTGGCACCGGCATTGGAGACAGCCGGCTCACTCTGCTGTCTTATTGGCCTCAATGACCTTGGCGGGCATCCTCTGGCCAGTGGAGCCTGTGCTGGCTCCGCCGGGGAGGGAGCTGCCAGTTCCATGCTGGCATCACCCCAGTCATCACAGCCTCACCAGATACCACAATCACTGGCAGAGGGGCAGAGGAACTGCTGCCATCATCCAGAGTGCCCTAAGAAGAGCCCACAGAGATGACAGGCAGCTCATGCACCAACGTGAGGTCGCTTTGGACCTCCCTTCTCACTATTGATGGATGGGCACCTAGCTGGGTTACTGGGTTCCCAATCCATCTCCCACACTGACACTGGCCAGCGGAGGTCATTGCCGGTGTGACTTGCAGGTCCGATCGCATTCCCAGGAACCCCTGATTAAGTCCCTGGAGGAGCCTCTCCATGAGAGTCACCACTCTCCCCATGGAGGAGACAGTGCGCTCGGCCATGAGGGTCAACGCAGTGCATATGCTCCGCAGGGACTCCTCCACAACGGACACCATGGCACGCAGACCCTCATGTATCTCCGCCAGATCCTCCCACACACCCTGCTGGACATCCAGCAGCTGCTGCCTCAGGGACGACTCCAGATGCCCAACATCAGCCACTAACTGAGCATGTTCCTGGTCTCCAGCAGTCCTCCGACTGCCGACGCCATGGGCACTCTCTGCCTCCACCTGCACCTTAAGCGAGTGTAAAGTGCCCTCACCAATGTGCTCCGATAGACTAGATGACGATGTTATGCCCACCAAGGTGCTGGTATCTGCGCTGGTGCCTGCTTGGCAGAGAGAGGGTATGACACAGGTGCATGGTGAGCATGGTGGTCCTCAGGGGTCAGGAGTGGGCCTTCAGGCTCCTTATAACGAATGGCTGTTGAGCCTAAAGGGGGAAGAAGGACATGTCATTAGTTTAAGTCATGACACTCACTGTGCATGCCTGGCACCCTGGTGAGGCAGAGATTTGCATCATGGTGCCCTCGTCTTTCGATTATCAATGGGGATTCCAGGTTCCAGGCTCACATCAGTATAGAGACTACACTGGAATGGTAGCAATAACCAACATTCTCACCTCAGTGCACTGCAATCTTACCTTCCTCTGGCACCCCAGCCTCACCGCAGCCACTTGACCGAGGTGCATGGTGCCTCTCCAGCTCCAGGGCCTCCTGCTCGTATCGTGAGGGGATGAGGAGGTGCAGGGGTCCCCCACCATCCACGACCTCTCAGCATTGTTTTGGGATGTTTTCTCCTGAAAGGATAGAGGAGCATTGAAGAGTCCACTCTCTACCTGCAGCGCCATTGCAGCCTGGCCAACCCCACCTGAGGAACACCTCGCAGGGCTCAGCCGATTCGTGACTCTGGAGTCGCAAGGCACTCAGTCCAAGCAGCCAGGACTCAGCCCCTTGGCCAGCTCCTGCCTCATTGACATTTGGCACTCACACTCTAACTCCTCTGAGGTCCATGGGGGGGGATGGGCAGCTCTTAACCGTTCTGCAAAGTGCCCCATGCCAACACGGTACTCACCCTCCCCGATTGCAGCAGATCGTTGAAGCGCTCCTGGCACTGGGACCCATGGGCACCTCACCACGTTGTGGCTGCTGACCTTGGGGGCCTCCTCCTTCCGTCCCTGGGGACAAGGGTTATTTCTCCTCGCTGCCGCCTCTTCCAGGAGAGCTGTTAGGCCCTCATCTGAAAAGCGTGGGCCTGCCCTCCCGTCTGCTGTGTCCACCCACTGTGGTCTCCATTCTGCGTCCTTCGGTGGCGGCCTTCCTTGGGCTGCTGAGGCCGTATCTGAATAGGCTGCCGGATCTCCATTGGACCCGGCGGACACCATGCTCCCGCCCCCACCCCCCGCCCACCCCTTCGCGCACATCCCAGGCCGCGTACCACGCGGGGCAAGCCTTAATCGGCCAGCCTGCGTAAAATCGCGCAGCACTGCCAATCGCGGGTGGCAGTCAGCTTCCTGACTGAGCTTGCACACCAAGGGTAAAATCCTGCCCTCACAGTTACCCGCATTGTCTAAGATTGGAGACACAGACCTAGTGATGTTTTTTTTAACAACCATCCAACAGCTCCGATGTCAATTTATCTAGTGCCAGTCATTCACGAGCAGATTTATTAAGTTCAATTTCACAGCATACCCTGTCTGGATCTAAACTCTTGGCCTTTTCCAGTATAATAGCCATGGGGCTCAGGGTTATTTTTAGGCAGGAGGTGTAGACAGATGTTAAGTTTTCAATCAGACACAGATGCTGGTTTTCCAGGTTGCCCTCATTACTTGTGTCATCCCTGAGTGTTGGGGTTGCAAACTCTGGTTGGACAGATTCCTGGATGCTCCATTAAATGTCCTTCTGCCTCCAACAGCTATTTCCCTCCTGCCCACTCCCCACATTTCCAATATATTTATAAGTATTAAACAGAGGGGTTCAAAGAAAATGAAAAAAAAAACGTTTTTTTCTGTGCCCAATGATTTTTTTCTTCCTCGATTTTGCACATAGCAGTGGCTTGGAAATTATTCTGTACCCAGAATATCACCCAAATGTTCCTCCATTCAGACTATTGAATTGGAAGAAGATGACCAGATTTGCAAAGATCAAAGCAATCCCATTTTGTTTCTCTTGCACTCTTCAATAATCGATTTTGCTAAAATAACCCATTAAGTACCTCTTGAATCCACTGTTGCCCCAATTTCCCTGCACAGTCTCTTCCACATCATTCACCACCCACTGCTTCAGGCTTCAACCTTGGTTCCATTGATTAGACTCTCCCTTCTGATTTAGGATGTTGTGAGTTCAAGTCCCACTTCCAGATCTTCCCTCTTCCTCCAGAATTTTCTTCAAAGTTCCCTCGCACACTGAAAGGCCCCAATTCTGCTCCTTTTTGGCAACTAAACCTTCTTTTCAAGAAGCTGTATTGTTTCTCCAGGCCTCTTTAAATCTATAGTCCTCTCTGTCATTTGTTGGGAGAGAAGCAGCTTTGGCGTGATCACCTCAGGCCCTTCACCCTGGGCTTAAACGCCCGCTATCAGACTAGCATTTGAAACCAATTCAATAACAACCCACATAACTATCATAAGCAAAGCATAGCCCCTGGAAGGACCTCAAGCATTTATTGGCCCAGCTGCCAGTACCAAGCAACAGGCTTCGACTGCAATCTGGGCCCATTAGATTGTGAAATCCTTCATTATTACAGCACAATCAGACACTTATGAGTATCATAATCAGTGAAAGTTAACACCTCAGTGTCTGACCTTTGTGTTAACATTTAATAAATCTGAGGAGCTTTGAACAAGGTCAGACAAGCTCCATTTAAGCTGTCCTGTGTCAAATGTATCAAACGTGCAGAGTGAAAGGTCACGCGACAGTAGAGAGCAGCTCGAAGGTTGACTTTCACCAACCCAGGATGTCCCAAAGCCATTGAAGTACTTTTGAAGTGTAATTTTGCTGTAATGCAAGAAATGTGCCAGCCAATTTCCTTACAGAAGCTCCGACAAACAGCAATGAGATAATAACTGGATAATGTGTTTTAATTGATGTTGCTTGAGGGATAAATATTGTCCAGGACAGCTGGGAGAACAATTCCTGTTCTTCTTCAAAATAGTGCCATGGGATCTCTTCCATTTACCTAAGGGGATAGATTAGCTCTCGCTTTAATGTCTCATCCAAAACCACTTCTGACGGTGCAGCACTCCCTCAGTACTGCATTGAGTTTGTCAGCCTGGATTATGCACCAAATCCCTGAAGTAGGACTTGAGCCCACACAAACCTGGCTCGGTGGCAAGAGGTGTTCCTCACTGAGCCACAGCTGACACCTTAAACCACTGAATTATGCTCAGTGAGGTAGTGTTGGATGCTTCCTATCAAAAGGACTGGCTGATCATGGCGTTGGGCTAAGAGATAACCATTCTCTTCCAGTCCTTCATCGACTGCATCCCAACTACTGTAGGCGACTACAGCAAATTTGGAAAATAGTAACAGGAGGAGGCCATTCAAACCCTTAAGTCTTTTCCACTACTCAGCTAGGTTATGGCCGATCAGTATGATAGCTCCTTTTACCATTTTAATAATCCTTAATACCCTTTGCTAATTAATCAGTCAATCTCAGTTTGAGATTTCCAGTTGCCTTTAGCTTTTTTGGGGGGGAGACAGTTCCAGATTTCCCACGATCCTTTGTTTGAAGAATTGTTTCCTGTCAGCACCCCCCCACCGAGCTACCTAGCTCTCATTTAAAATCACGTTCCCTTATTCTGAGCTCCCCCAATTTTCCAGCAAATCTGCCCGTTGACTTTCGAGTAGAAACCTTGGGCTATTTTTCCAAGTACTTGGCACTTTCCTCCGGCGTGAAAAAAGCTTCTAATTAAAATCAAAAAAAAATGGTGGAGGCTGGAAATCCAAAACAAAAACAGAAACACCTGGAAAAACTCAGCAGGTCTGGCCGCATCGGCGGAGAAGGTGCTGCCAGACCTGCTGGGTGTTTTTTCCAAGCCTCTAATTAAATTGCCCATATACTTGCCCAGGGATTAGGTACAGTATCTGAGACGGTGAATCTGATGGCTGCTCATTAATGACCGAATCTTTCTGTGAGCCGCCTCTTTTTCTCACAAAGAGAAATTTCAAGCTAGGCCCAGCTTGTTTCTTTTGGCTGGACCACCACCTCATTTCCAGGGTATTCCATCCTCCTGTCAGGACTGTTTATCGAGCAATCGCTGTGTGAATTCATATTGAATAAACATTCCCCCTTTGCAGCTGCACTCACTCTTGAAAGATTTATTGCCCTATTTGATTTTAAAAGCCAGGATAAAATGTATAAAATCTGAACTATTTTTTTCTAGTTACCACAGTCGATGGCTTTCGTGGGACAGTAAAATAAATAAACAGCAGGAGGATTGTGTTGGTCAGTCAGAGCTCTCAGTGTTATGGCGCTCTTCAGAATGGGCTGCGTTACAATTTGTGGTGTGAGGGGCAATATGAAGCCACACAATCACAGATGAGAATAGTTAGGCATGGACTGTTAACAAATCCATCCCATTAATGGACTTGCTGTCGCAATAATCTTTGGCAGTGTCATCGGGAACTCCTACGGAATTTAAATCACCCGTGGAAAGACAGAGCTTAACAAATTGCAAATGAACTTGCATTTTATATATATAAAGATTCATATCACATTTCAATGTCACCCAAAAAAAACAATGATCATTCACCGGGTGTTTACGGCCTAATGTTAAACGTTGCTCGCAAATCGAACCTCCAACAGTGTCCCAGCGCAAGATTGAGGAATGGATGGTACAAGCTGATTCACTCAGTTTGGCTGCTGCCTTCTATCAGTGGCACTCTGTTGAAAAGAAAGACTTGCCATTTATGTAGCACCTTTCATGACTGCAGGATGTTCCAAAGCACTCTACAGCCAACACTGTTGTAATTTAGGAAACGTACCACTCAATCTGTGCACAGCAAGATCCCTCAAAGATAACTTTTTTGTTGCTTGAGGGATAAATATTGACCAGGACACCAGGGGGAACTCCACTGCTCCTCGATCGTTTGTGCCACCGGATCATCTACGTCCACCTGACTGGGCAGATAGGACCTGGGTGTAACGTCTCATCCAAGAAACAAACCCTCCGACAGACTCAGTGCTGCACTGAGTGCCTGCTTGGGTTATGAAGCTCGAGTCTCTGGAGTGTGGGTTCAAACCCATGGCCAATTCTGGGGGTAGGGGTCAATTGAACGGAAGTTTAAAAAACTAAAAAAGAAAGGAGAGAGCAGAGGTGCAGGGTAGTGAAGAGGTGAATGATAATCAAAGTGCGACAGGAAGGGGAAGAAAATATCAGCAAAAGAATGCAGCAGAAATTAGAACCAGAATGAGCAATAATGGTAAAATGGCAAAGCTTAAGGCTCTTTATCTGAATGCACGTAGGATTTGGAACAAGATGGATGAGTTGATGACACAAATAGAAATAAATGAATATGACTTGATAGCTATTACAGAGACGTGGTTGCAGGGTGACCAAGACTGGGAACTCAATATTCAAGGGTATTTGACGTTCCAGAAAAATAGGCAAAAAGGAAAAGGAGGTGGGGTAGCTTTGTTAATAAAGGAATGTATCAGTGCGGTGGTGAGTAGTGATATTGGTGCAATAGATCTTCATAGTTTGGGTGGAAATAAAGTATAGCAAGAGAAAGAAGTCACAGGTGGGAGTTGTCTATAGGCCCTTGAAGAGTTGCCTCACTGTAGGACAAAGTATAAATCAGGAAATTATGGAGGTGTGTAGGAAGGATGCTACAATTGTCATGGGTGTTTGTAATCTGCATGTTAACTGGACAAATCAGATTGGCAGGGATAACATGGAAGACGAATTTGTAGAGTGCATCAGGGATTGTTTCTTAGAGCAATACATTGTAGATCCTAACCAGGAACAGGCTATTTTAGACTAGTAATGTGTAATGAGGTAGGATTAATAAGAGATCTCATAGTTAAGGATCCTCTAGGGGGTAGCAATCACAACATGGTAGAATTTCAAATTCGGTTTGAGGGCGAGCAACTTGGGTCTCAAACCAGTGTCCTCAACTTAAATAAGGACAATTACAGAGGTATGAAGAAGAAAGAGTTGTCTAAAGCAGGCTGGCAAAATAGATGAAGGGGAGGGTCAGTGGATGAACAGTGGCAGACATTTAAGCAGATATTTCATAACGCTCAGCAAAAATTTATCCAGGTCAAAAAAAGCTCTCGATGAGAAGGTGGTTAACAAAGGTGGTCAAGGAGTGTATCCAATCAAAAACTAAGGCATATGAAGCGGGGAAAATTAGTGGTAGGCCAGAGGATTGGGAATTTTTTAGGAACCAGCAGAGGATGACTAAAAAGCTAATAAAGAGGGAGAAAATTGATTATGAAAGTAAATTGGCAAGAAATATAAAAACAAACAGCAAGAGCTTCTACAGGTATATAAAAAGAAAGAGAGTAGCTAAAGTGAGTGTGGGACCCTCGGAGGATGTGACTGGAGAATTGATAACAGGGAACAGGGAAATGGCAGATAATTTAAACCAATATATTTTGCATCGATTTTCATGGTGGAAGTCACTACAAACACTCCAAAGATATCACATAAGCAAGGAGCTAATGGGAGGAAAGATCTTGTAACTGTCTCTATCACAAGGGACAAAGCATTTGACAAACTAATGGGACTAAAAGCAGACAAGTCACCAGGACCTGATGGCCTGCATCCAAGGGTTTTAAAGGACATGGCTGTAGAAACAGTGGAGGCATCGGTCGAAATATTCCAGAACTCACTGGGTTCCGGGAGGGTCCCAGCGGATTGGAAAACCGCTAATGTGATTCCCCTGTTCAAGAAGGGAGGGAGACAAAAAGCAGGAAACTATAGGCCAGTCAGCCTAACACCTGTTGTTGGGAAAATGCTAGAGTCTGTTATTAAGGAAGAAATAGCAGGACATTTAGAAAAGTTTAACACAATCAAACAGAGTCAACATGATTTTGTGAAGGGGAAATCATGTTTGACAAATTTGCTAGAATTTTTTGAGGATATAACAAGCAGAGCTAATAAAGGGGAACTGGTGGATGTTGTGTATTTGAATTTCCAGAGGCATTTGATAAGGTGCCACATAAAAGGTTATTGCACAAGATAGGAGCTCACGGTACTGGCGGTAATGTACTAGCATGGATTGAGGATTGATTAACACACAGAAGACAGAGGGTCGGGATGAATGGGTCTTTTTCAGGTTGGAAAGATGTAACTAATGGAGTGCCACAAGAATCAGTCCTAGGGCCTCAATTATTTACTGTCGATAGTAATGACTTGGAGGGGGGGTGGGGGGCAGAGTGTAATGTATCCAAATTTGCTGATGATATAAAAATAGGTGGGAGGGCATGTTGTGATGAGGACATAAGGAATCTGCGAGGGTATATAGACAGGTTGAGTGAGTGGGCACAAACTTGGCAGATGGAGTTTAATGTAGGAAAGTGTCAGATCATTCACTTTGGTAAGAAGAATCAAAAGGCAGACTACTATTTAAATGGAGAGAGACTCCGAAAAAAGTGCAGCACAGAGGGATCTGGGTGTTCTTGTGCACGAAACACAAAATGTTAGCATGCAGGTGCAGCAAGTAATTAAGAAGGCAAATGGAATTTTGGCCTGTATTGCTAAGGGGTTGTAGTTTAAAAATAGGGAAGTCTTGTTACAACCGTACAGGGTGTTGGTGAGGCCGCACCTGGAGTACTGTGCACAGTTTTGGTTCCCATATTTAAGAAAGGATATACTGGCATTGGAGGCAGTTCAAAAGAGATTCACTGGACTGATTCCTGGGATGAAGGGGTTAACTTATCAAGAACGGCGAAACAGGTTCGGCCTCTATTCATTAGAGGTTAGAAGAATTTTACTGAAACAAAGATTTTGAGGGGGCTTGACAGGGTAGATGTTGAGATGTTTCCACTAGTGGGGAAGCTATAACTTGGGGACATAGTTACAGAATAAGGGGACACTCATTTAAAACTGAGATGCAAAGGAATTTCTTCTCTCAGAGGGCGGTGAATGTCTGGAATTCTCTACCCCAGAGAGCTGTGGAGGCTGGATCACTGAAAGTATTTAAGGAGGAGGTTGATAAATTTTTGAAATATCGGGGAGTTGAGGGCTATGAGGAGCTGGCACGAAAGAGGAGCTGAGGCCTGGGGCAGATCAGCCATGACTTTATTGAATGACGGGGCAGGCTTGAGGGGCCGAATGGCCAACTCCTGCTCCTATTTCTCATGTTCTTATGACTCAGGGGCGAGAGTGTTACCCACTGAAAAGCTGGAGATCAGGCGCCACAAAATCATGAAAAAGTCACAGCTAAGAACCAGTTACTGAGGTCCAGTCGGCAAAAGCTCATCACTGTCAGTGGTGCAGTTTAATCAGAGCTGCTCCTGGTACAAGACAAATTCAACATCAGACTGAATTTTCAAAGCCATTAGTTTAATTATGACAGGTGTCTGTAGACTGATACCCTCACACTTTCGCTGCTGACTGACAGCACTTAATTCCCCAGGCCCAGAGGGCTTCGAAAGTACTTGGAGAAAATGAGGCAACATTAATGTGTGAGCATGTGTTATAGGCACCGGAAAGAAGTGAGTTCAGATACACCCGCAGAAAACCTTTCGTGGAGCCGTTGTTTGAATTTTAAAGTGATCGCGGTTAGGAAATAGGGTGATTGACAGGTGATTCTGCTCTTCACAACATCAAATATTGTTGTCAAGGGCAATTAGGAATTAGCAACAAATACAACGCTCGGGTCCCGTAAAAGAATAAAAAGCAAAATGAAATACAAAAAAAAGATCAGGCTGATTTGTGTAAGTGGATAATAAATTGATTCTACCCGCGTTTCAAGGCATGAATGGAGTTAGGACATACGGACATAAATATATGAACAGGTGAATTAGGAGCAGGAGTAGGCCACTCGGCCCCTTTAGCCTGCTACACTATTCAATAAAATCATGGCTGCTCTGACTGTGGCCTCAACTTCGTTTCCCTTCCTCCACGCTATACTCTTTCACTCAGTCGTGTGCACCTATGATTTTCATCACTCCACAGCTGGTGACTGTGCTGTCAGCCACTTGAGTCCCAAGCCCTTGAATTCCCTCCCGAAGCCTCTCCATTTCTCTCCTCCTTTTAACACTCTTCTTCAAAAACAGGCTGGATTTTCACTACTGAGGCGGGTAACTCGAGTCAGAACCTGCCTCAATAAAAAGCCCCCTGGATCATACATCTTTCACCCCAGGGTGATGGGGGTGGTGTGTGGGTGGCTGCGGGATGGAGTTAGGCTCACTGACCTCGGAATCAGAGCAGAGGTAGCCACAGGGGTGGATGAGCATCAAGTTGATCCACCTGGGTTCCCCAGGGCTTTGTCCCCGTTGCTTCAGGAGTTGTTCGGCCCTCTTGCCCTCACACCCCCCACATGGCCCCTCATACCCTCCATGCCACCTTAATGCAAACTCATGCCCCCCCCACCCACACTCCCTTCACACCATCTCCACAGCCACTCACCCAGTAATCACTATGTGCAGATGTGGAATTCAGGGTTGTGATTTCCTCCTAGTCCTTGGAAAAATGAGGAGAAATTAGTGGGACTGAAAGCTGAGAAATCCCCAGGGCCTGATAATCGACATCCCAGGGGACTAAAGGAGGTGGTCATGGAAATAGCGGATTCTTTGGCTGTCATCTTCCAAAATTCTGTAGATTCTGGAACAGTCCCAGCATTTGGAGGCTGGCAAATGTAACCCCACTATTTCAAAAAGGAGGGAGGGAGAAAACAGGGAATTACAGACCGGTTAGCCTAACATCAGTGGGAGGGAAAATATCACAGTATCATCATATCTTACAGTGCAGAAGGAGGACATTTGGCCCATCGAGTCTCCACTAGCTGTCTAAAACAGTATTCCACTTAGTCCCGCTCCCCCTTCCTTATCTCCGTAACCTTGCACATTCTTTATTTTCAGGTAGCGATCCAATTCCCCTTTGATGCTAGAGTCTATTATAAAGGATGTGATAACAGGGCGCTTAGAAAATCTCAGTGGGATTAGATGTGGATTTATGAAAGGGAAATCATGTTTGACAAACCTACTGGAGGGCTTAACTAGCAGAATAGATAAGGGGGATCCAGTGGAGGTGGTATATTTGGATTTTCAGAAAGCTTTTGATAAAGTCCCACGTCAGAGGTTAGTGTGTAAAATTAACGCACATGGATTGAGAATTGGTTAGCAGACAGGGTACAGAGGGCAGAATTTTCCATGCCCGCTGGTGTTTGGCGTGCTCGGCGGAATGAGCGGACAATATGGCAACAAGGCCAGAAATCGGTTTCATCGGTTTCTGATTATCATTATGAGGCCAGCCCAGCAGGATCAATCCCCCCCCCCATGCCAGATCGCCCGCCCATGTTGGCATGATTGCACGCCAACGTGTTTCACAACAGCATATACAAGGCGTGCACTTGGCGGGCTGAACATTGAGGGGAGCTCAGAGGTGAGTGCACAGTAACGTTGCGCAGCACTCTCCTGGGTTGCCTGTTGGACTTCTACATTTAGGCGTGTTGAGGGGGGAAAGGGCTGCCCTGTGGTTGAGGCAACTTGGGGGTTGGTGTAAAGGTTCCCCTGTGGTTGGAGGTGGTGCACAAGCACGTGTGGGGGTGGTGGGGAGGGAGGTGGCTATGAATACGGGGGAACCTTGTACAAAGTGACCGTTTCTCCACAGCTGAGACAGTTCAGGCACAGCCACATTGACACGCCTGGAGTCGGGACTCTCACTTATCTGCCCACTCACTTAACAAATAGACATCAAAGTGCCACCAAGTGCTCCAGAGCTTTTCCCCACCCCCGCCCCGGCACAGAATACAAATTAATGAGTGTTTTAGTGGACTGCAGAACAGTTGGACGACTGGGCGTGTTGTACAATCCCCTTGCTGTAGCTGGCAGGGGAGCAGTCACTGGTGGGGACGCTCACAGCTCCATTAAATGTCAGCATCCGGTTTGGACCTGTCTCCCCCATGGTTGAAGCTAACAGTTCAGCCTTGCAGTGTGGGTTAGGAGAATGCCTGTCCCTGAGCTGGGAGCACAGCCTGCAGCCCAATGGGCAAAGCTGCTGCCAATCGGTCAGGTGGAGTTAGGCGGTGGTGGGTGGGGTTTTGGGGAGCCATGCAGTGCACTAAACTCTGGCCATCCAAGTGGTGGCCAGCACTCTCCAAGATGCGTTTAGGGGCCTTCAGACTTAACCAAGAGGGGTTCTTAGTATACCCATGCTAACCCACACGTCTCTCACTCTCTCTCTTTCATCCTGCAGGGGGAGTACATCAGGAGCATAGAGCCTGGTGACCGAGCTGTATGCTTCGTGGTGTACAGAGAGCAGAGACAACTGAGAAGAGAACAACAGAGGCACCTGACTGAGCAGAGGGAGGAGCAACACCCTCAGGAGGAAGGGGCAGCTGGAGCTCCCACAGAGAGCCATCATTGATTGCTGCCTAGCTAGACCCAGGGACTATAAATGATGCCTTTCATTCCTGCAGATAACCGACAACCAGTGTCGTTGAAGGCTGTGCATGTCTAGGGAACTGGTCGCTCACATCTGCCAGCTGCTGCAGGATTTGGCTCCATGGGGACATGGAGGGCATCCACTGCCAGGAGCCATGAAAGTGACCGTGGCACTCAATTTTTATGCCAGTGGCTATTTTCAGGGCTTCACAGGTGACCCCTGTGGGATATCACAAGCCTCCACCCACAAATACATCCATGAGGTCACGGATGCCATCTTTGTGAGGGCACACAACTTTGTGCATTTCACCCAGGACCAAGAGAACCAGGTTGCAAGAGCGATTGGATTTGCCCAGGTCTCGGGTTTCCCACAGGTGCAGGGTGCGATCAACTGCACTCACCTAGCGCTCAGATCTCCATCGCAACAAGGGGTCACATCAGCCACAAGGGCTTCCATTTGCTGAATGTGCAGCTGCTGTGCAACCACCACAAACACATCCTGCAGGTCTGTGCCTGGTTTCCAGGGAGTGTCCACGACTTCTACACTCTCACTCAATCACAGATCCCTGGCGTCTTCCAGGGTCCACAGAGGCTGCAGGGTTGGCTCCTTGGGAACAAGGGCTACCCACAGAGGCCGTGGCTGATGACACCCGTGCGATGGCCTCAGACTGCAGCAGAGCGACACTATAATGAGGCTCATGCTGCAACTCGCACCTTGATGGAGCAGACCATCGGGATGCTGAAAATAAGGTTCAGGTGCCTGGACCGGTCTGGTAGAGCCCTGCAATACAGTCCACAGAGGGTGTCACACATCATCGTCGCCTGCTGTACAACCTTTACAACCTGGCACTGAAACAGGGAGAGGAGCTACCAGTGGAGGAGCTGGAGGTCTCCTCCGATGAGGAGGACGATGACGGTGATGAGGCCCTTGCACTGGCCAGACAAGACAAGCGCGCTTGGGAGGCCTTCATATCTGCTAGATTTGTGGATGGTGATGACGACATGCAGTGAAGAGGCATCATGGATCCTCACATTGTATCCATGAATGTTTGACTGCAGTCTGGCTTAATGCAGCGTACATAACCTCTGTGATAATGCTCCTGATATTGGCACGCAGTGGAGACCCTAATAATCGCTAGACTGCAGGAGGATGATGAAGACATCCAGTAAGGACGCTCTATAGATCTTCACATAGTCTCTGAGAATGACTGGCCGAGGGCAGCTCAGCCTTAAAAGCACCTGATCCTTTGTCCGCCTTCAGCACCTGAACCCTTCGGCATCACTGGTCACAGATGCTGAAGAGATGGGGGCCAGCCCCACCTTAAAGGTGCTGCAAGCAGACAGAGAGTATGATGGAACTCTGTGACGCCTGCCCATGACATTGTGGCAGCAATGACAAGCATCATTGAAGTACAGGCAGTCCACGGGGTGTGAGGCCGGACCATCACTCTGGTCTGAAGGCTGCAGAAAGCACAGGGAAGAGGCCCTGGACTGAGACACCTGCCTTTACCTTGTGCCGAAAGGTTTCACATCTGAGTGACACAAACACTGCTCATCAGAACAAGGAGCCATAGGCAGGGAGACATTCTTGGGAGTTTATTGACAATAGTGAACATTATGTACAAGTGATTAATACCCGTACCCAGGCCATGCAACTAATTCTCCTTAACTGTCCTAACCCTGCCGCTATGTCTTGGTGCTCCCCGGACAGGCACAATGGAGGTGGAGGCAGCCTGCTGACTGCTACTGTCTGTGATGACTTTGGCAGGCGTCCTCTGGAGGGCCGAGACTTGGAAGGTCCCAGGCTGCTTTCGGGGTCCTGCTGTGTGGTAGTGGCTCCCTCCTTGCCCTGTGAAGCTGGAGCTGATGGGGTCACAGGAAGAGGGGATCTGGATGGGCCGGACACTCCCAGAGTTACCTGGATGGATGGGGTGCACCTGCTGATCCTCCTCCACATCGGTGCCCGCCGTCAACTGGCAGACTCCTTGAGGGGAGGGGGTAGCTGGGATGTCCTGCACCCCTCTCGCATACACACTGTTGGAGGCTAATTATAGCATTGATGATGGAGTTTAGCCCATGCAGCAGTGCAGGAGCGATGTCTTGGACCAAGGTCTCCATGGCGGCCGCCATCCTGCCAGTGTTGACCTTGGTGCGTTGGCATACCGGCGCTATCACCTCAGAGTGAAAGCAGGCAGACTCCTCCATCTTACCTTACAATCTGAGGAGCGTAGCGGACATCCCTTCCTGATGTTCCCGAGCTTGCCTTTGCAGCTCCAACTCCTGGTGACATGGCTAAGTTCAGGGGCTCATCATCTGACTCAGACTCAGCAGATTCTGGCCTCCAGCAGCTCCTCCAAGTGCTGGGCACCTGGGAAGTCCCTGCCCCCGCCTGCAGTAGATCAGACAGTGCGATGTGTTCACCAGATTGTGATCCCGAGGCTAATCTAAAGCTAGGTCCCACCGAGGTGTGTGTCTCTGCGCTGGTGGAGGGTGTGGGTGAGGCTGTGATGGGTCTTCAGGGAGGGTGCCTCCAGATTCCTCTTCAGAGGTTTCTTCGGGGCTTGTTTGGAGGCCCTGGGTCATGGACTCTGTCGGCTGTTTCCCAGATGGTCCTGTGAAAGCAAGGGGAGATAATTAGTGCCTGACAGTGGCCTGTGAAACAGGGACACATCACTCACGGCCTGGTTATCTGATGGATGTTGCACTGCTGGATCCTCACTTGGTGGAGCAGCGCCGACCCTCACTGTCAGCACAGGACCGGTCCCGGTCATCACCAGCCAGCTGGATGGCTCTGTTTTCAAAGTCTATGGGGACCTTGATTTCAGGCATTCCTCCACCGGTCTGTAACCTCTCTCTTGTTGTGTGCCAGCTTGTCCTGCATGAATAGAGATGTAGAGAATGTAAGCAGGATGCCTGCCGGGCTAGATGATAAGTACAAAGGCAAAATACTGCGCAAATCTGAAACAAAAGCAAAAAAATGCTGTGAAAAATGCTATCAGACCTGCTGAGTTTTTCCAGCATTTTTTGCTTTTATTTCAGATGATAAGTATGCCTGGCATGTCTGGGTGGTGAGTGCTCCCATGGACAGGGTGAGGACAATGAAGGTGTGTGTGAGAGAGTGAATGTTGATGTCCCTTGAACAGGCATTGAGTGAGGGTCCTGTGGGTGTGCAGTGGGTTTGTGAGGGTGTGAGAGTTGAGAGCGATGAGAAGAGTGACTTACCCAGGCAGAACGGAGGAGATCATTCATCCTCTTTCAGCACTGGGTGGCTGTCCTCTGCAGGGCACTGGTGCTGACCAATGCTGCCACTGCCTCCTAAGCCGGATTAGTGATGTCGCTGCCCATCTTGCGGCCAAAGCGGGGGTAGAGGACGTCCCGGTGGACCTGCATGGCGTCCAAAAGGCACTCGAGGGATGCATTACTGAACCTGAAGGCTGCAGTCTTCTTGCCTTTTGGGGCCATGTCTTCCTTGTGGCAGTCCTGGACTGGAAGCACCAAGAGGTGTGTGCACAGCAGCACTTTAAACATGACGCCCGGCGGGATGAAGCAGTGAGTGATGGCATGGCGAGCGAACGAGAGTCCGTCTGTCATGGAAACAGTGTGTTTCCCGGGAATGCATCATTAACGCGGCAGGTTTGGGTCGATGTGGCGTGAGAAGCTGCCTTTGCAGCCGGTGAGTAAAACAACGTTTAACCCGCCAGCTACCACACACAGTGCAAATCTGGGACGGTTCCGCCCAGAAAGCAGGAATAACTGGGTCTTTTTCGGAGTGGGAGGTGGTAACTAGTGGGGTACTGCAGGGATCAGTGCTTGGGCCCCAGCTACTCACAATATATAGTAATGATTTCGATGAGGGAACCAAACCTAATATTTCCAAGTTTGCTGTCGACACAAAACTAGTTGGGAATGTGAGCGGTGAGGAGGATGTCAAGAGGCTCCGAGGCGATTTAGACAAGTTGAGTGAGTGGGCAAATACCATAGAACCATAGAAATATTATGGTGCAAAAAGAGGTCATTCAACCCACTGTGTCTGCGTTGGCTAAAAAGAGAAAAAAGAAACTGACCGCTCATTTCAATCCCACTTTCCAGTACCGGTCCGTAGCCTTACAGGTTAAAGCACTTCAGTTGCAGATCCAGGTACCTTTTACATGAGTTGAGCGTTTCAGCCTCAACCACCAATTTAGCCAGTGAATTCCAGACACCCACCACTCTCTGAGTGAAGGAGTTTTTCCTCATGTCCCCTCTAATCCTCCTAACAATCACCTTAAACTTATACCCCGGTAACTGACCCCTCAGCTCGGGGAAACAAGTCTTTCCTATCTACCCTATCTAGGCCCCTCATAATTTTGTGCACCTCAATTAAGTCACCCCGCTCAGCCTTCTCTGTTCTAAGGAAAACAACCCCAGCCTATCCAACCTCTCCTCATTGCTGCAATTTTCAAGCCCTGGCAACATTCTTGTAAATCTCCTCTGTACTCTCTCCAGAGCAATTATGTCTTTCCTGTAAGATAATGACCAGAACTATACACTAAATTCCAGCTGTGGCCTAACCAGCGTTTTATACAGTTCCATCATTACATATCTGCTTTTGTACTCAATATCTCGCCTAATAAAGGAAAGCATTCCATATGCTTTCATCACCACTTTGTCCACCTGTCTTGCCACCTTCAAGGACCTGTGGGCATGCACTCCATGCTTTCTCAATTCCTCAGACCCCTCTCAATAACTTCCCATTTATTGACTATTCCCTTGCTTTGTTTGCCCTCTCCAAGTACGTTATCTCACACTTTTCTGGATTGAATTCCATTTTCCACTTCACCGTTCACTCAACCAAACCATTGTTATCATTCTGGAGTTGACGGCTATCCACTTCACAATCAACTACACGGCCAATTTTTGTGTCATCTGCAAATTTCCCAATCATGCCTGTCACATTTAAGTCTAAATCATGAATATATACAACAAACAGCAAGGGCTCAACACTGAGCCCTGTGGAACACCACTGGAAACCATTTTCCCTTTGCAAAAACATCCATCGACCATTACCCTTTGTTTCCTGTCACTGAGCCAATTTTGGATCCAACCTGCCACCTTCTCCTATATCCCATGAGATCTTACTTTCCTGATCAGTCTGTCATGTGGGACCTTGTCAAATGCCTCACTGAAATCCATGTAGATAACATCCACTGCACTACCCTCGTCAATCCTCCTTGTTACTTCCTCAAGAAATTCTATTAAGTTAGAAAGACACGATCTTCCCCTAACAAAACCATGCTGATTATCCCTGACCAACGCCTGCCTTTCCAAATGACAGTTTATCCTGTCTCTCAGAATTGTTTCCAACAATTTGCCCACCACTGAAGTCAGATTGACCGGCCTACAATTATCTGGCCTATCTCTCACACCCTTTTTAAACAATGGTTCGGCGTTTGCAGACTTCCGATCCTCGAGGACCTCACATGTATCTAGTGAGGATTGCAAAATCATCCTCAAAGCAGCCATTACTTCCTCCCTGGCTTCCTTCAACAGCCTGGGATGCAATCCATCTGGCCCTGGTGATTTACCCACCTTCAAGGATGCCAGTCCCTCCAGTATTCCCTCTCTCACTATGCTTATTGTATCTAATATTTCACACTCCTCCTGGCAGATGCAGTATAACGTGAATAAGTGTGAAGTTATCCAATTTGGTAGGAAAAACAGAATGGCAGAGTATTATTTAAATGGTGATAGATTGGGAAATGTTGATGTACAAAGGGACCTGGGTGTCCTTGTACACCAATCACTGAAAGCAAACATGCAGGTGCAGCAAGCAGTTGAGAAGGCAAATGGTATGTCGGCCTTCATTGCGAGAGGACTTGAGTACAGGAGCAAGGATGTCTTACTGCAGCTGCACAGGGCCTTGGTGAGACCACACCTGGGATATTGTGTGCAGTTTTTGTCTCCTTGCTTAAGGATATACTTGCCATTGAGGGAGTGAGCAAAGGTTCACCAGACTGATTCCTGGGATGGCAGGGTTGTCATATGAGGACAGACTGGGCCGACTCGGCCTGTAATCACTGGAGTTTAAAAGAATGAGAGGGGATCTCATTAAACCATATAGAATTCTGACAGGGCAGGACAGGGCTGTGGAACTCTCTACCACAGAAGCTGGGAGGCCGAGTCACTGAATATACTTAACAAGGAAATAGATGGATTTCTAGAATCTAAAGGCGTCAAGGGGTATGGGGAGAGAGCGGGAGGAGTATGACATGGAGATAGAGGATCAGCCATGACCATACTGAATGGTGGAGCAGCTCGAAAGGCCGAATTACCTACTCCTACTCCTAGTTTCTATGTTTTTATGTACCATTGCAGCACCTCAGAAATTTGTTTGTTCAGATCTCGAACAGTTTGGTTCATTGAAGTCTTTAGTTTCTCGTGCATTCTCAAAGGTATATACTCAGCTTGAATTTTGTGTTTCAAATCTTCCAATTCAGCTTTGATGCGAACATTTTCTGATTTCTGCTTTTTCTTACTGTGCCTACAGCAGGCATTGGCCTTGTCATTCAGTGTCAGCTGCTTGTTCCACACTGCATCAGCTGTTACAGTTCAAGATACATGTCAGGATACCAAGAGGATAGATCTTTGGGACTACTGGAAAGTTCCCTGCCCCTCTGGTGTCCTCCTGTGGTTTGCTTGGTTATCGCCTTTTGCTCTTTCATAGCTCTATGGGGAGGGTCATAGCGTGGGGGAGGAGGAAGAGTTCTACGTCTCTTTTTAAGCTCTGTGCATGCCACAACTTGGAGATTAAAATATTCATCAAAGGCTTTTAATATTTCATTGGATCTAGTTGAGGAGTCATCAATGCCCTTGCATTAGGATTTCCGCAAGTTCACCAAACCAGTATAAGAAGATATTAACCTGTACTTTTTCTTACTTTCTACTTAGACCTATTTGCATTCCGGTAATTAAAAAATTCTCTTCACCAATTTTGTGTCTGATCTGAGCCTTGGATTAGTCCGAATTGATTTGGGAGTGTGGAATTCCGATCCATGGTCAAATTTTTAAGAACTCTCTGAATTTCAAACTGGTGTCACTGTTCACTTGGAGACATGGGCATTTCCCGCGCTTGTCAGTTTCGGCTGGGTCCGCTACAGTGTCGAGCGTGCTCAGCTTGAAAGCGTTTTGAACAACGGGTGCCTGGAAAGGCTGCCTGCAGAGCACTCTTGCTCAGCATTTTGCTTTCAAGTCACAAATTTATCAAATCCTGACTTTTGCTTTCTCTCAACTGAGCTTAGAAGTCGCGAATCTCTCAGATTATTTAATGAATTACTTTTTCCATTTCTGCCGGCTGCACTCTGAAGATGGATTTCGAAAGGAGATTCAATGGAGTTTTATGCTGCAGTATGGAGTTATAAATTTCTGCCTTCAGCTTCCAAGCCTTTCTTTGGAGCTTTTGCCTGGTGATTTTTCCTCTGCCTCTGGAGCTTCTTTTCAGGTCAGATTTTTTCCTCAGTCTTCGAGCATTTCAGTCTGTCTCTTCATTTTAGTGAGGTTTTGGTTTTTTTCCACAGGCTGCCACCATGTTGTGGGATGCTGGTTACCATTAAGTAGGTCTGAAGAAGTCTCCGTAGTCATACGTGGGTTAACTGTAAGTCTTTCTTGACTCTGAAAACTATTTACGAATAGTAAAAGGTATGATCTTGGAGCTGTCTCCATGCTTGCTGGTACATACAACTCTGTCCAGCCCTTAACCAACTCTAGGTGTGGGTCATGGCCTCTCTTACATCAGTGTGTGGCCGGTACTGTCCTCAGTCCCACATTAACCCTTTATGTGCCAGACCCTTATACTACAGTAACGTCCGTCTGACCCACTGGGGGATTGCTGAATTCACGGAGCTGACAATGTCAGGTCTAGCAGCTTGTTAAACTCCCTGACTGCACCATTTCATATTCCAATATGTGATGGGGCTGAGCATGGGTCGCACTTGCACCATGTTGGAGGCCTGGCCGAATGAATCTGGAGGCGCCTCCTTTGTGATGGACATGGAGGAGACCTGTCTGCACGTAGTGAAGCCTGTAACATGTCAAGCAGCCCTTCCAATTGTGCAACATTCCCTCAGTACCACAGTAGGTGTGTCAGTCTACATCTTGTGCTCAAGGCTTCAAAGTGGGACTTGAAACACTGAGCTTCTGATTTAAAGGCAATGCTACCACTGAGCCATGGCTGGCATCCAGACAGTATTGATTGCACTTCTTCTTGAGAAGTTTGGGCAGAGGTCCTGCCCAGCCTGAAGTCCACACATTCATCAAGTGGGTGTTCAAAGCAAGTTAGAACGAAATGAGCAGAACAATTCTTACCTTGTACAAGGCCACATCCAGTGTACTGGGTCCAATTCTGTTCCTGTGTCAGGATGGATTATGAAATTTTTATTGAGCACTGTACCATTAGAAATGTGGACAGCAAAAAATCCAAAAGGGGGAATATGTATCCCTCGAATATGACCTGAGGGATCAGAAGATGCAAAATGGAGGTGCTACAGCACCCCTGCTGACAGGAGATTGTAATTACAGCGTGACATGTTTACACTTCCCATTCCCAGTGCGGACAGGGGATTTTACACTGCAGCAGAAATTGATGCAATTCGGATAACAGGAATTAAGGTTTTGTCTGCAGGAAGTGTGCACAGATGTAAGATGAAAGGAATATATTTTATTTGAACGTGTACAATTTTACCAAGATAATTTTCCGACCAGGATCTCTGTGTGATTTTTGGGAAACATCAGTTTGATTATTAAATTAAAAAGTGTAAGGAAGCTATGTATCCAACACGCTAAAACAAGACAGCTGGAACCAAGAATATTCCGCTACCTTCTTGAATGAAAACCTGGTTTAGAGACAATAGAGCACCCTCGTTGACAGGGTCCTGGGTCAAACTTGGGTAGGTTGTGGGTTCATGTCCCACTCCCGGAAACCAAGAACTGTGAATGTACTCGAAAGAGTTACATGCAATCTGTTGATAACTCGAAAGAGTTACAATTGGTACATGCAGCACTGATCAAGTTGCAATCAATGGATTGCAGTCAGATTGATCTGCTATTGAGGCCTCCCCAGAACAAGATTAAGCATTACTGGGATGACAAGCTGCTGATTAAATACAGTCGCATTCCTGAGTGTTATGTTGGGGTGGTTACCTCACTCAGATGGAATGTCCCCTTCTGCCTGTTCTGCCGGATGTAAAAGGTCCTGAATGACTGTTCTGATGAAGAGCAAGGGAGTTTTCCAGGTGTCCTGGCTAACTTTACTCCCTTTAACTGACACTACCAGGAATCAATCATTTATCTCACCGCTGTTTGCGGGAGCTTGCTGTGTGCAAAATTGGCCACTGTGTTTCTCTGTATAACACTGACTGCCCTTCAAAAGTGATTCATTGCCTGCAAAGTTTTGTGAGGCATTTTCTTGGCGTGTCATGGCTCTGTATAAATATTATTTTCTATTGAAACATGCGTTATTGGATGGGGACGGTTGGTGTACATTTTTCATTCAATGATTTACAGACCCCTTTCCCAACTGCAATTCTCCATTGGAAAAGACAGAGAGAGAGAGATGGAAAACTAGAGATGGAGTCAATCTGGATTAAAACCATGTATTGTAGAGCCAAGGGAGAGTTCACCAATGGGGAATGTGCGGAGAGACAGAAAGAACGGTCTGCCCTGCTCTTCTCCCTATGGTAGTTTTGGGAATTTATACATCAACCTGAGGGCTCTAACCCTCTGACAGTACAAGAATCCCTCAGTGGTGATTCTCTGACAATGCAGTGCTCCCTCAATACTGGCCCTCTGATATTGCAGCACTTCCTTTCATTGGTGATTCTCTGACTTTTCAGTCCTACTCCTCCGAGAGGGGTAATCCCTTGGTACTGCCCTCACTGACAGTGCAGTGTTCCCTCAGTACTAACCCTCTGACAGAGTGGCAATTCCTCAGTACTGGCTGTCTGAGTGCAGCTCACCTCAGTTACCGCCCCTCCGACAGTGCAGCGTTCCCCCAGTATTGCCTGTCCGACAGACAACACACGCTCAATACTGACCCTCCAACAGTGCAGCTCTCTCTTAGTTCTACCTCTTGACAGTGCAGCACCATCTCAGTTCAGCCCCTGCGACAGTGCAGCACTCCCTCAGCACTGCAGTGTTAGTGTCAGCCTGGATATTGTGCTCCAGTCTCTTGAGTATAACTCAAACCCACAACTTCCTGACTCAGTAAGACAGTGCTGCCCATTGAGCCACAGCTGACACTCAGTGAGGGGAGAAGAAATTCTGTATGAAAAAAGCCCCAACAAAACACAGCACAAATTTTGACTCATTCCACTTCCCTGGCTTGAGTTCGAGGTATATTTGGCAGCTCACCACTGCTTTAGGCTGGTCCAGACTTCACAAACTTTTGCCAACATTAACTATTTATTCAAGCAGGCAATGTCACATTTGCTAACATAATCATTTGACTTTACTGGCATGGACTGGTGGGCTAAATATCCTAATTCTGTGCCGTTTACCCTATGTGACATACTGAATTAGCTGCGCAGGGTAAGATACTTCGGGACTGTGCAGCTGAGGCTCATGGACAGAAATCAAAGAGCTTCGGAGTTAAATACTGAGGATTCAAGCTGGTGTGTCTATTATGATGATTGCAAGCTATTGCTCCGCTTTTACGATGCCACTTTAGCACACAAAACCTTTTTGCAATTGAATTGACTAACAATTGTCAGTTCCAGATCTGTAATAGTCCTTTTAACAACATTACAAAAGCATTAGAAAAAAAAATCTCATTTCATAATTATCTCTGAGCTTATAACCATTAATCAATTTGCAGGCCAGCAGAGAGAATGGTGCAGAGAATCAAAGAGTTTCCTAAATAGTGCCGAGGAAGATTGATGTCCAAAATATAATAAGATTGAAAGGGCCTGCTTGTATTACCTCATCATTGCATTAAAGTTACAGCCAGGCATAGCGATATATATCTGTTTGCCTCAGGTTTAAATGTACAATGGGCCTTTGTGCTTCTCCGAATCCAGTTCCAGGCTGGTTATCAACATTGGGCGTAAAAACTGGTGAAATTAAAAGATCATTCAGCATGAGTAAACAATGTAGATACAAGGGGTGTGGGAGAGGCATAATAGTGGCCATTTTGAAAGGTGATTTATGCCCAGATGGGATTGCAGTGCTCAGCTCCACTCAGAATTCCTTAGATGGACATCCAGGTTCAGGCTAGTGAGTGACCAGAGATATTCAAGCCAGGCAATGACCATCTCCAACAAAAGACAGTCCAATTTTCCACTAAGATAAAAGCAAACAAAACTGCGGATGCTGGAAATCCAAAACAAAAACAAAAATAAAAATACCTGGAAAAACTCAGCAGGTCTGACAGCATCTGCGGAGAGGAGCACAGTTAACGTTTCCCCACCCTTGGTGTTCAATGACATTAACATCCTCCACCATCACCTTCCTGGGACTCAGCATTCACTGACACAGGGAGTACTAGCCTGGTAATGCTCAATTGGCCAATGCTCAATTATCTTCAGACTTGAACCCATGGCCTCCTCACTCTGAGGTAAGATTGTTTTCACTGATCCACAGCTTTGACCTTTCACCTCATGCTGCCACAGCCAAGGTTGATTCTAGCAATGTTTTCTCAGTAATGCTGTGGTCTGCATGGTGACATCAAGGGGCAGAGGTAGCAGGAGAGATGGCATTTACTTCTGGGCCTAAATTGATGGGATGGCATCAAGAATATAGCAGCATCAAATTGAGACACAAGGCTAGATGATGATCAGGGAGAAAAATGAAATGGTGGTCAATCTTGCTGACTGTGTCCTTGATCTTGCGAAGCCATGCTTGATGTCTAAAATGACTTATGTGTTTACTGGCTGAAAACAACTGACTGAATTTTAAAAAGACTGAGGCCACGTTCCAGTGACTTGAAACCACAGTGTCCAAGATGGCTGCACATTTGCATCACTGTACATGACAAATTCCCAAGCCATTCAGTGGAGCCAACCTGTCTTGCGTTGTCATGAACACTCTAATCACAGAATACGGTTCATCTTCAAGGGTTAAGGACATTCTGAAAGAATTTATGTTTTAAAAGACACTGTCCCTTAAAGGGTGAATGCAGGACTCTGATTGCTATTCCTGGTAAAAGCATCCTTTAACAAGAAAGGGTAGTTAAGCAGTTGAAAATATACTGTAGACCTCTTGACCCTGGTGAACTGTGTACAAAGGAGGTCACATGGGTTTTATGGCTCTGAAAAAAACCATGGGCAGAATTTGCCGTCCCCGTGGGCCTTGAGCAGACAATATGGCAAGAAGGCCAGAATCGGTTTCACACCTCCGTGAAATCAGTTTGCCATCATCCGCTCCACTCATCAATGGCGAGCTGCCTTTCCCATCGCCGCACATTGGGAACGTTAATTTAATATATTTGCATCTAATTATAGGCCTTGCTCGCCAGAATAATGCCCCCAAGTCAAATTTACTGCCCACAGCAGCAAAAAACAAGCCAACCCAGAGCACGTCTTGACAAGTGTGACATGCAGAAGTCAAGGCCTACTGTTAGGGCCTTGCTCACATCATGAACATCCGAGGGGCAGAAGATGCTGGAGCCCTACCAGCTACCGGATCCGAGAGGAACAGCTGCATTGCATGCTGGGTGGATTCTCATGGACATGGCTCCACCGCGAAGCAGCTCACGGAAAGTGGGAAGTCTTTGTTGATGTACGGGGTCTGCTTTGGGACATCATGGTCTTGACCCGTGGGCTGCTACGCATGATCGTTGAGGGGGCAAGAGATAAGGTCCAGCACCCCCCGGTACACTTTCCTATTCCACTCCCAGTCCCCAAGGAAGGAGTCCGGGGAAGGAGGGAGTTCGAGGGTGTAAGGAGTCCAGGGG